>NC_045444.1:43273098-43392657 GCF_002776525.5 Piliocolobus tephrosceles
GAAGGAAGGAAGGAAGGAAGGAAGGAAGGAAGGAAGGAAGGAAGGAAATTTTTAATTTATCTTTGTGACTTTTGCAACTCTCCCTGGAGACCTGCGTGGAACTGGTGATTGTGAAAGTCACCGCTGGTTGCCACTGTCCAAGTGAAGACTTAGTTTAGATGCAGCAGCTTCTCCCAGAACAGTTTACTATTCCCATTACCTCCTCACTACTTCCTATTTCTTGCTTTAAGGAGAGCTTCAAGATGAAAAGAAAAAGATAAGACAATGTAGACATCATCCCCACATTTCCTTCCCTGCTCCTTCATCATTGAAAGTACGAGAAAATATTGATGTTTATGAGATTTACATGACCTTCAACTTAATTAATTTGCATTTCCTTAGCATATGCTATAAGAAGGAGATGGCTATGTGAACCTGAAAAAGTCAATCCCTCAAGATGAATCCTGAGTGGCAAACAGGACCTAAATTTAAAATAGAACCAAGTGGCCATTTGCTGACTAGAGGTTACACACATACTGTGAGTTCCCAGAAAAGCCATACATCTGCTTAACTTTGAAACTTTCATAATTAATTGTTCTTGCCCATGTTACCTGAATCAACCAATAGACTGTGGCCTGCATCAACCAATCAGAACTAAGCAAGTTCTAATCTTTCATTTTCATAGGAGGACCTGACTGAAAACCTAAATGGGAAATTTCTCTATAAAAGCCAAACAAACCCTGCCTTTGTTCTCTGGAATGCACCTTCAGTTTAAGCTGAGGGCTATTTCTACCCAGTTTGCAAGCTGTTTACTAGAATAAAATCTCTTTCCTCTAAGTTCCTTCTCAAAACTTTTGCTCACACTTAGAAGTGGAGGTGTGTACTTGATCAATTGCTTCAAATAATCATATGGACTACTGGCACGGAAGTCTTCTAGTATAATAGCTACATTTCAAATTACAGACACATTTCCCCACTATATTAAAATGGCAATCAGCTGACTAAAAACCAAAGCATTACAATGGAGTGACATATCAGAAACCCTCTGAGAATAGAGGGAGTGAAGAGATATGTCCTGCTGGAAAATTGTTTAGAAACCAACCAACCAACCAACCAACCGGAGCTCTTCATCCAAACAAAGTCCATTCTTATAAAACCTTTCAAGGTTAGTGCTTCCATCCCAAAAGTCACTGTCATTTTGAATTAAAACCACTCTCCCTCCTATTATGAATAGTTTTTCCCAAGTAAAAAGATAACATTTTGCAAGGTCCAATTCATGAAGGTATAACTATTAATATCAAGCCTTTAAATGCTTTCTCACTCCCCTTCACCCATAAAAAAGAAAGCATTTCCTTCTCCAGCTTGTGACTTTGAAATGTTCTCAGGTAACACACCAACCCAAAAGGGAATATTGCTGGAGATGCTTTTTTCTTTTTTTTTTTCTTTTTTTTTTTTTATGAGACTGAGTCTCGCTCTGTCACCCAGGCTGGAGTGGAGGGGTGCAATCTCGGCTCACTGGAAGCTCCGCCTCCCAGGTTCACGCCACTCTCCTGCCTCAGCCTCCCGAGTAGGTGGGACTACAGGCGCCTGCCACCACGCCTGGATAACTTTTTGTATTTTTAGTAGAGACGGGGTTTCACCGTGTTAGCCAGGAGGGTCTCGATCTCCTGACCTCGTGATCTGTCTGCCACGGCCTCCCAAAGTGCTGGGATTACAGGCGTGAGCCACTGCGCCCAGCCGGAGATGCTTTTTGATGGGTCTGTTTCTGTTCTGGCACCTGGAAGAAATGCCATCACTGTCAACTGAATGACATGATGATGTTCTGCCCATCCACCCCTATAAACCTATGACACAGTCCTGTGAATTCAATTAAAGGGACTTTATTTAGTTCACAGGTTTCTGGGGGAAAATAAGTGGAAATAATATGTACAGCTGAAATAGAAGAGAGAATACACTACCACTACAACATTCAAAGATAGCTCGTTTATTAGTTCAATAGGAATAATTGCTTTTGTAAAAAACAGAGTGACCCGTTAAGCAATGAGAAATCTCCCAAATCGTCATGATGGACCTCCCGTAACCTGCCACTTCACGGGATCCTAAAATGTGGGTACCACTATTTCCAATATTTGCTAGAAGGTAATGAGAACACATTTCTAACCGGTTTCTTGATGCTTTACTAAGTTGGTTCAAAGATTAGCTCCAAATGGATTGCTTTGTATGCATTGACTGAGTCTTTAGAGGGAATGCCAGAAAAGCAGGGTAAAGTCCATGAGCTTGTGGAATTTAAGATCTACTATATAATATATGACCCACCTAGAGAACAATTCCCAAGCAAATTCACAAGTAAAAATATGGAGAAGGCTGGGTGTGGTGGCTCACGCCTGTAATCCTAGCACTTTGGGAGGCCAAGGCAGGCAGAGCACAAGGTCAAGAGATGGATACTATCCTGACCAACATGGTAAAACTCTGTCTCTATGAAAAATACAAAAACTTAGCCTGGCATGGTGGCTCGTGCCTCTAGTCCAGCTACTCAGGAGGCTGAGGCAGAAGAATTGCTTGAACCCGGGAGGTAGAGGTTGCAGTGAGCTGAGATCGTGCCACTGCACTGCAGCCTTGGCAACAGAGCAAGACTCCGTTTCAAAAAAAAGTGTATATATATACACATATATATATAAACACATACATACATACATGGAGAAAACTTTAAGATTGGAGGAGGAGGCCCAAGACTAAACCAGGAAGAAGTTGAATCCCTGAATAGACTAATAACAAGTTGTGAAATTGAGTCAGTAATACAAAGCCTACCAACCAAAAAAAAAAAAAGCCCAGGACCAGACGTACAGAGAGGAGCTGGTACCATTCCTTCTGAAACTATTCCAAACAATTGAAAAGGAGCGACTCCTCCCTAACTCATTTTATGAGGCCAGCGTCATCCTGATACCAAAACCTGGCAGAGATACAACAAAAAAAGAAAACTTCAGGCCAATATCCCTGATGAATATCAATGCAAAAATCCTCAATAAAATACTGGCTAAGCAAACAGCAGCACATCAAAAAGTTTAACTATTACGATCAAGTCAGCTTCATCCCTGGGATGCAAGGCTGGTTCAACATATGCAAATCAATAAATGTAATCCATCATGTAAACAAAACCAATGACAAAAAACACATGATTATCTCAATAGATGCAGAAAAGGCCTTCTATAAAATCCAACATCCCTTGATGTTAAAAACCCTCAATAAAGTAGGTATACAGGGAAGATATGTTAAAATAGTAAGAGCTATTTATGACAACCCCATGGCCAATGTCATACTGAACGGGCAAAGGCTGAAAGCATTCCCTTTGAAAACCAGCACAAAACAAGAATGCTCTCTCTCACCAGTCTTACTGAACATAGTATTGGAAGTTCTGGCCAGGGCAATCAGGCAAGAGAAAGAAATAAAGGTATTCAAATAGGAAGAGAGGAAGTCAAACTGTCTGTCTACAGATGACATAATTCTATATTTAGAAAACACCATCATTTCAGCCCCAAAACTTCTTAAGCTAATAAACAACCTCAGCAAAGTCTCAGGATACAAAATCAATGTGGAAAAAATCACAAGCATTCCTACACACCAACAACAGACAAGCAGAGAGCCAAATTAAGAATACACTCCCATTCACAATTACTACAAAGAGAATAAAGTACCTAGGAATACAGCTAACAAGGAATGTGAAGGACCTTGAAGGAGAACTACAAACCACTGCTCAAGTAAATAAGAGAGGACACAAACAAATGTAAAAACATTCCATGCTCATGGATAGGAAGAATCAATATCATGAAAATGGCCATGCTGCCTAAATTAATACATAGATTCAATGCTATTCCCATCAAACTACCATTGACATTCTTCACAGAATTAGAAAAAAACTACTTTAAATTTCATATGGAACCAAAAAATAGCCTGTATGGCCAAGACAATCCAAAGCAAAAAGAACAAAGCTGGAGGCATCATGCTACCTGACTTCAAACCATACTGCAAGGCTACAGTAACCAAAACAGTATGGTACTGGTACCAAAACAGACATATAGACCAATAGAACAGAACAGAGATATCAGAAATAACACTACACATCTACAACCATTTGATCTTTGACAAACCTGACAAAAACAAGCAATGGGGAAAAGATTCCCTATTCAACAATTGTGCTGGGAGAACTGGCTGGCCACATGCAGAAAACTAAAACTGGATCCCTTCCTTACACATTATACAAAAATTAACTCAAAATGGATTAAAGACTTAAATGTAAAACCAAAAACCATAAAAACCCTAGAGGAAAACCTAGGCAATACCATTCAGGACATAGGCATGGGCAAAGATTTCATGATGAAAATGCTAACAGCAATTGCAACAAAAGCCAAAATTGACAAATAAGATCTAATTAAACTACGAGTTTCTGCACAGCAAAAGAAACTATCATCAGAGTGAACAGGCAACCTACAGAATGGGAGGAAATTTTTGCAATCCACCCATTGGACAAAGGTCCAGTATCCGGAATCTACAAGGAACCTAAACAAGTTTACAGAAAAAAAACAAACAATCCCATCAGAAAGTAGGCAAAGGATATGAACAGACACTTCTCAGAAGAAGACCTTCATGCAGGCAATAAGCATATGAAAAAAGGCTCAACATCATTAATCATTAGACAAATGTAAATCAAAATCACAATGAGATACCATCTCATGCCAGTCAGAATGGTGATTATGAAGTCAAGAAACAACAGATGCTGGCAAGGCTATGGAGAAATAGGAATGCTTTTACACTGTTGGTGGGAATGTAAATTAATTCAACCACTGTGGAAAACAGTGTGGCAATTCCTCAAGGATCTAGAACCAGGAATACCATTTGATTCAGCAATCCCCTTACTGGGTATATATCCAAAGGAATACAAATCATTCTACTATAAAGACACATGCACACATTATGTTTAATACAGCACTATTTACAATAGCAAAGACATGGCACCAACCCAAATGCCCATCAATGATAGAACAGATAAAGAAAATGTGGTACATATATACCATGGAATACTATGCAGCCATAAGAAGGAATGAGATCATGTCATTTGCAGGGAAATGGATGAAGCTGAAGGCCATCATCCTCAGCAAACTAATACGGGAACAGAAAATCAAACACCCCATATTCTCACTTATTAAGTGGGAACTGAACAATAAGAACACATGGACACTGGGAGGGGAACACACACACACCAGGACCTGTCAGAGGGTGGGGGGTAATGGGAGGGAGAGCATTAGGACAAATAGCCAATGCATGTGGGGCTTAAAACCTAGATAATGGGTTGATAGGTGCAGCAAAGCACCATGGCACACGTATACCTATGTAACAAACCTGCCTGTTCTGCACGTGTATCCCAGAATTTAAAGTAAAATTCTTTTAAAAATTAAAAAAAAAGAGTAGGGGAGGAGGGAAATAAGAAAAAGATTATCATGAGATATTTCATTCACGATCAATGGAACATTCATAAAAAAATATGTAACTGCACTTTGATAGGCATTTAAAGTAGAATGGGCTAAGAAACTAAGTCACAAACATCAATTTTTTTGTCTACTCCTCTTGTGTAAATCTGTACTTACTGGTTGCAGGCAGATACCCCCTTCATTCTCCCATCCTTGACTTCCTTCCCTTACAATGGTCATTTCTTCACAGTGACCATTGTAATTTTCATCAAGAATCATCCAATTACAAGTTAATTCGCTTAGATCCCTCCAACATGCTCCATTTGCCATGCAGCAAATGGCTTCCGGTTTGCAAATAGCAAACATAATTATGTCAGAGGGGTTATTTGGGATCAATATGAACCTTATATACTGAATAAGGGCAGAAGATTTTCTAATCCAGAGATCAAATCGAGCCATGACAGAGGCAGAAATAACATGACAATTATTTCTCCCTTTTAACTGAATCAAAAGAGCTATTGATGGGTCATTCCATTGTTTGGTGCTCAGTCTATAAATGGCTATTTGCATAAACTATTTTCTTCTGGCCATGTTTCATAATGGAGTGCCACACATTAAAATATTTCCTGTATGTGTTCTCCTTGTGCTGCTGGTTTTCTGGGAGTAGATGACAAACATCAAGAGGCTGCAAATCTTCTTTCATCCATTAGCATTGGAACTTAAGAAGAATAACATTTTTATGCTTTAAAGAAACAATCTTGGATTAAATAATATAATCGTTGTCATAAAAAGTATGAAGAACTTTCACTCAAGCGGAGGTAAGCTTAATAAAATGTAAACAGAATATAAATAGGTTCCATAATCAGTGTTCTTAATTTCAGGACACATACCTAGCAGAAATGATAGTCTCTTAATCTTTGTTATCAAAACACATATTCTCAAATAATGCATGTCTGTAAAGAACTTAGATAGTAATTATTCAATAAATATTTTAGGGTTCCTTTTTTCTTAAATCAACCCTTTACATAAAAAAAAAAATGAAAGTCTTTGGAGTAGCACCCATATCTCAATCTCTCTGTTTTCCCAGCACATAATACAGAGCATTATTCACAGAAGACACTTAAAATATTGATGTCAGGGGAAAGTTATACTTCTCTGTCCTAAAGTCTATGCTAGCATAACTTCTCCCACAGCTAATATATTCACACAAAGCAGCTTGTTCACTTGGAAAAAACCGATGTGAGATCATCACATTTTGGCCTAGCTCACATATAGCTTACATATAGCTCAATGTCCTATACGTAATAATCGCCTCAAAAATATTTTAGTAAAAAAGTAAGGGTATTTAAATAACTGAGAGAGTAAAGCCTTATATAATGTAAAATCCTCAATTTAGAATTGGCTATAAACTTTGCTTTCAATTTCCTATTACATCTCTATGAACAAAATTTCATAATGTAAGTCAGTGTATTTGTTTCTGGAGACAGGAAATGCCTCCTATATTAAACTTTAAAACACAAGTCTGACTTTTAGATGCTTATATTTCAGAGCACTTTCCAAACAATAAAAATCATAGCACCTTTCATTTTAGGGGGGAAAAAAGCCAGAGTCCCCGGAGAGTGAGCTATAAATGGATTTGTTCGTGTGGTGGCAGAACAATTCCACAACGGGTCCCGTGAGTATTTCTCAGCATGCACATGTCACCTTTGCCTGACTAGAGCAATGAATTTATGTATCAAATAGAAAACCAGAAGAAAGTTAAGAAGCAACAATGAATCTTTTAAGATGAATGAAAATAACAAGACTTTTAAACTCCCAAAAGAATAACACTCACTTTCTGAGTCTGCAATTCTTATAATTACAGTTTGCTTTACAATTATTAGTTTTTGATAAATTTGATTTTAATGTTTTGGCAGTTTATCTTCTTTCAAATGCAAACTTTGGTTTGGTTTAAAAAGTCTAATTTAGACATGTGCCTAATCAATATGTATTATATACCTACCACAATTGATATAAATTATCAATTTTCCTTTTCCTCTTTATGCAATTGAGAACAGAACAGGAAGGCAGAAATTGTACTGAAGTTAATAAAGCGCCCACATTTTAATGTTTTGTCATATTTTCTTTATTAATGTAATTATTTGAATTACTGAAAAATATAATGGCATTATTAAAATAGTATATTGAAATCTGGAGGGAAAAATCAGAAATTATTACAACACTTACCCTTTTAAGTACTGTATGTTTTGGTAGCAAAATGGGAACAAAGATAACTGGAATTTGAAGGGTTTTTTTGTTGTTGTTGAATAGTCTATTTCCATATGAAGGGCTGTAATTAGTGCAAGCATGAACTAAGTAGCAATTCTTATCAAAATTAACCCTAAAAAGTGCCAGCTTCTCTAGCCCAGTCTTCCTGATCTTATTCTGGATGAATTTTCATAGACAATTTTAAGGTGCTCATGATGCTGTTTGACATCATCATGATTTCTCTGAGCATGTCTCCGCTATCACCCAGAGTCTACAGAAATCAGTTCTGTCACAAACCAAAATACAACTCAGCCATAGAGGAACCAAGCAACAAAATGGGATTCCTTCACACAGGAAAAAAAATACTTGTCCAATATTAAGGAAGTAACATACAAAATTGTATTAAACAGAACAACTCAACTATGCTAAAATATAACTAAACTATTGATAGTGGGAACTCTAGGCCAGTGGATATAAGCACAATACATCATGAATGAATGAAATAAATGAGAAAAGCCCATGCCCCACACGGAAGAGTACGTCACTATTCAGCTTCGGCCAACTGATAGCATGAGACTTCAAGGATGTCGTATCTTCTGAATTTTCAAGACCAGCCAGGAATCTGGATTTTTATATTAAAACTTTATCTTCATCCATTCTGTAAAATAGCACACACTGGGTAACTTATAAAGAACAGAAATTTATTTATCATAGTTCTGGAGGCAGGAAGTCTGAGATCACCATGCCGGCAGATGCCATGTTTGGTGAAGGGCTGCTTTCTGGTTCATAGATGGCACCTTCTCCCTGTGTCCTCTTATGGTGGAGGGAGCAAAGGAGCTCCCTTGGACCCATTTTATGAGGGCTCCACTCTCCTGACCTAATCAAGTCAAAAGACTGCTACTTTCTAGTACTATCACCTTAGAGGTTAGAATTTCAACATATGAACTTAGGGGGAACATATTCAGACCATAGCAGACTCTTTTTTTTTTTTTTTTTTTTTTGAGACGGAGTCTCGCTCTGTGGCCCAGGCTGGAGTGCAGTGGCCAGATCTCAGCTCACTGCAAGCTCCATAGCAGACTCTTAATGTTTAACATTATAAACAAATTCAATTTTCTTTCCCAGAAACTGTGTAGATCAAATAAAACCTGTCTACGGGCCTATCTCATAGACAGGTTTTATCTGATCTACAAACAAAAATTCTACCTTCTGTGGGCAGGTAGGCTTGCTTTGCTGCCTCTCTGGATGACTTGCTTTGTTGCTTTTATGTTAGTTAGAATTGCATTTAACTACAAATAACATAGGAAACCAAATAAATCAATTGTTTTTCTCCCTCATGGGAAAGAGATCTGAAGATGGGTAGTCCAATAGTAGCAGGATGGTTTTATAAAGTTTTCAGTCAGGCCCCTGTCAGTTCCCTTGTTGCTGTCCTACAGTGAAACCATCATCCTCATGATCCAAGGCAGCTGCTATAACTGCTATAACTCCAACCTTTGCATGCAGGCAGCATGATGATGGTGGTATACTCATATGCCAATTCTGTTTTGTTTTTTTATTTAATTTTTTAAGAGACAGGGTCTTGCTGTATCACCCAGTCTAGAGTGTATTGGTGCAATCATAGCTCACTGCAGCGTTGGTCTTCTGGGCTTGAAGGATCCTCCTGCCTCAGCCTCCCAAGTAGCTGGGACTACAGGTGTGCACCACCATACCCAGCTAGTTCTTTTTTTTTTTTTTTTTTTTTTAAGGAGTTTTGCCCTTGTCACCTAGGCTGGATAGCTACGGTGTGATCTCCCCTTACTGCAACCTCCACCTCCCAGGTTCAAGCGATTCTCCTGTCTCGGCCTCCTTAGTGAGTAGCTGGGATTATAGGCATGTGCCACCATGCCCAGCAAATTTTTGTGTTTTTAGTAGAGACAGGGTTTCACCGTGTTGGCCAGGCTGGTCTCAAACTCCTGACCTCAGGTGATCCACCCACCTTGGCCTCCCAAAATGCTGGGATTACAGGCTTGAGCAACTGCACCCAGCCTAATTCCTTTATTTTTTGTAGAGATGCAATTTCATCATCTGGCCAAGGCTGGCCTTGAACTCCTAGGCTAAACAGATCCTCCTGCCTGGGCTTCCCAAAGTGCTAGGATTACAGGTGTGAAACATTATGCCTGGCCACCAGTGCTGTTTTAATGAGTCTTCTCCAAAGTCCTCCAAAACACTGCCATTTATCTAATTAGCCAGAATTTAGTTACATTACCACATTTAGCTGCAAGAGTAGCTGAAAATATTATCTGTTAGGGAGACAGCCACACAACCAGCTAAAAAGTCTAAGTTCTCCTGTGAAATGGGTATGGAAGAAAACCAGATGTCTTGGATACACTTATTTATAGTCATATTAACTTTTGACTCATTAGGCTTTTTTATTAGAAAAAGAATATATGTGCAACAAAACAAGCCAGACACTATACAAATTGACAAGGGAAGAGTTAAAGAATGTATAGTATATATTTACCATCACAATAATTTCAACATTTCTGTAAACTTTCATTTTAGATACGTATTTTAAATATTTAATTGAATTTGTTTTCTACACTTTGATAATCATTGTTTTTTAACTGGAATGTTGAGTCTATTTACATTAAACTATTTACATTTAATTATTACTGACATATTTGGGTGCTCTCTCTTTGTCACATCTGTGTGCTTCCTTTTCTCTCTTTTCTTGACTTCTTTTGGTTTTTCTGTCAGTTTGTTTGTTTTGTTTTTGTTTTTGTTTTGGAGACAGGGTCTCATGGTCCTGCCCAGGCTGCAGTGCAGTGGCACCCAGGTTGGAGTGCAATGGTGTGAGCATGGCTCACTGCATCCTTGACCTCCTGGGCTCAAGCAAGCTTCCTGCCTCAGCTTCTCAAGTAGCTGGGACAGACCACAGGCACACGCCACCACACCTGACTACTTTTTTAGAATTTTTTGTAGAAACAGGGTCTTGCCATGTTGCCCAAGCTGATCTCAAACTCTTGGGCTCAAGCAATACTCCCACCTCGGCCTCTCAAAGCATTGGGATTACAGGCGTGAGCCACCGTGCCCAGACCTCTTGACATTTTTTGGATTGTTTTTATTATTCTATTTTTCCCTACTGAAGATTAGAAAGAACATACTCACATTCTATTCTTTTAAAAGTAACATAGAAATGACAACAGGCACATTTTAAAGCATTAATGCTTAAAAATATTTTTTACCCTTCTCCTAGACAGAATAAGGTCTTTAGAACATTTTAACTCCATTGGCCCCTCTCCTGACACATCCAGTATGCCATTATTACACTGAATGGTTTATATTAATATTTTTAAAGCCCTATCTGATTATTGCTGTTATTGTCAGTAATATTCTTGAGAATTAGTCACATATTCTCACTTTCTTTGCTTTTCGTTCCTCCTTGCATGTCAGAACTTTGGTGTTACTTTCTTTCTGCCTGAAGTACCTCCTTCAGAATTTCCTTTATCAAGGTGTCACTAATAGCAAACTCACTCTATTTCTGTTACTTTACAAGGGCCTCTTCCTTACCTTCCTTCTTTAAAGATATTTTTGCTGGATATAGAATTGTGTTACTAGCTATTTTCTTTCAAAATATTGCACATATAATTACACTGTTTCTCTTTTCACTTCTTGCTATTGAGAAGACCACGTTAAATTCTACCTGGGTTAACATGTTAATAAATGTTCATTGATTAACATTTAATTCAATTTAATTGAATTTAATTAAGACAATTCAAAGGAGCTGAATTTAATGTTAATCTATTTACTCGAATTTAGTGTTAAATTGAGTTTAACTGAATTTAATGTTAAATTTAATGTTAAATTGAACTTAACATTATATTCAATTAAACTGATGAACATTAAATTAAATTCTGCTCTAATTAACTTTTTTCCTCTGTCAACTTTTAGGACTTCCCTTTGTCTTTGGTGTTCTGTAGTTTTACTATAATGTGTTAAGCTTTGGAAGTCTTTTTATTTGTCCTACTGATATTCATTGACTTTCTTGGGGTTGGGGACCAGTGTTCTCCATTCTGGAAATGTTTGAGCTGTTATCTTTGCAGGTACCGCTTTTGCCCCATTTTCTCTCCCCTCTCTTTTGGACTCCTATGTGAAAGCATGTGGTAGCTCTTCTTTCACTTTCCTCTGTCATCCTCTCTTCCATACATTCCATTTCTATTATCCGTGTACTGCATACAAAATTATTTCTTCTGACCTCTATTTAAGACCCCTATTTCTCTCCTCAATCATTCTAATGCTAACTGTTCTTAAACCCATCCCTAAGTTTGGTAAATTAGTTATTGTATTTTTCATTTTTAAGAGTTTTCTTCTGTGCTTCTTTAAGTCTGCTAGTTCACTTTTTAATGGCTTCCTATTCTCTAAAAATATTTTCAAGTTTGCCTTTTGTTTCTTTACATTTGGAAAATAGACATAATTTTTGTCTGTTAATTCCAATATATGACGCCATCGTCTGTTTCTGGTATATGCTCTTTTCTGCTGTCCTTATTCATACTGCCTCGCATCCTTGTATGCTTGGTTGTTGGAAGTACTGAAACATGGAAGTAGGCTGGTGACATCGTCAAGCCTCTTTATTAACAAACAATAGACCTTGACTACTTCCAGATTTCCTGCCATGTGAGTCACTGAATTTCCTTATTAAGATATTATTATCTAAGTTTTGGATACTTTTATTTAAAAATGTTCCGGCTGATACAACTTTTTTTTAACTTTTGCCCATCTAATAGGTGGGAAAAATGGAATCCCAGCTAATAGTGAGGTTAAACATCTTTTCGGTATTTGACCATTTAGATTTTCTCCTCTGTAAAATTTGTTTATGCCCTCTCATTTTTTGTTCGTTTAGCATTTTCTCTTTCTCAGTCTCTCTCATGTACCCTCTCTCTTTCCCCAACCCATCTTGCAATTAACACATACACAGACACACACACACACACACACACACACACACGCCCTCTTTATCTTTTAAATAGTTATCTTTTTCCAGTCATATATACTACAAATATTTCTACATTTCCACCCAATATTTAAATTGTTTTCTGGTTTTATTTATGTTATCTTTTGTCATTCATTTTTATTTTAGCTTTCATCAAGTCAATTATATCTTTCTTCTCCTTTTATAGCAGCTGGGTTTCCTGTCTTATTTAAGAACAGCTTCCATACTATAAAGTCATAAAAAATCTTTTTTTCTAAATTTTTCTCTGACATTTAAATTGTTTTATATTTCACAATTAGATATTTAATCAAGCTGTAATTTATTTTTGTATATGGTATGACACTGTGGTACAGTCTTGTTTTCTTCCAGATGGATAGATAATTATGCCAGCATCATTTCAAAAATAAACTATCTTAGAATTTCCATTTTTGCCAAGTTACACTTTAGATGTCCACAGAAACCCTTCTTGCTACAGTACACATAAAAATGCTGAATAAAATATCAATAATTTTTTTCTATTTTATGATAAAGCTGGTGCAAAAATAAATGAATTGCTTGACAGCCACGAATAAAGTACAAATCCAGAAAGGGGATTGAGCACTGTGGCTGCCTTGGCCCTGGAGGCATCTGCCAGCTCTTGGTGGTGAAGTGCTCAGTTTACCACACTGTATCACGAGGCTGGGAAATAAAACATGGTTCCTGAAACAGTAAAAGGTCAGATCAGCGATTCTTACATAAATCAGACAACTAAGAATGGCACTGCCATGAAAACAAAACAAAACAACAAAACAAAAAGTTCTACAGAGAGAGATAGGGTATATGCTTGTGTGTCTCAAGCCTGACTTTGGGTAAAGCAGAAAAAAGACAAAGAAAAAAAGTCTGAGATTTCCTCACTACAAGTACGTATCCCTTACAGGGAGGCTCAGAGTCAGAATTCACTCCATTACGTTGCCCCAAAAAACCTAATCAAAACACTGAATGGTTTTGGGTTGGTAACACTCCCCCAAGCAGCTGGTAGAAGGTAATATAAATCTTCTCTGGAGGAACAAATTTTAAATACAGGCTTCAAAACTTTCCTCCAGATAAGGTTTCCCAAGACCATGAGCTCACAATAAAATAAATCATTAAAAAACACAAGGAAAGAAGTCACCAAAACAGCAGAACCAAAAACAGCAGAACCAAAAACAGCAGAACCAAACCCACAGAGACTATAGATACTGAAATCATCAAAGATTCAAAAATTAGAAAATATGAAAAAAGGGTTTAAGAGACATGTTGAATAGAGACAGAAGGCCGAAATTACACGAAATCAGGAAGGAATTGTGAGAACTGAGGGGGACGGATTAGGGGCCTCACAGACAGAAACCACTGTAAGGATACACACCTACTAGGGGAAGAGGGGAGGGGAGTCATGAGCTCTAGTCAGGAGAAAAATTTTGTCACACACACACAAAAATAAAGCAAAGTCCCCACCATAACAAATAGGATCTAAGTACAGAAGAGAGCATCAGCTGAAGCATGAGACTGAGTTACTGCACTTACATCAAGTCAGCTACCCTTAGAAATGACCCCACCATCTGGGGTGACTGATGAAAGAGTCAGAGAGGCAAGAATCCACTTGGCTTTCAGATGAAACTGTAAAGGGAAGTCCGAGATTTTGTCCAACCGCTTCTGGTCACCTCCTGACCTTTCTTCTACTGTACATGGACATGACGCAGACTATCAAGTACTGTAGAAATATCACACTGTCTACTTTTCAGAGTACATTTCTCTATTTCCTGTTTGGTGATCACTTCGAAATTGACAAATCCCTACAGGCAGAGGGGGAGATGTCAATCACACTCACTGATGACACAAATAGTGAAGTTGTTGGCACTAGCTTCATCATCCAGTACTCAGCCTGAAAGTCCCCAACTTTTTCAAATAAAAAGGTTTGCATCTGGCCAGGTCCAGAGGCTCATACCTATAATCCCAGCACTTCAGGAGGCTGAAGCAGGAGATTGCTTAAGGCCATGAGTTTAAGATAAGCCTGGGCAAAACTGTAGGACCCCATCTCAAAAAAATTTTTTTGTTTTGAAATTAGCCAGGTGTGGTGGCATGTACCTGTAGTCCCACCTACTCAAGAGGCTAAGGTAGAAAGATCACTTGAGCCCAGGAGTTCAAGGCTGCAGTGAGTCATGGAGCAGGACACTGTCTTAAAAACTTTTTTAATTAAAAAGAAGCTTAAATTCAATTAAATGTTACATAGCATTTCTTGTAGACATTAATTAGTGGCCAGACAACACATATCTTCCCTATTATAGATAACATTTGAAAACCAATCAATGCAATCCATCATATGAACAGACTAAAGAAGAAAAATCACACGATAATCTCAATAAACTCATGAAGCTACTTTTTAAAAATGTAATATCCATTCATGATTTTAAAGAGAAACTTTCACCAAACTAGGAATACAAGTAAATTCCCTCAATTGATAATAGGAACCTACAAAAAGCCCACAGTTAACAACATATTTAAGGGTAAAAGAATGAATGCACTCCTCCTAGAATCAGGAAAAAGGCAAGGATCTTCACTCTCACCACTCCTATTCATCATTATATTGGCAGTTCCATTCAGTTCAAAAACTCAAGGTAAAGAAATAAAATTCTGTATCTTCTCTATATCAGAACAGAAGATATAAAATGGTCTATATTCATTGATAAGATGATTATGTATGCAGAAAATGCTAAAGAATCTAGAAAAAAAAAGCTACTAGAACTAATATACGTTCTTTTCTTTTCCTTCCTTCCTTTCTTTCCTTTTCTTCCTTCCTTCCTTCCTTCCTTCCTTCCTTCCTTCCTTCCTTCCTTCCTTCCTTCCATTTTTTTTTTTTAATGGTGTCTTACTCTGTCACCCAGACTTGAGTGCAGTGTCGCACGACCTCGGCTCATTGCAACCTCTGCCTCCTGGGTTCCAGCGATTCTCCCGCCTCAGCCTCCCAAGTAGCTGGGACTACAGGCATGCGCCACCACGCCTGGCTAATTTTTAGTAGAGATGGGGTTTCACCATGTTGGCCAGGCTGGTCTCACACTTTCAACCTCAAGTGATCTGCCTGCCTCAGCCTCCCAAAGTGCTGGGACTACAGGTGTGAGCCACCGCACCAAGTCTATAAGTTATTTTCACAAGCTTTCAGGAAATCATAAGATAAAAGGAAAATTAATTTTATTATCATATACTAGCAATTAACATTTAGAAATTGAGATATTTAAAATACCATTCACAATAGCACCAAAAACATGCACTAGAGATAAAGTCAACAAAATATTTATAAGACCTGTTCTCTGATAACTACAAAGCACTGCTAAGAGTAACCAGAGAACTAAATAGGTGAAGAAAAAAAAAATACTAGGTTCATGGATTAAAAGTTCAATATTGTGAACATGATTTATCTGATGCAAATTAATCTATATATTCAACTCAGTTTAATCAAAATCTCAGCAGGTATTTTTGTAGAAATTGTCAAGTGGATTCTAAAATTTAGATAAAAATGCAAAGGATAATAGGCAAATTAATCTGGAAAAACAAAGTTGGAGAATTCACAAAACCTGATTTCAATACTTACTATAAAACTACAATAATCAAAACAGTTTGGTGATAGTATAAGGCATATAGAACAATTGAACAGAAGAAAGAGGCCAGAAATATACTCACATATATAAAGTAACTTTATTTTCAACCAAAGTGCAACCATCACTCAATGAGTAAAGAATAGAATTTCAATAAATGATGCTAGAACAACTTCAAATCCATATGGAAAAAATAAAACTCCACCTTAACCTCACATAATAACACAAATCAAGTTGAAACTGAATGTAAAAATTGAAACTAATTGTAAAAACTGAAATATTAAAACTTCTGGAAGAAAACATAAAAATATATATGAATTTTGGGTAGACAAAAACTCAGGACATGAAACTAGTAAACTATCATAATTATTTAAAAAAAATAAATCAGACTTCATCAAAATTTCAACCTTGTGCTCTGTAAAAAATAGCTTCAAGAAAACAAAATGGCAAACCACAGAATGGAAGAAAATAGTCACAATTAATCTATGTGATAAAGGACTTGTATTCAGAATATATAAACAACTCTTCCAATTCAACCAGAAAAAGATTAAAAAAAAACCCGCCTCCCAGGTTCACGGCATTCTCCTGCCTCAGCCTTCCGAGTAGCTGGGACTACAGGCACCACAGCCAGCTCATTTTTTTTTTTTTTTTTTTTTTGTATTTTTAGTAGAGATGGGGTTTCACTGTGTTAGCCAGGATGGTCTCGATCTCCTGACCTTGTGATCTGCCCGCCTTGGCCTCCCAAAGTGCTGGGATTACAGGCATGAGCCACCACGCCTGGCCAAAAAAACTCAATTTTTAATAAACACTCAAATAGACACTACATAGAGGAAGATGCATAAATGATGACTAATACACACATGAAAAAATAATTTAACATTATTAATTATTGGGAAATGCAAATTAAAACCACAATAAAATACCAACACAAAACTATTTGAACGACTAAAATTAAAGAATGATTATATCAAGTGTTGGCAACAATATGTACTAACTGAAACTATCACACATTTCTGTTAGAGATATAAAATATTATAAGCAATCTGAAAACTATTTGGGAGACTATAAAGTTAAATGTATACTTATCATGTGACCCTGCAGTTCCACCCTTAGGTATTTTCAAAGAGAAATAAAAGCACATATCCAAAGACTTGTACGTGAATGCTCATAACAGCTTTGCGAATAATAGCCTCCACATAGAAACAACCTGAATGCACATCAATGGATGAATGGATTTTTTAAAATTGTAATATATCCGTAGAATGGGACATTATTCAGCAATAGAAGGAGTAAACTACTGATAAACCCAGCAACATGAATGAATCTCAAAAACATTATTCTGACTGAAGAAAGCCAATTCCTCCCCCGTCAAAGAAAAGTTTCATAATGACTCCTTTCATGGGAAACTCTAGGAAAAATAAATCCAATCCTACAATGATAGAAAATAGATCAGTGGTCTAGCCCTGGTGGAAGTGGGACTGAGAACATTTTGAGGTAATGGAGATGTGGTGGTGGTTACAAGAGCATATGTATGTGTCTAAACTCATCAAACTATATAGTTAAAATGTGTGCATTTTAAATGATAAAGGTTTGAGATGATGAATATACTAATTACCCAGATCTAATCACCCACTGTCCTCCCACTGTTCATCACACACATTCTCAATAAAGAAACTATTTTTTGTAAATAAATAAATAAATAAATAATAAAACATGCGCATTTTATTATGCCTAAATTAGACCTTAATAAAGTTGATTTTTGAAAAAGAAAGACTGGTTACTGATTAACTTAAGGGTAGAACATATAGACCTGTCAGTACTTTGGCAGAGCTTACAGCTGGGTTGGGAAGGACCTACATTCTAGCTGCATTGAGTACATTTGATTTGCCCAATTGCATATGAGACATCTTGCCCTCTAATAACTTTTGTTGTAGTCAAAGAATATAGTCTTGAGGATCATTCACTATTGGGAAGACACATTACAAGTCACTGCCACAGCTAATGAGGACATTCTTTTTTACCCCTAAAATCCTTTGTATTTGGCTATGGAGAAGACCATCAAACGTAAGGAACCTTCACTTTAGGGTGTCTCTGGTGCACAGATAAACTGGGAGATAAAATGTAAGGAAACAAGTGCCCATAATAGATCCCAGATCACTACCAAAGCAAGGAAGTCTATGGAATCTGAGATAGAAAGAATAAATATGGTCTAAAATCCATGACTGCAAGTAGCGTTCAGGGATGAAATATGCCAAGTATAACTTTTGAGGTTGCAATATACATGATAATGCTTTACAACAGTGTTTCCAAGGATTGGGGCAAGTACTAGTGGTGGTACATGGAATTACTTTAAGAGTTTTTCTGAGACGACTTGGGATGGCAAACAAACATGATATTAAATAACACTGAGTCATATTATGATTCCTTCTCTTATTCTCTTAGTTTTTTTGGATTCTGTAACAAAAAGTCACATTTCCTGCTAATACGTCTTATTCTTCTTTCTTCTCTCTTTTAAAAAGGAGAAAATGCAAATACCTAACTGAAATGCAGGAGCATTGTTTCTTTGTTTACATAGTTATCTTCTATTTAGGGCAAGTTTTTACATTTGTGATAGTGATACTATATTTTATACAATAAATGTTTTTCAATTAAAAGGTGGTTAGCTTATTTTAAAAACAGGTAAAAAGCACTTTAGTGGTATACTGATATGATGACATATGAACACCTGAGCTTGGATAACATTGCCTTAAAATGTTAATTTGTAAGGAAGTATGTGTATCTCTGTATAGATACAACTATATTGATAATCATTAAATTATTGTTATATTAAAAATATTAAAGAAATTCAATATCAGGACTATTTTCACATCATAAACTAGTTTTAAATTCAGAATTACATGCCCCTTAATGTCTTCCAAAGTTTCAGATCCCAGTTACTGATAAAGGGCCAGATTAGGATTTTTAGCATCTTATAAATTGGGGTAAAGCACTGTATAATTGGATGAAAGGCGGAAAAATATCTGAACAATGATGAAGGGTCAAATTCCACTCTGACTCTATCTCTCTGGGGTGTGCTCTCACTTGAATGTGGGTAGATGGAAAAGACATGCAGAGGATGCTCCTGAAAAAAAGATTCTGTCCCCAGAAAAGTTGGCAATCTGCTATTTTTAGTTATGCTCTTTTTCTTCTCAGTATATTTCTCAATGTCTTTTACACGTGATCTTAGCCAAAAGGCCGAGAAGCGATCTCAATTTCTTTTTTAAAAATCCAAAAAAATTTACATTTGACTTTAGGTCCATTAATCATTTCAAAAATACATCACGTGGACAAATTTCTTCAAAATTGTTATGTTGTTGTCAATGTTTTGACAATGATGTGCAATTTTTTAAAAACTCAACCTCAGCTAGACTCTAGAGAATTTTACCAGCCAAAATCAAAAACAGAACTGTAAAACAGATTTTCTTATTTAAAGAAACATAAGACAGTTTGATTCCTACCATTTCTTATAGTTTCCCAAGAGTAAAGTTAAATTTGGAATGAAGAAAGATAAACCCCTTACCTGTTGGAAGGTGTAGTGTTATGTTGTTGCAAAAATCTGTGAAGCAGCATTCGGTTTTGGTAACATTGTTGGAACTATGACAGAAGACTTGAGCATTCAGTTCTGGAAGGGAGACACAGGATTTGATCACCTGTTCTTTTCCATTGGTTAGCATGACTGATGCCCAACATGCTCCTTCTGTTTGGCAGGTAAAGTTTGAAGAATCACACAAAAGACATACACACTTCAGTCCTGGAAAGAGTAAGGCAAAAAGATTTAAAATACAAAAGACATCATGCTACTTTACTTGATAATACCTCAGAATATAAATTCAATCTTAATGAAAATGGAAAAAGGGTTTAAATAAAAACACTTGCTAAACACATGCTAAGCTCTTACTCCCTCTCCATCATGTATTTCACTAAACATCCTGTCCAATTATCATTTACTATTGCTAATATTTTTGTGATTTATTCAGTTGCTACTATATTTAAAGCATTTTCCCATACATGCTCTAAATACCCCCTTATTAAGTTCAATCAGCTCATTCCTAAATCAATAGCTCCTAGGAAATGCTAGGAATCAGTATCACAGCAACCAAAAGGAGCTGTCCAGCAACATTCACAGAACATCAAAGTGGGGTTATGGCAGCTGTGTAACCAAACAGTTCAGTGTGTTCTGTTCATTTGCCCTCCTTCCTTTAAACTTTTAAGCAAATGTGCTAAACGCAAAGCTAACCATAGACATTTATGTCTCTAAAAAATAGTTGTGACACTTTATATTTATTTTCTGTGATACTTTAACACAATTGTTATTGTCATAGTTCCTTTAAGACATTGGTGAGCCACTATATTTCCCCTCTTCACTAAAGAACATATATTAGAATGAATCATTTGAACAGACATCATGACTTTCAGGTAATTTTCTTTAATTCATACATCCAGTCCATAAAGTAAGGCACACCAATAACAGAATTTAGAATATCTATACCAATACAACTGTGAAAAATTACACTTTGTTAAACTAATCTGTTCACTGTCTACACCTCTCCAACATTCTCCACTTATTACACACACACACACACACACACACACACACACAGTCACCACTAAGTCACATGTCCAAAGCGGTGCCTATTTATGTTTTGATGTAAAATATTCATCAGCATGAAGCATCTAGTGGTTGTGAGTTATTTATTCAAATTTTATTTAAATATATTGTTTCTAAATAGCATAATACTAAATAAGCTTTGTATTACTGTTTTAAAATTCTTTAAATTTCAATAGCTTTAGGAGTACAAGTTGTTTTGGGTTACATGGGTGAACTGTATAATGACGAAGTCTCAGCTTTCAGTGTACCCATCACCCGAATAGTGTACATTGTTCTCAACAGATAATTTTTCATTCCTAAACTCCCCCCCACCCTCCCTCACCTCCTGAGTCTCCAATATCCTTTACGTCTCCCTGTTTGTCTTTGCATACTCATAGCTTAGCTCCCTCTTATTAGTGAGGACATGCAGTATTTTGTTTTCTGCTTTTGAGTTACTTCACTTAGGATAATGGCCTCCAGTTCCATCAAAAGTCACTGCAAAAGACATTATTTCATTCTTTTTTATGACTGAGTTGTAGTCTATGGTATATATACACACACACACAAACATACACACCATATATATGTGTGTGTATATATATACGAGTGTGCATATATACGTGTGTGCATATATATATGTGTGTGCATATATATATATGCACATACACACACACACCATATGTTTTTATTCATTTATCGGTTGATGGGCACTTACGTTGATGCTGTATCTTTGCAATGTGAACTGTGCTGAAATAAACATACACGTGCAGGTATCTTTTTGATAACCCAATAGTGGGATTGCTGGATCAAATGGCAGTTCCATTTTTAGTTCTTTGAGAACTCTCCATACCGTTTTTCATAGACATTGTAATAATTTAAATTCCCATCAGCAGGGTATAAGCATTTGCTTTTCACCATATCCACACCAACATCTGTTGTTTTTTGACTTTTTAATGGTGACCATTCTGGCTGGGGTAAGCTGATATCTCACTGTTATTTTAATTTGCATTTCCCTGGTGATTAGCGGTGTTGAACATTTTTTCATATATTTGTTAGCCATTTGTATGTCTTCTTTTGAGAAGTGTTTGCTCATGTCATTTGCCCACTTTTTAATGGGATTATTTGCTTTTTCCTTGCTGATTCTCTTGAGTTCCTTGTAGATTCTGGATACATCCTTCTTTGGATGTATACTTTGCAAATATTTTCTGCCATTCTATAGGTTATCTGTTTAGTCTATTATTTCTTTGTGCAGAGATATAGATGACACAAACAAATGGAAATAACATCCATGCTCATAGATTGGAAGAATCAATATTGTGAAAATGACCATGCTGCCCAAAGCATTCTACAGATTGTGCAATTCCTATCAAAATACATCATTTTTCGCAGAATTAGAAAAAAAATCCTAAAATTTTTATGGAATCAAAAAAGAGCCTGAATAGCCAAAGTAATCTTAAGCAAAAAGCACAAATCTGGAAGCATCACATTACCCAACTTCAAATTATACTATAAATACAGGGCTACAGTAACCAAAATGGCATGGTACTGGTATAAAAGTAGACACATAGACCAATGAAACAGATTAGAGAATCCAGAAATAAAGCTACATACTTACAACCAACTGATCTCCGACAAAGCACACAAAAACACACACTGGGGAAAGGATACTCTATTCAATAAACGGTGCTTGGAAAAGTGGAGAGGTACGCGTAGAAGAAAGAAACTGGATCCTCCTCTCACATTATACAAAAATTAACTCAAGATGAATTAAAGACTTAACTCTAAGCCCTAAAACAAGAAAAATTCTAGCAGAAAACGTACAAAGACAAACTATTCTCAACATTCCCTAGGTAAAACATTTATGACTAAGACCCTAAAAGCAAATGCAACAAAAACAAAAATAAATAAATATATTATTAATGTAATGAACTTTTCGTTAAATCACAACTGTCCTCCCATAATTATCTAAATGTCCAAATTTTTACCATATAATCAT
This sequence comes from Piliocolobus tephrosceles, assembly GCF_002776525.5. Classification (NCBI taxonomy): domain Eukaryota; kingdom Metazoa; phylum Chordata; class Mammalia; order Primates; family Cercopithecidae; genus Piliocolobus; species Piliocolobus tephrosceles. The sequence goes on from NC_045444.1 coordinate 43,295,984, forward strand.
TGTTAGTAAATTAAAGTCTTTAAATTGCTAATCGCTCAAATGGGAGTTGATTTTACACTTGTAAAATATTTGATACATAAATGACAACTTTTACTTAACTTCAAATACCAATTTGGGAGCAAAAATGGGTAGTATTCCTATATAACTGAATATTTAACAAAGAACAAATTCTATATCAATCATATAGAAATTATTCTCTTCTATCAATAATTTTTCTTAACTGATGAAGCATCATTTCTAAAAACATTTTTAATACTGGTATCCTAAGGGAAATACAATCCTAAAATAAAATACTGTTTTGTTATCAACATTGAACCAAGCATAACAGCTCACTTTCCTATTTATTCCAGTGGTGACCAACATTAATAAATATACTTTGTCAACAATATTTATGTGATACAGAAGAACCATATATTCTAACTTGATTGGGATTCTATAGAGCTATATAGATAAAATCTAGTGCTTTAGAATATGTTTCACGGCACTTTCCTTGCAAAAAGAGAACTCATGGGCAACCATTCATCTAGGTTTCTACTGAAAATGAAATCTTTCTAGCATTCTCCAGTTCCAGTCTTAGGAATTTGATTATACTAGCCTTGCAATCTTAGGCATTACTTTGTCTCCTGTACCTCCATTTTCTTATATGAAAGGCAGGACTAATAATAATATATCTCCTCATAACGTTGTTGTGGAGCATAAATTAGTTAACCTATGTAAAGCCCTTAGACAAATCTCTGGCACATAGGAAATACTATATAAAGACTTAGGGACTATCTTTCCTACTACTGAAGGAGGTAAAGCCAGTTGCCTTATGCAAACAAGCAAAACAATCAAAATACATTTGTAACACATAAAGGAATAGCCAAATGAACTAGGGTGCAGAGACCATTTAAAAACCATAATAAAGAAATGCATCTCTTTCTGCTCTGTCAAGAGGGATTTGACTGCTCTTCTTCTTTTAATGACCCAGACTAGATTCTAGATGGTCACACAGCAGGTAGTATCTGGCGATGGTCCAGCCAAAGAATTCAGGAAAAGACAAAAGTCCCAGCCCTCACTCTGTCACTAACTTGCTGATTGACTTCGGAGAAGACATTTAACCTTACAGAGTCTCAATGTTGTTCTCTGAAAATAGAAAACGAACAGCATAGGGAAAGTGGGTCCAAAATTCTTTAACTCTTATATAACACCAATATTTTATGACCATACTTATTTACACCTTATGGAAATCTACAATTACAAAATAGGAAAACTCATTTAATGTTAAGAAACTTGCTGAACTATGGTTATTCTTCACTTTCATATTTTAAGGGGCTAAAGGTAGGAAAAAGAGTAACTCTTCCAACACACAATCTCAAACCATTTGTCACTAGACATTTCATCAGAATCTCCTTGGACGCTCTATTTCCAAGAGAAGTTTAGCAACTGACACAACCAACTAAGGAATATGAATCCGCTGAGTTAAGACAAACATAAAGCACTCAACAATTAAATATATGTTAGTTTCACATGCATTCATCATCTCATATAATCCCACTGCAACTGTGGGAGTTAGTTGTCACTATCTCCATTTCATACATAACAAAATAAGGCTGAAAAAGCTAAAGTGACTGACTTATGTAACAGTCTCTGGACTAGTCAAGCAATGGTACCATTTTTTAACGACACCTTACTCATGAAAGGTGCCATAAAAAAAAAAAAATGGGTATGTGAACAATTCTCCCATCCCACAATTTCTAGCAATTGTGAATAAAATAGAATTCTAATACAGCAGAAAGAAGCTGTTAACGAATTAACAATTGAAAACTAGGATTCTGATCGGTATTATCCTAATAGCCCTTAAAACACAGTTGGTATTTTTGAAATGAATTTTACCTACCTATTTTCTGAGGGGACATGCAGTCAAATAAAATTCAGTATCATGTGCCTTGCATCTAAAATAAATAATCTCACCTTACAGCTTTATCTAAATTCTGTATTAAGTAAGGCTCTGAGTACATAATCTGATACTTTCTTTTTGAAGCACTACTGGCTCCTTATAAAAATGATTACATAATAGTTCTTAGCAAGGAATTATGCAGATATTCACTAAATGTTTAACAAGCTATAAAAATTTACTTTGGTTAAAAGTAAAAGGTATAAATCGTAAGAATTATATATACCTAGGTGATATAGTTAAGACAGAAAGTGACACCTTACTTTAAATCTTGCATGATGAAAAACACTGGCAAAATTGAGGATTTGTTAATGATAATGGCTTCAAACATCTGCTAAATGTTCCCATTTATTCCAGTTCAGCTGGCAGTATGATAGGACTGACAGCGAACAAACAGCAAACTAAATAGGACCTAAGATGAATAAGTAACATACAACATACTCAGACTCTCATATTTCATTTCCCACCAGTCCACTATATCACTGCGTTTGACATATAATTCAACTATATTTATATTAACCATCCTCAACATAGAACCTTTGTGCTGCCAATTACAATATAAGTTGCCATTAGTGATTAGACATGATTTTGTATTTTGTCTTTTTCAAAAAAAACTGATGTTCATTGAGTTAATTATACTACAATATTCTGTGACAGAACAAATCTGGTTGTTAGCAGGCAGTAGTCTTGTCTCATGTTTATTTTATACTTTCCCATTACAATGTACTTGAGTCCTATGGAAAGGGACAGCAAATGAGGTTGAAGGAGGAAAACAATTACCCATAATAAGGAGGTTTATTAGATTTTTCACCACAAGGAAGATTGTACTTTGCTTTTGTCTCCTCCTACCCCTTTAATTATCCCCTTTTATCCACTCTGCCAATTCGTCTCTAAAAGGCAAGACATCTGTTACCCACAAGACATCTGTTACCCACATCAACTAAAGGATGTGCACATTCCTAACCAACCAGAAAATAAATATTCATCCATATTTACATGTGATGGCTAGCACACCCTGGTGTCCAGAAATATAAAAACCATCTGACTACAAAAAAGAACCAAATTCGTTGATCTGCATTTATGTGCTATTCTTATTAGAAAGCCAAATATTTATTTGGCAAATACTAGGTGCTTTGAATTAGACAGTATTTTCAATATGTTGGTTACATATTACTATGTTCCCTATGTTTGGGGTCTATATGCTAAAATTAACCAGTGCTTAACATAAACATCTGACATAAACTCTTTCTTCTTTTCCAGACATCAGTTTATTCAGTTTCTCTAGTTTTAGACCAGGCTATGAAACACAAAATATTTTTTTTAATTCAGAAAACCATCTCGGATTTGACCTGCTGAATATGTAATCTTTTCATCATTTGCAGGCTTCTGAGTTAACAAAGGGAACAATTCAAGCTTTTCAGTGTGCTGAATATGAAAAGTACAGCAGCAGGAAAGAAGCCAGGAAAACTAGCACTAGTAAATCTGAAGGAAAGCCAGACAGGGTCAAAGAAAATCAGGCAAAGATCTAGTTTCCTTTTCTATTCCTTGTCAAAATTTTATTTTCTTGTCATGTGGTCATTTCAAAGCATTCGCCTTTCTTAATGGTAAGGAAAAATAGAACAAAAAATGAAAATAGCATTAATAAAGTATGGTCAATATAAATGCAAACTTTTTAGTCAAATGAGCTTTCAATAAAGATTCAGCTGGTAGAAATACTACTTCTCAGGCTGCAACCAAAAAATGCAGAACTCCACAAATAAGGGAAGACACCCATCACAAAGAAAAACTGTTCCTTTGCACAAAGTAGCAATTACGTTCCCCATTAAAAAAGGTTTAGAGCTGAGAAGGAATGAAACCAGCAGGGATTCTGTCCAGGAGAACTGCTTAAACTTCCAGCTGTAGGCCTCAATTTAGTTAGAGTTCAGCACATTGTAAATTATCAGTACTAACCATTTGGAATTTTCTCAGTCCAAAGGCAACATTGATGAAACTCGAGGTTTTAGCTCACCTGACCACCAGCCACCTGAGACTTTAGACAAGTTCCCCAATCTCTCCAGATCTTATCTTCCTCACTTGTAAAATGAGGAGGTCAAGAAGCAGGCTAGAAGACTTCTAAAGACCCCTGCTAAAGTTCTATAGTCCTCTGCTACTCTGAATTTGTGTCACAGTTCTCAATATAAGTGACTTAAGGATTACCTATGATAGATGAAAAGAGAGAGCTGGGGTTAAGGATGTGAACAGGATTGGTCTGTGCCCCCCAAATTCACATGCCGTTATTTTAGAGGGTGAGAGAATTCTACTGGTTTCTAAATCAGCAAAACTTCTCCAATTAATATTAAAGATTGTTTATCTTGTACTATATATATTACACAAGAATTGAATGTTCTTTCCAATATCAGCGTGAAATTTGGGGGTGATGGGGGGAAAGTGATGGAGGCCTGAAAATGTTCTTAGCCTCTCTGAGTTATGTGAGACATCTAGAGACTGTTGCTGAGTCCCTCAATCTTAGTATCCACAGGATCACAGAAACGGTATGCAAGACCAAAAGCAACTCAAAAGAGCACCACACTTCAGCAATCTGAATACTCTACATTCTACTAAGTAGATATGAAAACGTTTCCCAAAAATATTTCAATGGCTGACAGCACTTAGAGCTTAAAACTGACTAGAATGATGTTATTTATTTACTTATTGCCTCAAAACTTTGAATACATATGGAAAGGACATGTATGATGGCACAATGTCACAAAGCTTTTAGTGCAATTTTAAAATTTGACGGGAAAATTTCTATTTAACATTTTTGCTTATCAGCGTGGTGATTAACTGAAAGTTTCACCTTTCAAAGAACGCTTTTTCCAGAAATACCATTAATAACCTTCGCTGCTAAGCTCCTCCAGTGTGGGACAATTAGTAATCAACCATAAAGGGATACAACATAATCAAAATGGTTCATGACAAAATTATTTGTGTGGATTCTCTTAAAACATCCCTTTGAAAGGATGAAAATGCAGGATTCTTAGATAGGAAGATGGCAGCCTTCTCCTTCCTGCCTTTGGAAGTCAAGGCATGAGTGGGCAACAGGCTAGCAGGGGTGGCAGTTGGTGATAACTGCTCTTGGGTATATAGCAGTGTCTCCAAGGCTTAATCTTTGTTTCCTTAAGGAGGATACAGCCTATCTGGAGTCCTCTGGCCCAGTTTAGACTTTGCAGCCATGTAGGGGAAAAAACAGACCCTACTTGAAGGGTCAAAGAAAAGAGTATTCCCAATCACAGGACACGTTTCCTCTGCCAGTCCTCACATATAATTCTTGCTTGGTTTGAAAGGTTATTTTCTTACCCCGGCAGCCTAAATGGTTCCTCATCAAACTGTTCCCCAGTAGTTGGGGTTTCTTAATCTACTGTCTTCTGCTTAGGAGAATATTGGTGTTTAATGGATTCCAATTACATTTAGAATAAAGCAAAATCTACAATCATTATCATGACCTGATAGGCTAATAGTCTGGGTTCATACCCCTCCTCCAACCTCATCTCTCATAACTCAGCCTGCCGGAGCACTTGTCTCCTTTTCGCAGCTGTGATATAACAAGTTTCCCACCTCATGGCCTTTACTCATCTTGTTCCCTTGGCCTGTAGTGCTCTCCCCTTTCTTCTCATTCGCCAGGTCTTAGCTCAAATGTCACCACCTCAGAGAAATCTTCAGTGACTACCCTTGCTCAAGGATCTGCTTCCCATCCTTCCTGCTACGTATCACAATCTATAATTCGCTTTTTAATTGTATTAGCCCCACTAGAATGAAAATTTCATGAGGGCAGGGTCCTTCTCCTGTTTTATCTACTATCACTTCCCCAACATTTAGAATAGGGTCTGGCAGTGTGGTAAAATTCAATAAAGATGTATTGAATTACAAATTGCAGAAAACTGCAAAGTACAGAAGAAATTTTTGTCCATGCTATTTATCTCTTGGATGAATTTTAAAGTTTCTTCTCAGTTTGAAAGAGGTTTTTATAAAGATAGAATAGAATAGAATAGAATAGAATAGAATAGAATAGAATAGAACAGAACAGAATAGAAACAGATATAGAATAGACATAGAAATCCTTTGTCATATGTGTTACATATAGCTTTTCCCACTTTCATATGTATTTGCTTTTTCCCTAACACATTACCTTCATTATTTAGGGGGTAGGGGGCGGAAAGATACTTACCCCTTGTTAAAAAGAAGTCAAGTACTACACATAAAGATGGAAGTAAAATAAAATACATCACCCTTAATCCCAAATCCCCCAAACCACTACTGTATACAACCTCTCCAAATATTACTTTGTGGAGTTTCACACTAGATATGCATAGTGATGTTCTCATTAAAATCCTAATAACATGATAGACATAAACTGTGTCTATCAATATTTTACTCTGCAATTTATTTTGCTTTAAAGCTTAGAAAATCTCCCATCCAGATATTTTCTAGTCAATATTTTCTTCCAGTTTCTGATCTGTTTCTTAGACACTTAAATATATATGCAATTTTGATATGGATCATCCAAACCATAGATAATATACAAATCTCCTTGACAGTAGTAAGTGAATTGCTTTATGGCAAGTCTTTAGATAAATTTTTAAAATCATTATTTAAAGAGTACTTTACTATATGCCAAACTCTTTGGCAAAGAGTCAAGGCAGGGAGGGAGGGAGAGAGGAGAGAGAAAAGGCATGCACTAAAGCAACTTGACCGTGTAAGTTAAAGGATGTTAGGACAGTGTGGTAAACTGAGCCAGGGACACATGTAGGAGCTGTGAGCTGCGTTGGGACACAGAGGTGAAGCACTACTGAATCCGGCTGGTGCTGGGGTAAGAGATAGGGGCAGGGGCGGGAAGGTTTCTTGGAGGTGAATGTTGAGAAGCACACCTGTTCACCCTTCCTGCCGTTCGGAGGACGAGTCCCAGACCATCCTCTCAGTAGTCCTCCAAGACCGTCCAGAGAGCACCCACCAGCCTGAGGAAACCGCTGCAGTCCCCCTCAACCAGGCAGTGTGGAAATACCTCCTGCTGCGAGGCCGCACCGCATGGACACTAACTGCCCCCACTTTGTCAACGGGTTTGGTAACACTCACTGCCCCGATGGAACTCCATTCCCGGTCCCCAGCCCGCTCCCCACCCCAACAATGACCTTGGCACCCCGACCCGCCCCCGCGGAGCTCCCCTTGCCTGGACTTGCAGGTTGGAGCTCGGAGCCCTCCCCCAGAGCAGCGGTCAGGGGCTTCCGCCTCCCCTTCGTCTGATGAATTTGCGAAGGGGCACCCTGGGGTCGCCGGGAAGCCCTAGCTGTCCACTGGACCTTGGTGCAGCGAATTCCGCCCCGACGACAGCTCCCGCGGGGCTCAGCCACCTGCCCGAGGGCAGCGCTACGTGCTCCGACGGCTTCCCGGCGCACCAGGGTACCATCTAGTGGCAGCAGAGGCAGGACGCAGGCTATTTTTTACAGAATGACCTCCACTCCGGATTAGCATTCCTCAAGCATTTTTAAAACCTGTGTGTCTTTAAAATAATCACAAAATGTCACACTCTCGATTTTCTGTTATTTGAAATTTTAAAATAAAATGCCTTGTCTAGAAGCAAATCAATGCAGTGATGATTTGATGACACTTTTTCATTTGGAAATAGTGGCCCTCCACTCTCCAGCACCCTTGAAGATCACTATTTTAGCCTGGGAGGATTTGCTAGACCCGTATATATTGAGAGAAATCTCTTGTTTGAACCAAAAGATTCCACCTATCCAAATATCGCCAGTGAAGTCTTTCCAAATTGTAAGAAGAAATGAGAAACTGATAAGCCCTTAATGTGTATTATAATTTGCATATTCTTGGAAGGCCGAGATGGGCGGATCACGAGGTCAAAAGACCAGACCATCCTGGCTAACACGGTGAAACCAGGTCTCTACTAAAAATACAAAAAATTAGCCAGGCATGGTGGCGGGTGCCTGTAGTGCCAGCTACTCGGGAGGCTGAGGCAGGAGAATGGCGTGAACCCGGGAGGCAGAGCTTGCAGTGAGCCCAGATTGCGCCACTGAACTCCAGCCTGGGCGACAGAGCGAGACTCTGTCTCAAATAATAATAATAATAATAATAATAATAACAACAACAACAACAATAATAATAATTTGCATATTCACGTAGGTCCTGTTGGTCTTATAGCTGTTATATTTACGCTCACATAAAATCATACCTGATAATGGTGGTTACCAGATTTGGAAATTTCACTGACCAGTAAAATTTCAAAAATAATTTGGGGACCCAACCAAGGGTTACATCAAATTTTTGTGTTGTCAAGGAAGAACACTGAAAAAAAAAAAGGGTGGTTCATGCCTGTAATCCCAGCACTTTGGGAGGCTGAAGCGGGCAGATCATGAGGTCAGGAGATCGAGACCATCCTGGCTAACATGGTGAAACCCCATCTCTACTAAAAATACAAAAAATTAGCCGGGCATGGTGGTGGGCGCCTGTAGTCCCAACTACTCGGGAGGCTGAGGCAGGAGAATGGCGTGAACCCAAGAGGCAGAGCTTGCAGTGAGCCAACACTGTACCACTGCACTCCAGCCTGGGCAACAGAGCGAGACTCCATCTAAAAAAAAAAAAAAAAAAAAAAGAATCCTCTATTACCATCATTTCAAAAAAGAAGTCAATTCACAAGATTTAATCATTTCACACTGTATACACATCAAAACAACACACTATACTTCACAAGTATATACAATTATGATTTAATTAAAATATTTATTAAAGAAAAAATAAAATAGCTCACATTAAAAAAAGAAAAAAGAGCATTATAATATCAATTAAGAAAGTAAAGACATAAATTCCAGAATTAAGGTCTGACTTTACCAAAATCAAGGATATCTTTTAAAAAGTTTCAAATGTGGATAAATATAATTGCATTTTATAATGTTACATTTCTTTTATTTCTTTTAATGGTCTTTTTTTTTTTTTTAGATGGAGTCTCACTCTGTCATCCATGCTGGAGTACAGTGGCACAACCTCGCCTCACTGGAACCTCCACCTCCTGGTTTCAAGTGATTCTCCTGCCTCAGCCTTCCGAGTAGCTGGGATTACAGGCGCTCACCACCAAGCTCGGCTAATTTTGTATTTTTAGTAGAGGTAGGGTTTCCACCATGTTGGCCAGGCTGGTCTTGAACTCCTGACCTCAAATGATCCATCCATCTCGGCCTCCCAAAGTGCTGGGACTGCAGGCGTGAGTCATCCGCCCAGCTTTAAAAGCCTTTTCTAATAAAAGTTATTAATCTGGGGGTTGACTGCATCAGAAAGTGGAGCTGATGTCCAACCTGTTATTATTCCAACCTATTGTGCTCACAATGAATGGCCATACTCCACATGGAAATGCTGTCTCAAGTGGAAGGGGCAATTTTCTGTAGTGCTATTTTTACTCAATATGGAATATTCTGGAAACTGAAAAAAGCTGAATAGTCCGGGCACAGTGGCTCATGCCTGTAATCCCAGCACTTTGGGAGGCCAAGGCAGGCGGATCACGAGGTCAGGAGACTGAGACCATCCTGGCTAACACAGTGAAACCCCGTCTCTACTAAAATTACAAAAAATTAGCCGGGTGTGGTGGCGGGTGCCTGTAGTTCCAGCTACTCAGGAGGCTAAGACAGGAGAATGGCGTGAACCCGAACCCGAGAGGCAGAGCTTGCAGTGAGCCGAGATGGCGCCACTGCACCACTCCAGCCTGAGTTCAAAAAAAAAAAAAAAAAAAAAAAAGCTGAATAATAATAGCCACCCACTCCGAGCAACAGAGAAAGCTAATAATGGCCAACCAGGTGTCTAGCTAACAAGGCACATCTCTGCCCAGGGAACAGGGCTGCAGAGCTTTCCTGGCTCAACAAACTCACTCTAGATAGATGTGCACCTACCAGAAATTCACTTGGCAATGCCTCCATCAGTACTGGAGCACAAATCTTAACAGTGTATTTGATCAGCCTGCACACGTTAGTCTATTTTACAGAACTTGGAAGATAGTATGCATTTTTTGAATTAGTACAGTCTTGTGTTCAATATATTGCTTGTCAAATCCATGATTTACTTGATGATTAACTCCTGATCAAGAATACACCATACACTTTTAACACTGTTTCCACAGGAAATGATTACCAATTATAATCAACTCCTGAAGGATACTATTTCCAGCAATATCTTGCAGTGATAAGCAGGGATTGCTACTCTGTAGCATGGAGAAGTGAACCTGTGTAAAAAAAAAAAAAAAAAAAAAACCACAGGATCCCTAATCCAGTCCAGGGCATTTATGGAACAAGTTAGGAGACTTGGGATTCTAATCCTAGTTCTAGTAATATGGCCTCTGGGTCTTACGTGTTCAACTGATCTGTTTAAGAAAGAATTCAATTAAATGATCTCTAATGTGCCTTTCAATTGTAACATTCTATAACCCTAAAAGCAGAAGCCATCAATGGCCACCATCCAGTATCAGAAAGAACAATAGGACTGTCAGCATACCAGAAAACCAAGTTGTTGCCCTAGAATCACAGTTAGGGAAGAAAACTGTTCAGGAGAATAATGTATTCTGATAAAGACTGACATGAATAATCAGAGTTCATATTTTGAAAGTCTGTTCAGTCAGTGAGATCTAGTTTTGTGTTTTCAAACTCTATTAAAGTGGAGAAGATAGAAACCAAATGAGAGAAGAGCAGAGTTCAGTGATGAAAGGAATATATGGCATACTCAATGTATTTGGGAAATATGCCATGAAATGCAAAAAAACAATTAACCACAAAAAATATTAAGTTCCAAACTAAATGCTAAGAAAGATCTGACTTGTTAAGCAGAAGCAACTAAAAGTAACCAGTAAGTAATCAACAATTAATAGTCATATTATGCAGTTACAAGATTGAAGAGACTGAAAAACAGAACTGTCTGTCTAAAGTTTAGAATGAATGTAGCAAAGAAAATTGAAAAGGTAAAGTCCTCAAGGGTTCTCAGGGGCTCACTCGTCAGAAATTTTTACCACAATCCACAGCTGCATATTTATATATGATCAGATATGGTAAAGAATAGATAATTCTCACTAGAAATAAAAGGAAACTATCCTAAGAAGCTGATCTAGCTAAAAAATAGAGTGGCAAGCTCAAAGTTGAAAAAGGAAGAGGAGGACAAGTAATTTGGAAGGATCTTTTTGTTTCATTAAGGCTGATCCTAGCTGAGCATCTTTCCAACATTGACCACGAGGCTCAAAAGTTTAGCCTGGATAATATGAAGAACTCATATACTGTGCAAACATAAAAAGGGCAGCATCACCTACCACTCCCTTCAAAGAAGATGGGTGGGAAAGGGAGCTGATGAATGGGGAGCACATTTTAAAAATCCATAATGCTTTTTAAAAATATAATTCTTAGACTTCTAGGAATTATCATAACTATTTCAGAAGGTAGGTTACTGGCCAGGCGCGGTGGCTTGCACCTGTAATTCCAGCACTTTGGAAGGCTGAGGCGGGTGGATCACTTGAGGTCAGGAGTTCGCGACCAGCCTAGCCAACATGGTGAAACCCCATCTCTACTAAAAATATAAAATTAGCCAGGTATGGTGGTAGGCTCCTGTAATCCCAGTTACTCAGGAGGCTGAGGCACGAGAATCACTTGAACCCGGGAGGCAGAGGTTGCAGTGAGCCGAGATTGCACCACTGCACTCCAGCCTGGGTGATAAAAAATGACAGTCTCAAAAAATAAAAATAAAAATAAACTAAAAAAAGAAGGTAGGTTACCTGGCTTCTCCTGGTTCCTTTTATCTATCAAGATACTGTTAAGTAATGTAATTGCCTGTTGCTCTTTTGCAGCTGCCCAAATATATTTCAAGACATAAAAGTATAAAAGTGAGAAAACATAAGAAAGAAGTTATAGGACCTCCAAAAAGTCTCAAAAAATTCATATTAGCCAGAAGAAAAGGAAAGTCTAAGGTAGGTCATCTAAGTCTTGCTGCTTCTTTTATAGTGATATAAAACAAAACAAAACAAAACAAAAACTATAGTAAAGAAACAAACGAAAACTTTGTTTGTAGCTGTGTCTGTGTTTAACATTGTTGGAATTCAGCTAGGTGCAGTAAAAAAGATCCTGCACTTTGGAAGATGCCTATCTGTAGTTCTAATCCTGAGTCACCCCTAACCCTGCTGTGCAGCCTGAGAGGTTACCACACCTCTCTAAATCTGTCCATGCACTGATGAAGTAGGGATAATAATTCCTATCTCACAGATTATGAAAATTCTAAAAACAGATATTCTAGATAACACATTTAACACACCACAGATGTTAAAAAAAAAAAAAAAGGAAAAAGGAAAAAAAAGAACACCCAAAAATTAAGCTCCTGCTATTACAAGTTATGGGCTATTCAGAGCTCAACATTTAAGGCACAAACCACACTCCTTAAAAATAGCTTTCAGTGTTTCTCACAACTTTCTGGTTCTGATTAACGTTTTCCTTGGTAGTGACACTGCCACACTAAGGTGATAAAATCAGCAGCTCCAAATCAAGATAGACATTTTTGTTAAAATAAAAAAAAAAATGGTATCCATACATAATGAACGGGTAGATGTATCTGGAACATTAACTCCCATATTGGTTACTACACTAATTTTTCCTTTTCAATCAATTATTTCTTGGGCCTGATAATTTCAACAGAAAAATGAACAAAGTAGATGAACAGAGAAAGAAAAGCTATCAATAAACATGAAAAGTTTAAATCTCACTAATAATCAAAACAGAAAATTAATGCAAAGACATAACTTTCACTTGCCAAATTAGAAACGATGTTGTAAGTTATAACACCCAGAAATGGTTGGGGGGTTGGTCAATGAAATTTCATCTTCATACACAGTTGGTAGAGTATCAGTTGGTACAAACTCTTAGATGTACAATCTGAAATATTTATCTCAAGTCCTAAAAATATTTATGATATTTGTGGTTGTATTTCTACTTCTACATGAAATAAACACAAAAGTTTCTTTAAACCTTCCATTACAGAGCTATTATTCACTAAAGTAAAAAACAGAAATAGACTAAACACCCCCAAATCAAGTAATATCCTCCTTTTTAGTAATATTGAGATTGGAACTTGCTCACTATAAATATGAAAAGTAAAATAATTAAACATACAGGATATGTGCTCAATTTTTATACATGCATTGAAATAAATAGAATGAAACACATTCAAATATTAATAGTGGTTATCTCTGAGGTATGGGAATAAAGATGATTTTTACATTTTTCAACACTTTTCCTAATTTCCAATAAAGAATATATTAATATGCTGTAATCAGGGATGAATATTATTTTGTTAAAGTTCACTTCTTGTTCTGTCAAAGTATTTAGTTCACAGGGAGTAGGTAAACATATCATAGAGACATCTTCAGTCAGTTTTTCAGCAAAGGCCTCTAACATAATCCTGATGGTGGGGTCTGGGTAAACACCCGCAGGTTCGACTGCCATACTATACACCATAGCTAAAGAAAATCTGTTTTCAAGTCCAAAAATTGGAATTTGTGGTCTGAAACAGGCGAGCATACTTGAAAGCAGGGCTGTCCCTGGAAATTCAAATACAGCATCATCATAAAATGACTCCCACTCTACATGGAAATTTACCTGATCTCTGGGACATAAATAAGACTAGCCTAGTTTGATGATCTTTCCATAACTTTTCCTCTTACCTTTTAATTGTTGAGAGAGGGTTACAACAGACACAGTGACTTTCCCTGACTGAAGAAGATAATCAAGAAAATGCTGACTGCCCACTATGTGCATGGCACTGTACTCAACAAGGGGTACCTCTAATCTGACTCAGCAAAGTAGGTTTGTTAACACATTAATGAGCCTCTGTAGAAACAGCAGATGCAAGCAAAATTCTCCATAAGCAAGCTTAATTCTATAGTAAAGCGAGAAAAGGAGCCCAAGTAGCCCATAAGTGTTCACCTGTAGGTGACAAATGACCTTTCAAGTCTAACCAAGTGCTTTCACCTAAAAGAACAGGTGAGCAAATGTTGCATTTACAATGAGCTTTATCTGTGTATGGACAATGTCCCTGACTGCAATTTCCTTTGCTAAGAGAAGAAATCACTATTCCATGTTAACAAATTAAACATAACCTAATTTATCCTACTTTGGTTTCATTTCTATCTACTTAATACCATTTTGCAGAATGATGATTACACAGACAAAAAACATTTTAATATGTACAGAAATTCCTTACTTTCAAAGAAGTTATAAAACATGGGTAAATTTTAATTATGTATAATTTTAAAATATTTCTATTTAATTAATGTTATAAGTGTACATGGCAAAAAAAAATAGTATAGGAAGAATTTAAAAGAAAAGCATCTATCTAGTGACCCACATCTCCCCACTCTCACTTCCCAGAGGTACCCACTTTTAACTATTGTTGCCATTATTTAGGACATTATGTTAGGACATTAATTCTAAAAATATATCTGATTAACCAATTTGAAACATAATCTGCTGACTTCCTGATCTATGACTTCTTAGTTTATCTATAGGCTCTCCAATTTGGGGAGGAGAGCCAGGTTTATTGAGCTGTAATTTACATACAGCAATTATTACAGTAACTATTTTAGTATAGTTGTATGAGTTTTGACAACTACAGTTCCATAATCCCTCCTGCCAAACTTATACTACTTTTCAGACAATTTCTCTCTCTGTCCCAACTGCTGGCAAGAAGTGATATTTTCTGTTCCTATACTTTTGCCTTCTTCAGAATGTCAAACAAAGGCAGTCTTTTGAGTCTGGCTTTTTGCATTTGGTTTAAGGCATTTGAGATTTATTCACCATGTTGCATACATCAGTAGCTTTTTTGAATGCATATACAACCGTTTGTTTTTCCATTCATCAGTTAAAGGACATTTGGATTTTTCCCATTTTTCTGGATTAGAAATAAATCTGTAATAAGCATTAATATACTGTTTTTACGTAAAGTAAGTTTTATTTCTCTTTGCTAAATATCTAGGAGTGGGATTACTATTTTGTATAGAAGGTGTACATTTAACTTTACATAGAATTGCCAAAGTGTTTTCCAAAGGACTTGTATCACTTTACATTTCCACCAGTAATGTATGAGAGTTCCAGTTACTTACATATTTCATCCACTTCTTACTGAGTTGTTTCCTTATTATCGAGTTCTGAGTATTCTTTATATTTTTTGGATACAAGTGCTTTATAAGATATGTGCTTTGCAAACATCATTTCCTGGCCTGCATCTTGTCTTCTCATTCTCTTAACAGCATCTTTCAAGGAACAGAAGTTTGTAATTTTGATGAAGTCTAATTTATTCAGTATTTTTCTTTTACAGATCATGCTTTTAGTACCCTCATCTAAGAAATGTTGCCTAACCTAAGATCAAAATGTTTTCTATGTTTTCTTTTAGAAGTTTTCATCGTTTTAGATTTTATTCTTAGGTCCATTTTAGTTAATACTTGTAAACATGCAAGGGATTTTTATTTTTATTTATTTATTTATTTATTTATTTATTTATTTATTTATTTATTTATTTATTTTTGCTTATGAATGTATC
Organism: Piliocolobus tephrosceles; assembly: GCF_002776525.5. Lineage (NCBI taxonomy): Eukaryota > Metazoa > Chordata > Mammalia > Primates > Cercopithecidae > Piliocolobus > Piliocolobus tephrosceles. Next base: position 43,311,510 of record NC_045444.1, read on the forward strand.
CAGTGTAATTTGTTGAAAAGGCTATTCTTTCTCCATTAAATTGCCTTTATAATTTTGTCCAAAAAAATCAATTGACATATATATGTATGTGGGTCTATTTCTGGTTTCTCTATTCTATTCTGTTGATCAATGTGCCTCTCCTTTTGTCAATACCACACTGTCTTAATTATTGTAGATGTATAATGAATCTTGAAATAGGTACTACGAGGATTCCAACTTTGTTCTTGTTTTACAAAATTGACTTGGGTATTCTCATTCCCTTGCCTTTCCCTATAAATTTTAGAATCACCTTGGTGAATTCTACATAAATTCCTGCTGAGATTTTGACTGAAACTTTGCAATCTATGGACCAATTTAGAGAAAATTAATAAATTGACAACACTGAGCAATTGATTCTGTGAACATAGTACAATACGCCCTCAATATCTGCAGGGAATTTGTTCCATGTCTTCTGAGGCTATTGAAATCCATGGATGTTCAAGTCTCTTCTATAAAATGGCATAACATTTGCTTATAACCTATGGACATCCTCCCCTATACTTCATTTTACTTTTATTTAAATATTTATTGATACATAATGTCTTATGAGGTACATATCAGTGTTGGTTACACGCACAGAATGTATAATAGTCAAGTCGGGGTATCTACCACCTTGAGATTTATCATTTCTACGTGTTGGTAACATTTCAAGTCCCCTCTTCTAGTTACTTTGAAATATACAATATATTGTTGGAAAGTACAGTACCCCTAATCTGCTATCAAACATTAGAACTTATTTCCTCTAAATAATTATAGGTTTGCACCCATTAACAAACCCCTCTTCAGTACCCCCTCCCACTTTCCCTCCTTCTCAGCTTTTGGTATCTATCATTCTATTCTCTATGTTCAGGAGAGCAAGTCTTTTAGCTCACACATATGAATGAGAACATATGGTATTTGTCTTTCCATACCTGGCTTATTTCACTTGACAAAATGACCTCCAGTTCCATCATGTTGTTGCAAATAACATGGTTACATTCTGTTTTATGGCTGAACATATTCCATCATGTATGTATATCACATTTTCTTTATCCATTCATCCACTGATGGACACTTAGGCTGATTCCACAATGTAGGTTTTGAGTAGTGCTGTGATAAATATGTGAGTGAAGGTATCCCTTTGATATAGTGATTCATTTCCTTTAGATAAATACCCAGTAGTGGGATTGCTGGATTGAAGAGTAGTTCTCATTTTAGTTTTTTAAGGAATCTCCGTACTGTTTTCCATAGTGATTGTACTAGTTTACATTCCCACCCACAGTGTATAAGAGTTCACTTTTCTCTAGATACTTCGCCAGTATCTGTTGTTTTTTGTCTTTTTACTAATAGCCATTCTAACTGGGATGAGATGATATTTCATGGTGGTTTTGATTTACATTTCCCTGATGATTAGTGATGTTGAGTATTTTTTTCATATACCTGTTGGCCATTTGTATGTCTTCTTTTGAGAAATGTCTATTCCTAATCTTTCCCCATTTTTAATAGGATTATTTGTTTGTTTGTTTGTTTTTACTGTTGAGTTTGGGTTCATTTTATATTCTGGATATTAGTCTCCTGTCAAATAAGAAATTACTAATATTTTCTTTCATTCAACAGGTTGTCTCTTCACTCTGTTGATTGCTTCTTTTGCTATACAGAAGCATTTTTTAGTTTAATATAGTCCCATTTGTCTATTTTTCTTTTTGTTGCTTGTTCTTTCACAGTCTTAGCCATAAAATCCTTGCCAAGACCAATGTCATAAAGTGTTTCCCCTGTGTTTTCTTCTAGTAGTTTTATAGTTTCTGGTTTTACACTTAAATCTGTAATCCATCTTGAGTTGATTTTGTATGTAGTGAGGACTAGGGGTCCAGTTTCATTCTTCTGCATATAATTATCCACTTTTCCCAGCATCATTCATTAAAAAGGGTGTCTTTTCCCCAATGTGTATTCATGGCAGCTTTTTTGAAGATTAGTTGGCTGTAAATACTTGGATTTATTTCTGAGTTCTCTATTCTGTTTCATTGGTCTACGCATCTATTTTTATACCAATACCATGCTGCTTGGTCACTATAGCCTTCCAATATGTTTTGAAGTCAGTTAGGATGATGTCTCCAGCTTTGCTCTTTTTTGCTTAGAATTGTTTTGGTTATCTGGGCTCTTTTTTGGTTCCATATGAATTTTAGGATTCTTTTTTTATATTTCTGTGAAAAATGACATTTGGTCACTATAGCCTTCCAATATGTTTTGAAGGCAGTTAGGATAATGTCTCCAGCTTTGCTCTTTTTGCTTAGAATTGTTTTGGTTATCTGGGCTCTTTTTTGATTCCATATGAATTTTAGGATTTTTTTTCTGTGAAAAATGATATTAGTATTTTGATAGAAATTGTATTGAATCCATAGATACCTTTAGGTAGTACAGTCATTTTAACAATACTAACTCTTCAGATCTATGAGCATGGAATGTCTTTTCATTTGTTCGTGTCCTTTTCAATTTCTTTCATCATTGTTTTCTGGTTTTTCTTGTATAGATGTTTCACATTCTTAGTTAAGTTTGTGTATGTATTTTTGTAGCTATTTTAAATGAGATTGCCTTCCTGATTTTTGCTTAGCTAATTCATTACTGAAGTATATAAATGCTACATATTTTTTAATGTCAGTTTTGTATCTTGCACCTTTACTGAATTGAACAGTTCTAGAAGTTTTTTTGGTGGAGGTTTTTGATTTTTCTAAATATAAGATCATGTCCCCTGCAAAGAGGGATGATTTTATTTCCTCATGTCCAATTTGAATGCCTTTTATTTGTTTCTCTGGTCTGACTGCTCTGGCTGGGTCTTCCAGTACTATGTTGAAAAGGAGTGGTGAGAGTCAGCATTCTTGTCTTGTTCCAGTTCTTAGAGGAAAGGCTTTCAATTTTCCCCATTTAGTATGATATTAGCTGTCGGTTTGTCATATATTACTTTTATTATTTTGAGGTATATGCCTTTTATGCCTAGATTATTGAGAGTTTTTTTATCAAAATGAGTTGCTAAATTTTATCAAATACTTTTTCTGCATCTATTGAAATAATCATATGATCTTTGTTCTTCATTCTGTTGATGTGAAGTATAACATTTATCAATTCGTGTATGTTGAACCATACTTGCATCCTTGACGTAAATCCCACCTGATCATTATCTGTTATCTTTTTGATGTGCTGTTAGATTCAGTTTGTCAGTATTTTGTGAAGAATTTTTGCATCTTTGTTCATCAGAGATATTGGCATGTAGATTTCTTTTTTGGTTGTCTCATTGTCTAGGACTATAAGGGTATTGCTGGCCTTAAAAAATGAGTTTAGGAGAATTTCCTGCTCTTCAATCTTTTTCTAATAGTTTTAGGATAATTGGTATTAGATCTTCTTTATATGTTTGGTAGAATTCCACAGTGAATACATCTAGTCCTGAGCTTTTTCTCGCTAGAAGACTTGTCATTACAATTCAGTCTCACTACTAGTTATTGGTCTGTTCAGGTTTTCTATTTCTTTCTGATTCAATCTTGGTAGGCTGTATGTTTCCAGGAATTTATCCGTTTCCTCTATGTTACTTTATAGTTGTTTTGTTACTTTATAGTTGTTCATAACAGTCTCTGATGGTCTTTTGTATTTTTGTGGTATCAACTATAGTATCTCCTTTTTCACTTCTGATTTTATTTGTGTCTTCTCTCTTTACTTTTTAGTCTAGTTAACAGTTTATATCACTTTTGTTTATCTTTTCAAAGAGCCAATTTTTCATCTCATTGATTCTTTGAATTTTTTTGTTGTTATTTAGTTCATTTAGTTCTGCTGTGATCTTTATTATTTCTTTTCTTCTGGTAATCTGGGGTATGGTTTGCTCTTGAGGTTCATTGAGGTGCCTTGTTAGGTTATTTGAAATCGGGTGTGGTTTATCTAGTGTGGGCATTTATTGCTATAAACTTCTCTATTAGCACTGCTTTTGCTATATCCCACAGGTTTTGATATGCTGTGTTTCCATTTTCATTGGTTTCAAAACTTTTTTTAAAATTTCCATCTTTATTTCTTCCTTGACTCAATGGTTGTTTAGGGGCATGTTGTTTAATTCCTATGTATTTGTATAGTTTCCAAATTTCCTCTTGGTATTGATTTCTAGTTTTATTCCACTATGATCTGAGAAGATATTTGATATAATTTTAATTTTATAAAATTTGTTGAGACTTGTTTTGCAACCTAACACATGATCTCTCCTGAAGAATGTTCCATGTGTTGATGCAGAGGATGAATATTCTGCAGTTGTTGGATAGAATGCTCTGTATATGTTTGTTAGGTCCATTTGGCCTAAGGTCCAGTTTAAATCCAATGTTTCTTTGTTCATTTTCTGTCTAGATAAACTGTCTAATGCTGAAAGTGGGATGTTGAAGTCTCTCACTATTAATTGTATTGCAGTCTCGCTCTTTCTCTAAAACTAGTAATATCTGCTTCATGAATCGAGGTACATACATACTTAGAATTGTTATATCTGCTTGCTATATAACAACATTCTTTGTCTTCCTTTTTACTGTTCTTGACTTAAGGTCTCTATTATCTGATATAAGTATAACAACTCCTGTTCACTTTTGGTTTCTATTTGTGTGAAATATCTTTTCTCATCCCTTTACTTTCAGTGTGTATGTGTCTTTACTGGTAAAGTGCACTTCTTGTAGACAGTGTATAGTTGGATAATTTTTTGTATCTATTCAGCCAGTCTGTATCTTTCAAGTAGAGAATTTAATCCATTTCTATTCAAGGTCATTATTGATATGTGAGGTTTTGTTCCTGTTATATTGTTAATTGTTTTCTAGTTGTTTATAAATTCTTTGTTCCTTTCTTTTTCTCTTAATATTTGTCCTTGTGGTTTAGTGGTTCTGTAGTGGTCCTATTTGAGTTATTTCTCTTCCAAATGTGTGTGTGTTTGTCATGTCAGGGAGTTTTATACTTTCATGTGTTTTCATGATGGTAATCTTTTCAATGATGGTTGTCTTTTTGCTTCCAGGTTTAGGACTCCTTTGAGTATTTCTTATAGTGGCGATCAATTCCCTCAGCATTTGCTTGTCTAAGAAGCACGTTATTTCTCCTTCATTTATGAAGGATATTCTCACTGGATATAGTTTTCTTGTGTATCAGTTTTCTTCTTTCAGCATTTTAAATATATCATTCCATTCTCTTATGGCCTATAAGGTTTTTGTTGAGAATTCAGCCTTTAAAAAGATGGGAGTTCCTTTATAGGTTATGACATACTTTTGCTGTTTCTAGAATTCTCTTTTCTCTTTGACTTTAGACAGCTTGATTATAATGTACCATGAAGAAGACATTTTTGCATTGTATCTGTTTGGGGATCGTTGGGCCCTATATTTGAATGTCTAAATCTCTTGCTAGAGTTGGGAAAGTTTTCATCTATTACTTCACTGGATAGGTTTTTAAACCCTTTTGGTGTCTCTTTGCCTTCTGGGATACTAATAATTTGTATATTTGGTCCCTTTATTGAGTCCCATATATTATGAAGATTTCATTCATTCTTTTTTATTATTTTATATTATCTTTCTGATCAGACTTTTTTGAAAGATCTGTATTCAAGTTCTGAGATTATTTCTTCTGCTTGATCTAGTCTTTTGTTGAAGCTTTCAAATGTATGTTGTATTTCATTCAGTAAATTCCTCAGTTCCAGGATTTATTATTATATCTTTGGTAAATTTCTCATTCATATCCTGAATTGTTTTACTGATTTCTTTGTACTATTTTTCAAAGTTCTGTTGTATCTCACTGAGATTCTTTAAACTGAACAATTTGATTTCTTTATCTGGGATTTGTAGAATTCCTTTTAAATTGGGATATATTGCTAGATAATTATTATGTTCCCTCGAAGGTGTCATATGTCCTTGCTTTTTAATGTTTCTTGTGTTCTTACATTGATATCTGCACATCTGATTTAACAGTTACTTCTTCCAATTTTTCAAATTTCCTTTTGTAGGAGAGGACTTTTTCCTAAAGATGTATCTATGGCATTGGTTGGGTAGGGCCCTTACTCTTTGATTTTGGGTGCATGCAGTAGTGTAGTCTCTGTAGGACTTTTGTGTGGTAAATAGCATCAGTGGTATCTATGATTTCCTCAGTGAGTTACAGTATGGTTATGAGTGGAGGCTGTGGTGAAGTTGTGCCGATGACAGGAATTCCAGGTGGGCCAGTCTTTAGGCATGAGTGGTGGCAGCAGTGGGCTGAGAGTGCCTGTTGTTAGACTCCAGGGTGGCATATGTTGACTATGATGTTAGTGGGTCCAGATGGGTCCATTCTTGGGCCTCCGGTAGCTGCTTAGGATGCTGGCAGGTGGGTGGGTGGGTGGGTTCTTGGGTCCCTGGGCAATAGGCTTGTTGTGGGCAATGGCAATAGCAGTTGTGGGACAACTTTCTGGATCCTGAGCAGTGTGTGCTGGTGTTGGCAGTATCTGTGATGGGCTGGGTAGGCCAGTCCCCAGGCTCCTAGGTGGCATGTGTGGGTGTATTTTGTCAGGGGTGTTGACAGCAAGCTGGGTGGGCCAGCTCTTCAACTTCCTGAGGAAAGTGCACACATGCCAGCGGTGGTGAAATGGGCAGGGTGATCCCCATGTTCTCAGGCAGAATGCTTGGGCTCTGTGGATGTGGTGCCAGGGTGGACAGGTCTGACCTTGGTCCCCTGGTGGTATGCAGGGCATGGGCTGTAGTAGACAAGGTGAGGTAATCTGTGGTGAAGGGTGTGGAGAACACGACTCCAGGACTCATTCTAGAGCACAGCATTCACGCTATTGGGATAAATGGAGCTGCTTTTAGCAGTCCCCTGTGGCTAGCTCTCAGGGTCTGAGAAGTGCACACTTTGTCTCTGGCAATAGCAGCGGCCAGAGAAATGTGTGGGGAGCCTGTATTCAGGCCACACACTAGAGTGCAGAGGCTGTGCTCCTGGTGTGGGCAGAGTTGGTGACCACAATCCCAAACAGGGAGCTCTTAGTTCTAGGTAGCACTTACTTCAGCTCCTGGCTGCAGGAGTGACTGTAATGTTTTGGGGGGTTGGTGGGAGGGTTCCTGCCCTCCTTGTATGGGCCCCAAAACAGAGGCTACATTGAGAGTGGGGACTCAGTCACCACTCACAGCCCCAGACAGGCAGCTCCAGACAGGCAGCCCACTCCAGCCTCTGGCAGCACAAGGGCAGCTGTGGTGCAGTGGTATGAGTGAGGGACAGGATCCCACTTTTCTATGTGCTAGCCTGAGCACAAGGGCTACACTGCCAGCAGGAACAGGGTTTCTACTCCCAGTCCATCAGCGCTCAGGCTCACCCACCTCAGCTCCTGGTGGCAGCAACTGCTGCAGAAGTGTGTGGAGTTGGGAACGGGTCCCACTCTCTGATTGCAAGCCCAACGACAGAGTCCATGCCACTGCTGGGGACAGGGTTACTTCTCACTGCCCCAGACAGGGAACTTTCAGGCTCTGGAAAGTATACGCTCTGGTTTCCTTTGTCCCAGGAGCCACCTCCTTGGTGTGCTGCCCAGTTCCTTCCCCAGAGAGTAGTACTCTCTGTGGACTAGAGTACTAAGGACCACACAACACCTTTGGGTCCAGCCAGCACTGTGCCACTGTAGCCCTCTAGCTAGACACTGGGGAATGTCAGTGGAGGCTTCCAGAATGTGGAACTATAGGGCCTATGGTTACCAGGGCAGGATGAATCCAACTGACAGCAGAACTCTCACAATTATTGCTGTTTTGCAGCTGCTTAGGTCTCAGGGAGGTGTGTGACCCAGTACAAGTTCCCTGTCTAGTGTAATGTCCACGAAGAATCTCTAGATCATTGTCCATGTTAGTCTAAGGGTTCATACAGGTAGAGAAGCTCTCCCATGGCAACAGTCTAGTGGGAATATGGACTGCTAAGGGTCTCTCACTTACCCATTCCCTGCAATAGGAAGCCCCTCTGGGCTCCCAGCCAATCTCAGCCACTGGCTGCTCACTTCCTTTTTCTTCCGTGTCTCAGTTGTTTCCTATGACTTTTCTGTTGATCTCCAGTGATCTCTCCTAGATGTTCTATTCAAGATGTGATTATCTCTTTGCAATTTTGGTTCTTCTTTCTGGGGAGGGTGAGTGTCTAATGTCCCTAGTCAGCCATCTTTTTTTTTTTTTTTGAGTCGGAGTCTTGCTCTGTCGCCCGGGCTGGAGTGCAGTGGCCGGATCTCAGCTCACTGCAAGCTCCACCTCCCGGGTTTACGCCATTCTCCTGCCTCAGCTTCCGGAGTAGCTGGGACTAAAGGCGCCCGCCACTTCGCCTGGCTAGTTTTTTGTATTTTTAGTAGAGACGGGGTTTCACCGTGTTAGCCAGGATGGTCTCGATCTCCTGACCTCGTGATGCGCCCATCTCGGCCTCCCAAAGTGCTGGGATTACAGGCTTGAGCCACCGCGCCCGGCCTTTAGTCAGCCATCTTAACGCCTCTATACTTTAAATAATCTCTAGATTACTTATAATACTTAATGCTACATAAATAGTTTTAATACTGTATTGGGTTTTTACTTGCATTATTTTTATTGCTGTATTGTTAATTTTTGTTGGTTTTTTTCCCCAAATATTTTCAATCTGCAGTTGATTGCATCTGCAGATGTGAAACCCACAGATATGGAGGGCCAACTGTATAGGATTCCATTCATTTAGGTTTACTTTAAATTATTTCAACTGTGTTTTATAGTTGAGTGTTGTCATCTTGTTTTAAATGCATCTGCTGATATTGTCATATGGTTTTTCTTTAGTCTGCTGAAATGGTAAATTGAAATATCAGATTTTTGAATGTTGAACTAGCCTTGCATTCCTAGGACAAACTCCACAAGAAAATAATGTATTATCCTGTTGTTATATTTTTGTTCAATTTGATAACATTTTGTTGAGGATTTTTGCACCTCTATGAGAGATACTGGTCTGTAGTTTTCTTTCATTGTGATGTCTTTACCTAGTTTAGCTTTCAGTGTTATACTGGTTCCATAAAATGAACTGAAAGATGTTTCCTCCACTTGCACATTCTGGAAGTTTATGTAGAATAGACATTATTTCTTCCTAAAAATTTTGATAGAATTCACCAGTGAAGTCATGTGAGATTAGAGACTTTTTGTTAGAAGTTTTCAAGCTTTGCTGCAAAATGAACATCTTTAATCTCTTTAGGACTATTCAGGTTATCTATTATTTCTTGATTAGTCTTTGGAAGTTTATATCTTTCAAGGAATTTGCTCATTTTACCTAAATATTTTAATTGTGAAAAAAATGCAATATTCTTTTATTTTTAGTTTTATGTCTGTAGGGTAGAGAGCAATGTCCTTCTTTCATTTCTAACATCAGTAATTTGTGTATTCCCTCTATTTTCTTTGTAAATCTAGCTAAGGTCAACCACTTTGACCTATGAGTATTTAGAAGTTTGTTGCTTAATAAGTTCCTGTTGTTGATTTCTAGTTTGTTTCCATTATATTCAGAGAACATATTCTGCATACTTTAATTTTTTAAAAATTTATTAGGTTTGTTCTATGCCCCCACAATATGGTCTATCTTGGCTAATATTCTACATGTACTTTAAAATATGTGTATTCTGCTGTTGTTAGTTGGAATGTTACATAAATGTCAATTAGATCAAGTTAGTTAAAATTATTTTTTAGATTTTGTATATCCTTACTAAAGTTTGGTTTACTTATTCTATCAGATATGAGCAAGGAGTTTGAAGACTCAAAATATAATTAAAGATGTGTCTATTTCCCTTTCAGTTCTATCCATTGTTGTTTCACGCATTTTGAAGCTCTTTGGCTAGAAGCATACACAACATTATGATATCTTGTCAGTGAAGTGATATCTCTATCACTATGAAATATCCCTTGCAGCATCTTATCTTTTGATGTCTATTTTGTTTGTTATTAATATAGCCACCCCAGCTTTCTTATAATTAATGTTTGTATAATTTTTTCCATAGTTTAACTCTCAATCTATTTGTCTCTTTATATTTAAAGTGCATTTCTTATGATAGCATATAGATCTTGCTTTTTTACCTAGTCTGACAATCTCAGTCTTCTCATCACTATACTTAAACCATTTACATTTAATGCAACTATTGGTATAACTGAATTGAAATCTACCATATTGTTCATGTTTTCTCTTCATTGTTTTTGATCCCCTGGATATTTTATTCTCATGCTTTTGGATTAATTGAATGTTTTTATTCCATTTTATTTACATTATTAGCTTATTATTTTTACCATTTTAAAAATATTTTTGAGAGATGTCCTTGCAGCTGGGCACAGTGGTTCATACCTATAATACTTTAGGAGGCCAAGGCAGGAGGATCACTTGAGGCCAGGAGTTTAAGACCAGCCTGAGCACTGTAGTAAGACCCTATCTCTACAAGTAACAATCATACGAAAAAAAATACACAAAAATGTAGCCAGGTGTGGTGCATGCTTCTGAGTTTTTGTGGGTTTTGTCTGTTTGTTTTGAGACAGGATTTCACTTTGTCAGCCAGATTGGAGTGCAGTGACATGATCATAGCTCACTGCAGCCTTGACCACCCAAGCTTAAGCAATCCCTCCCACCTCAGCCTCCCCAGTATCTGGGACTACAGGTGTGTACAACCATACGTGGCTAATGTTTTTCATTTTTTGTAAAGACAGGGTCTTGCTATGTTGCCTAGGTTGGTCTCAAACTCCTAGGCACAAGTAATCCTTCCACCTTGGTCTCCTAAAGTGCTGGGATTACATAAGTTCTTATTTATTGGAAAATGTCTATTTCTCTTTCAGTTAAAAAAAAAAAGCTTCATATAGTATGGAATATTGGGTTGGCAATTTTTTACTCACTGCATTTAAAGTTGTCACTTTATTGCATTAAGACTGTTCTTGTAAAAATATTAAAAATTTAAAAAATAAAATCACTTCATTGGTTTGTGTTTTACAATTTCTGCTAAGAAGTCTGCTGCAATTCTTAACTTTGTTCCTCTTTATGTAAGAGGTATTTTTTAATGCAAGCTGCCTTCAAGATTTTCTATTCATCTTTGAATGTCATCAGTTAGAATGTGATGGATGTTGTCTATAGATGTAAGGTTTGGAAGTAGAGAAATTTGTCTGGATTGGGCTCTCCAAGCTTCTGTGCTTGGTGGTTTGATGTCTTTCATTATATCTGGAAATTATTAACCAATATCTCTTCAACTATTTCTTTTGTCCCATTCTCCCTTTTTTTCCTTCTAGCATTCCATTTACACATACGTTAATATATTACGTGATATTACCCTATACCCCTTGGATGCTCTATTGAGTCTTTTTGCTCCTCCCTCTTTATTATCTTTGGACACTTCCCTCTTTAGTGTAATGGCTTTAAACAAGTATAAGTACACTATTATAAGGTAATTTCTAGTGATCCATTTTCAAATTTATGATTCTTTCTTTGGCTGTCTCAGGTCAATTGATGAGCACACCAAAGGTATTCTTCATTTGTTTTTCATATTTAGCCTTTCCTTTTGACATTTTCTTACACTCTCTACCCTTCTAATGAAATGCTACATCTGTTCATGCATATTTTCCACCTTTTCCACTACAGCTTTTAATCATAGTTATTTTAAATTTCTTGCCTAATAGTTCTAAAATCTGCATCATATCTAAATCAGGTTCTATTGAGTGCTCTGTCACTTGTGAGTAGGGTTTTTTCTTAAGTATCTCCTCATTATTATTGGTTGATATAAATATAATTATACTATTGGTAAATTTAATCATACTATCATAAGGTCTTTACACTAAAACGAGGTGTCAGGGTAAAGAGAGAAGCATGAAGTAAGAAGATTGAAGTGTCAGATGTGAAGAGTAATGAATGAAATGACACAGTATTGATTCAAAAGGAACATTAAGAAAGAATACAGTTAAACATAGAGCAACCACTTATAAATAATAATTAGAAGAGAGAGTTAAGAAAGTCATAAAGTAAAATGAAATACTCAAAAAATTACTAGTCAAACAGAGGGCAAAAAAAAGGAACAGCAGAATGATAAAAAGAAAAATAAATAGGCTACAAATTACTATACTAATTGTTAATGAACTAAACACCTTAATTACTGTCCAAGTGTTAAAAGGCAAAAGTTAAGAACTAACTATATGCTATGTACAAAGGCTGCACTTTTGTTATAAAGAAGCTGATAGAAAGGAAAGGAAAGGGAAAAAATACACGCAAATACTAAACATAAGAAAACTGGCATGGTTATATTACTATTAGAGAAGATTTCAAGACAAACAATATTACTGAGATAAAGAGGGACATCTTTTATTAATGAAACAGTCATTGCATCAGGAAGGCATGGAAATTGTAAATGTGTATGTGCCTAAGTGTTTCAAAATATATAAAATAGAAACTAATGAAACTAAAGGGAGAAACAAATACATGAGTATAGCTGCACACTTAGTAAGAAATACAGATGATGAGAACAACACTACCAATAAACCTCACCTAACTGGCATTTACAAAACAATACACCCAACAGCCAAAACTAATCTATGGTGGAATAAAGAACAGCAGATGCCTTTGGGAGTACTGCATTGAGATATGACTAGGTAGACATGAGGAAGCTCACTGTGATGATGTTTATCTTTAATATCTTGAAAGAGATTAGGTGAATGTATTTCTCAAAATTTCATGAGTACACACAAAAGACTTGTGAATGTCATTATATATAAATATTTTATCCAAAGAGAAAAGTGTTGAACTCTGTGTAATAATAGGCATGCTGAAGTATTTCAAATGAAGTATACTGCTATCTGTAATTTACTTGGAGTTGCATCAGAAAATAACATATATTAATGGACAGAAGGATAGATAAATGGATATATATGTGATAAGGCAAATATGATAAAATAATAATGGTATAATCCAATTGGTCAGTATATGGGTGACAACTAAAATTCTTTTAATTCTGGTGTATATTTGAAGTTTAAAAATAAAACTTAGGAGGAAAAGTAAAGCAAAATCAAACTTTCCCCAAACAAAAATGAATTAGAATGTGTTGCTATCAGAACTGAACTACAAAAATTGAGGGAAGATCTTCAGGCTGAAAGAAAATGACAACAGATATAAACTTGGATTTATACCAAGTAATGAAGAGTACTAAAAGTGATAAATAGGTGGGTAAATGTAAAATAGTACATTCATTTTTAAAACTTCTTTAAAGGTAACTAAATACTTAAAGCCAACATACTAACTCTAAGTTTCAAGGTTTATAAAATATTTAGAAGTAAAACATATGAGATTAATAGCACAAAAGACAAAGAGAGGGAAATGGAGGCATATGATGGTAAAGTTCTTAAATAAACTATGGTAATCAAAGGTATTATAAATTTTGGAACAATCACTAAAAATAAAGAGGCATAGCTTAGAAACTAATAGTGAAAATAATATATAAAGCTAATATTTAGTCAATTTAACCAAATGAAGGCAAAAGGGGGAAATGAAAGAGGATATATAAAAATAAGATGACAGATTTATTACATACAATCATATTGGTAAATACATTAAATGTATATGTTGTAAATGCTCCAGTTAAAAGACAAGTATGCAAGACAGGATAAAAAAAGCAGGACCCAAACATATGCTCTCTATATAAGAAACACAATTTAAATATAAAGATATATATGAGTTAAGCATAAGAGAATGGAAAATTTATAACATGTAGACATTCAGCACAAGAAAACTGGAATAACAGAGTAACTATATCAATAGTTTAAAAAAGTAGATATATAAATATTAACCATAAGAAAGGTGGGATACTTATATTAATATCAACAGAGTGGACCTCAAGGCAAAGCATATTACCAGTAATAAAGATAAGCATGTCATAGAAACAAATATTACCAAGGATAAAGTAGGAGTTTTCCCAATCATAAGTATGAATCAAGAAGACATAATAATTCTAATTGTGTATGTACCTAAAAACAAAATTTTCAAATATAGGAAGCAACAATTAGAAAAAAACAAAAAAAAAAAAAAGGAAATACATAAATCCACAAGTAAATTAGAGATGTCAACAATCCTTTCTCAATAGCTGGTGACACAAGAAGACAGAGAATCAGTAAAGATAGAAAAGACTTCAATAACACTGTCTAGCAACTTGACCTAAATGACACTTACAGAACACTTCACTCATCCAAAGGGAATACATAGTATTTTCAAGTACATATGGAGTATTCACAAGGTCAGACATATGCCAGGCTATAAAACAAACACAAATGAATTCAAAATAAATGAAATCATACAGATTATGTTATTTCATCCCAAATGGATTTAAAGTAGAATTCTGTAAGAAAAAAAGCTCTGAAAAGTACTAAAATATTTGGCAGTTAAATAACAGACATCCAAATAACACACAGGCGGCTCCAAAAAATTACAAAGGAAACTAGGAAGTATTTTTAATTCAGTATGAATAAAAACACAATATCACAATTTCTGGATGAGCTGAAGCAGTTGCTGAGAAGGAAACTTAGCAGTTAAATACTTATATTAGAAAAGAAGAGAGGTCTTAAATTAACAATTTAATATGGGTCAGCAAACTGTGGCCCATTGACTATAAATAAGGTTTTATTGAAATGCAGCAACACCTATCTGTTTATGTATTGTCCATGGCTGCTTTCATACTACAAAGGCAGGGTTAAGTGAATGCAACAGTGACTATTCGTTTCACAAGCTTAAAATAGGATAAACTCTGACCCTTTGAGAAAATGTTGCCAACACTTGGTATAATGTACCTGCTAAAGAACCTGGAATAAAAAGCAATAAATTAAACCTAAAGAAAGTAGATGAAGAAAATAATGAAGAGAAGAAAATAACTGAAAACAAATAGGGAAAATAAATAAAACCAAAAGCTATTTATTTGCAAGAAATCAATAAAATTGATAAACCTCCAGCTAGACTGATCACGGTAAAAGGAGAGAAAATTCAAATTCCCTTTGTCAGAAATATTAAAGGGGCCATCACTACAAATCTTATAAATATTAAAAGGATAATAAGGAAATATGGCAAAAAGAAACCTTCATGGTAATGGCAATATCTAAAACATAGTTGAGTAAAAGCCATTCTGGGGAACATCATCTTGATTTGGCACAATAACTCTCTATACTTCTAAAGGGGTCCAGTTGTTTTAATGAAGTCAACTTTCTTCTCTCTACAAAAGGGAATGCCTTTTAATATAACATAGCTAAAGAGTAGCTGTAGGAAATAAAGATTTTCAAAAAGAGTTTCATTCAGTTACACATTTATTATTCTATAAGGAATCTTCTGCTAATTATATAATTATTCTGTATTCAACCTGTCAAGTTTTGTGTAATGTCTATTTTCTGGAAATACAAATGACAGATTGCAAGTAGAATTTAAGTGAGAATGCAATCTCACCATAACTACCAGAGCAGGCAAATGTCCACAGAGTAGAATTTTTACTCTTGGAGAATGAAAATGGGGATGATAAAGAAAAAAAAATACACTTCCAGGGGAGTAGGCCAGGAAAATGTCATCAGATAAAGTTGTGAGACATGATTAATTAATACTGTTTAATATATTTTGGCTCTGTTGTAAAACAATCTTGTTTTTTTAAAGCGGTATTAATCTGGATTACCAGTTTCTGAACTAACATCGCTTAGATACGTATGCATTTAAAAAACTAAATATTTGTTGTTTTTAATTATTATTTTTAATTGCTACATAATTGTATATATTGATAGGATACAATGTGATGTTTTGATACATGTATACAATGTCCAATGATCACATCAGGAGAATTAGCATATCCACCACCTCAAACATTTATCATTTCTTTATGTTGAGAACATTCAAAATCTGGTCTTCTAGCTATTTGAACACATCCACATCCTGATGAATTAGATTTTTTTCTAGTCCTGTTTTTGATCATAGAGTCTTTATTTCAGTCAATTATGGAGTTGCACAAAAAAAGGTATAAGGTGCTTAATCAACATGCAGAGATGTAGCATCCATCCCTGTCTTTTTACTAACCATGAGATAAGAAAGACAAAATAGATTGGGAGAAAATATGTGTTTCACTTTCAAAATGGGAGCATCCTAATGATTTTCTTGAAGTGAAAAGTTTAATGAAAAAGTGGATTGATCTAATTTGGGATGTTTAAGTCATTGGCAAATTTAAATTGTTTTAAAAAAATAATAATAAGCCAAGCTCTTGAGTCATACTGAGTGATTCACCCATGAATTCTTGAGATTAATTTAAAACAGCTCCAAAGAAACAGTATCTTTGCATGCCTACTCTCTAAAAGACAGAAGAGAACAACAGAAAGGAGAAGTTATTCCAGAGGAAAAAAAGTGAAGAATCAGGACAGAGCAGGGCTGTGTTAGCCTGGCTGGCCAATCAGAGCAGTGAATTCAAGGGGCACAGGATGAGGCAATGGTAGGCCCTGAGAAGTAGCCAAGTGTTGGCTTCTATGGAAATAAAGTCTTCCTTGTCTGTTTCATACTCCCACTCACCTCCTCCATCCTTTTACTTTCTACTGGATCCCTAAGTAGGAGGAGTAGTGATTTGTCTTGTTCGGGTTTCAGGGAACCAAGTGGCCCACATGCTTTAGGGATCCAACTTTCAAATAATAAGAAAAACACAGGGCTCATGGTCATGGCCATGTCTCCCATCTTTTCCACAGCAAGTGTGGGAAGGGTACAACCTGCTTCCTTGGTAGAAGAGATCCTGCCACCTCTTTCTAGACTTTCTACTTTTTCCCTCACTTAACAGTTGCCCCTGAAATTATTGCCTGGAACTCCTGCTCGAGTTTCCATGAGAGCTGAACTAATGTGAGGTATTGTAAATAGAGGTCCCTTTCTCCACAACCTCTATGGCTTCATTTTTGCCAGGACTGAATAGCCTTTCAGTGGTTTCCTGGAGTTAGGATCCAGGGTTCGGGGTTATCACAGCTCCCCTGACTTTATGCTTGGGCTATTTAGCTGTTGAAAAGAAGAGCGTATTCAAGTTTGCCATGCTACTGGGGGCAAAGGCTCCAGATAATATGAAAAAGTTACTTTGCCTCGTTTCACCTCCTTTTTCTAGATGTCACCTCTTAAATGAAGATGAGACTCAGAAGATAGTGTTTGGCTATTCCTAGGTCACATTAGCAAAAGAGTCATTTCTGTATCATTTATGAACATACCGCAATTTCTTAAACATACTACCCCAATTTCTTAAACAATGTGAGGATAAATCTTGAGATTTTGACTACTGACTGTGAAAAATGTACGACCTAGAAGACCAAAGCAATGGAAAACCAAGAAGAAACCTCACAGATACAAATGATAAGGTATAACTAATGACATTCTTCACAGAAATAGAAAAAAAAAAAAAATCCTAAAATATATATAGAACCACAAGAGGCCCAGCATAGCCAAAGCTATCCTAAGGAAAAAGGACAAAACTGGAAGAATCACATTATCTGACTTCAAATTATACTAGAGAGCTACAGTAACCAAAACAGCATGGTACTGACATAAAAACAGACACATAGACCAATGAAACAGAATAGAGAACCCGGAAACAAATCCACCCACCTACAGTGAACTCATCTTTGACACAGGTGCCAAGAACATACACTGGGGAAAGGATAGTCTCTTCAATAAATGGTCCTGGGAAAACTGGATGTCCATATGCAGAAGAATGTAACTAGACCCCTATCTCTTACAATATACAAAACAAATCAAATCAAAATGGATTAAAGACCTCGAACTATGAAACTACTACAAGAAAACATTGGGGAAAATCTCCAGGACATTGGTTTGTGCAAAAATTCCCTGAGTAATATCCCACAAGCACAGACATCCAAAGGAAACATGGACAAATGGGATCATATCAAGTTAAAAAGCTTCTGCACAGTAAAGGACACAATCAACAAAGTGAAAAGACAATCCACAGAATGGGAGAAAATATTTGCAAACTACCTCTCTCATAAGGAATTAATATCCAGAATATATAAGGAGCTAAAACAACTCTGTAGGGAAAAAAATCTAATAATCCAATTTTAAAAAAGGGCAAAAGATTTGAATAGCCATTTCTCAAAAGATGACATACAAATGGCAAACAGCACATGAAAAGGTGCTCAACATCACTGATCATCAAAGAAATGCAAATAAAAATTACAAAGATATCATCTCGCCCCAGTTAAAATGGCTTACATTCCAAAGACAGGCAATAATGAATGCTGGCAAGGATGTGGAGAAAAGGGAACACTTGTACACTGTTGACAGGATTGTAAATTAGTACAACCACTAAGAAGAACCCTTTGGAGGTTCCTCAAAAAATTAAAACTTGAGCTACCATATGATCCAGCAATCCCACTGATGGATATAACCCAAAAGAAAGAAAATCAGTATATGGAAGAGATCTGCACTTCCATGTTTGTTGCAGCACTGTTTACAATAGCCAAGATTTGGAAGCAACCTGAGTGTCCATCAACAGATGAATGGATAATGAAAATGTGGTACATATACACAATGGAGAACTATTCAGCCATAAAAAGAATGAGATCCAGTCATTTCCAACACCATGGATGGAAGTGGAGATCATTATGTTAACTGAAATAAGCCGGGAACAGAATGACAAGCATCACCTGTTCTCACTTATTTGTGGGCTCTTAAAATCAAAAAAATTAGACTCATGGTCAGAGAGAGTAGAAGAACAGTTATCAGAGGCTGGGAAGGGTAGCAGGGGGTTGGCAGGGAGGTGGGGACAGTTAATGGTACAAAAATAAAGAAAAAATGAATAGGACCTACTACTTGATAGCACAATAGGGTGGCTGTAGTCAGTAATAACTTAATTGCACATTTTAAAATAAAGCATGTAATTGGATTGTTTGTAAGTCAAAGGATAAAATGTTTGAGGGGATGGATACCCTATTTTCCATGACGTGCTTATTTCACACTGCGTGCCTGTATCAAAACATGTCATGTACCCCATACATATATGTATCTATGATGTACCCACAAAATGTTTTTAGATAATTTAAAATTGTTTAATGATAAGGTATAATACATAGTACACTCCTTATGCTTAGAATTTTTCCTTTGTTTTGTTCTGTTTATGAATTATACTTGAAAATTCTCTTGTTCTATTATTTATTAAAATAAACTTTTCATATACATGTCGACATAATCTGTTTGAGCTTTGTAATGATCCATGCCTGCAGTTGTCCATTTAGAGAACACTACAGATCTCAAATTGAAGATAACATTAATTATTTGGTAGCCACATTTACAGGTCAAGACTAAGCTAGAGCAGGAACTAAACAGCTTCAGGATGATATTTATGTATCCAAGCCCCTTCCCCAAAAAACGTATCACTGCTCTCTTAGGAACATGCTCTAAAACTTCAAACTACATTGGAGTAACAGGTCCCATAGGGCTCAGCAGCCTCCCTATTCCTGCCTCTATCTAATCTCCTCTCCTCTTAACCTTATTTATGGCAAGAGATGCAAGTACTGCCAAGAAAAGTACAACAAAGTGGGTCTTGGCCATTGCCTGAAAGCATTTCCCCTAAAAGAGAAACATGAAAGTTTATTCAAAAGGAAACTACTCCAAAACTGCATCTGAAAATAACCAGTTTCAAAATACAGCAAACTTGGGAAAAACCAACTGCTTTCATGCAACAATCAAGGGAATCAAGAGTTATTCTTGTTTTTTTCACCCATATTTTCATGTCTAGATACTCATGTAGGATTAGGAAAAGCTAGGCAGCCTTTCAGGTTCATACAGAAGAAGAGAACTATCCTGTGCAAAGAGTTGGGAGTGACACATCCAGAGACGCACATGAAGACAGTAACAGAGCTAGAACAGGAGAGGTTTTTAGAGATGAAGGCTAGAAAATAGGTCTTCACTTCTCTTTTTAAGAAAAGAGCCAGAAATATATGCATCAGCAACAGTTTATCTCACAACAGGATTTCACTTATGGTGGTTTGCAAGATAAAAGTACAGAACACCCAGTTAAATTGGAATTAAACAGCAATTAATTTTTAATATATTTGTGTTCCATGTCATACTTGTGACACACTTACACTAAAGAGGTATTCATTGTTTATCTTCAATTTAACTGTTTAAATTCAATTTAACAAGGTATTCTCTGCCTTATTTGCTAAGTCTGTGGCTCTATTTAATGCATCTTTGAAAAGTTATCGGTAAATGCCCTTGGCTCTCAATTTTTTATCATCAGTCCAGATTTATCCCCTGAACTTCAGACCCAGAAAACCAGCTGCTTACTTGACATCTCCGTTTCAGCATCTTAGAGGTATTTTAAACTCAACATATCCAAAACAGAGCTCCTGTATCTGTCACCATGGACCCTTCTCTCCCCACACCAGCTTTTCCTGCAGTCTGCCCCACCCCAATTAAGGATCCATTCTTCCATTGCTTGGGTAAGTCATCCTTAGCTACTCACTTTCACAGCTCAAAGTCCTTTATTTTTTGTATGAGTTTACCAATTCAGAGGAAATCTCTAATCATAGTTTCTCCTGGGCCAGAGATGTCTTCCTTGGAACCAGGGAGCCTCTTGCCACACCTGTGTCAATCAACCAATAAATGACTATGCTTAAAGAAGGGCAAAGGTGGCAACATCTTTTGCATTTATAAACTCAGTCAGCCCTGAGCTTTCACTTTCACTTCCAGCAACACTGTGGAAAACTCTTAGTGGAAACTGCTAACTATTGTTTGCGGTGGTGGTGCAGGGGTGCAGGGGGATGGGGGGGATGAATTTCATTACTTGAAACCCTCACTCTCACCCTGGTTATTAAGGAGATACTTATTCCATTTTTAGAGTAACAACATACGGCTTTCTGGACTATAATGCTTTCTGGACCAGAGGACAAAGGAATTTTAAGAAATTAGAAGAGAATGCACCATATGTAAATCTATGAAACATCTAAATCACAGCTTCAAAGTAGAGAACTCCAGGACGTTTTCTGCCACTTCTTTTTTGGGTACACATGATGAACGTTGTGAAGCCATGTCAGGTCTCTCTTATCAGACATCAAGGCATCCAGTACCTACATAATCAGAGCAACTCAGAGCAGCCTGATTTTTTCGTTTCTTTTGTTTTTAGAGACGGTGCCTCACTGTCACCCAGGCTGGAGTGCAGTGGTGCGATCATGGCTCACTGCAATCTTGAACTCCTGTCTCAAGCAATCCTCCTGTCTCAGCCTCCCAAGCAGCTAGGACCACTGGTGTGTGCCACCAGACCTGGCTAGTTGTTCTTAAATTTTTTGTAGAGACAGCGTCTCACTGTGTTGCCTAAGCTGGTCTTGAACTTGCTGGCCTCAAGCAATCCTCATGCCTTGGCCTCCCAAAGTACTGGGATTAGAAGCATGAGCCACTGCACCTGGCTAGCCTGAATTTTTAATTCCAGTTCAGACCAATAGTTTTTCTAAGTCTCCACCAGCTATTATCTTCTGAGATTCTCAAAAAGGAGCAATGGACATCCCTAAGGTGACAACAATGTGGGGAATGAGCAGCCAAAGTAAAAAAGGTTTACTGGTTTATCATGTGTTCAGATATTTAAAGTTCTAGGCCTGCTCTGCAGAGCCAAATGAAAGGTGGTGCCTTCTGTCATACCGTTTCACTAACTATGTCATTACATCAAGAACGACTTCTCATATAACATTCCAACAATGGCAAGTACATGTCATAAATGGCCAATATGATTAACAGTGTAATTTGTAAAAGTGACCAGGTAAAAATACAGTTGGCTAAGCATGTGATAAAACCAACTGAAAAAATGAAAAGCAAAACAAAACTACCTTGAATCTTTCTACCAATAGCCAGAGATTTTTACAAAGTTAAGAATAAATACTGTAAGTAGCAATATACATTGTTAATGTAGGACACAGAGGGGTAAAAATTTCTTAAGAAGATTTGAAAATGATTGCACCTGACATAGAAAAGTTTTTTGTAAAAGTTCAACTTCAATAAATACGTCTCTACTATATTATTCCATATCATGCATTTTTCTTAGACTTCAAATTTTAAGTGAGTGACTTTGAATGGATTATCTTTTTTTATTTTTTGCATATTTCAATGTCAAAAGTTTCCACGCCTTTTCAAGAACATGAGGCATGTTGCTATGCTCAAGGTCTCTGAAATTTTCTAAAGATTCCGGATATACAACAAAATATACCCTTGAAGCTATATTAAAAAAATTGAATCTGTTTTTAAAATGTGTGCAGCCAAGTTATCAGCTCCTCCAAATAAAAAGAGTTGTACAGACAGCCTGCAGAGGCAGTTTCACCCCATCAAAACTGTGATATCTTGAAGACTTTTCTTTGTAAATTCTATTAAATTGTCAAGAGCACTTTCAGTATCCCAAGTTAGCAGAGTTTTCACCCATTTTTTAAAGACTTTCCCATAGTTGGTTTTCTCCCACTTATAAATTTATTAACTCTAAACGCTAATATTTCACTTTATCCCATTATCTTTCTGACAGTCTTGGGCTGTTTTCCTAAAAGATAACTGAAATGCTTTAATCCTCAGATTTTGTCAATAATCAAATTTGTATTTGAATATTGTATTTAGTGATTCTCTCAGGCCATCTGAAACACTGAAATCTGTACATGACAGCAATCACATCATTCAAATCATTCTGTTGCACATGTCACTAAGAGGAAAACGACCCACCAGGAATATAGCTATTAATGTCAAACAGATTGTCATCTGGGAAAACAAAATGCATCAAAATCAGCTTCGGACAAAACACAGCTCTACGGGAAAACACCATATTTTTATGTGCAAATGACTTCAATGTCTGATAGAAATTTTTAAAGAACGAGTTAGCAAAGAATCTGTTCCTCCTCTGCATAATCCAGGACAATGTAATGAAAACAGTTTTCTAGGTGAAGGGCTTTTAGTCACAGCATATTATGATTTTATCAAAGATGCATTTGCCCCACTTTCTAGTAAACATTATAAAGAAACGTCTGGCTTCTAGACTGGGTAGAGGGCTCTATTTAGCCTATCAAGGCACAGACCTGTTATAAACTCTGGGGCGCTTGCCAGAATTTTTTTCCCCAGGAACTCTGAGTAAAGATCGTACCTCGAAAGCAATATGCGTTGCAAACCACACAGATTTAAGCTCCCACTCTCGCCTCCATAGCTTGGCATCTGCGGCTTTTGGGGTATTCCCCGCCTCCTAAAACTCAGACTAAATCACCACCTCCCACCACCACCATGCCACCATCCTTGAGCAGCTCTCAGGGGCTTAGCACAGAGCGCATCCGACGCACACCTGCAGCCCTCCCGGTCCCTGCAGGGTGAACCCAGCTCCTAGCCATGCGCGCACCCACAAACGCTCTCCTATTTTCTCCGCTGCAAACTGCCCACAAATTAGTCACCCACCTCACCCCTACTACTTATTCTCCCACGTCCCTGCCGCCTTTTCCCTCTTCCGGTGGCTTCGTCCCCAACACACCTGTCTACCCCTACAGCTGCCAGACGTCAGGTGCCCACGCTGCACCCTATCCCGCGCCCCCTCAATCCGACTGGCGCTTCCCGGTCCGCCCCGAAGGTCAGTTTGCTCCGAGTACCCGCTGTCCCCCACCCCCGTGCCCACCCGCAGACCTCCCCAGCTCCCACCCTCGCGGACGCCGGGGGAGAAACCAGCAACGTACCTGCCGAGAGCTCGGCGGCCGCGGCGAGCAGCAGGAGAGCCTGGCGGAGCGCTGAGCGGAGCGCCCGGGTCATTGCCACCAGGCGGCCGCGCCGGGGCTGCGAGGCCCCAGAGCAGAGCTAGGCAGCCGGGGCAGCACGGCCCGCTTTGAAGTTCCCGGGCCGCGGGAGGGGAGCGCGGCACCGACACCCTTTTGAAGTGCGCGGTTGGCTCTAGTCAGTGTGGGCGCCCCCCTCCCCGGCCGCCCCCATCCCACGCCCCCCGCGGCTGGCGGTGCGCGAAGCTCCTGCCGCTGGCCCCGCAGCCGGGCGGGGAGGGGGTGGTGGGGCGGGCTGCAGAGCCCGCCCCTGCCGCGCCTCCGCCCCCTGCGCCCTCTCGCAGCCGCCCGGGCCTGCTGCTGCAGGGCAGGCGGGCAAAGGCGGCCCTGTACCCAGCAGTGAGAGCTCAGAGCTGGGGCGAAGAAAGCGGGGAGGTGGGGAAGCGTCGCGGAACCTCCGGGACTAGATACTCCGGAAGGGGGCTCCGCACGAGAGGGAAAGCCCCACTGAGACTTTAGGGAAACTTCAACTACGTGGCGATTGCACCCTGGTGATCCGCTCTATAGCCTCCCGCAGAAGAGCCAGCCCCCTAGTTCTCCTGACGTTTGTTGTCCAGGGTCCGTAAGTCCAACCAGGCTGCGCTGTGAGAGCCCCGCGGGCTTTCTACTCGCTTGTCCCACCACTACGTCCTAGCCGTTTGCGCCTCTAGGGAAGGGCGCCCTCTCTGTTCATCCCTGGAAATGACTAGTTGTCCGACTGCCTTCTGGACCTATAAGCTTTGGTTTAACAAACTTCATCTCTTCTCGGGTGCCTTTTGGGAACTCTCCCCTCTATAAATGGCGACCAAAGTTGGACCACCTGCGCCAGGTGATGTGGCCATCTACAATGTGTGACCCAGGTCTGGTAGTAAAAGACCTCACTTATGAAAGATATTTCGGCAGCTACAATTTCAGCAATTGAAGAACTAGGGGAACATACATACATACACACACACACGCACACACACACACACGGATTAAGGGAAAGGGAAGAAT
Organism: Piliocolobus tephrosceles; assembly: GCF_002776525.5. Lineage (NCBI taxonomy): Eukaryota > Metazoa > Chordata > Mammalia > Primates > Cercopithecidae > Piliocolobus > Piliocolobus tephrosceles. The sequence goes on from NC_045444.1 coordinate 43,336,274, forward strand.
TGTTTAAAGTAATATATGAGAAATTTGTTTGAATATTGTTTAATCCCCAGAGGCTGTCAAATAGGTATGTTTCCCATGTGGATTGTGCCTGAAAATATAAGGACAACGGCAACATTACCAATTAATAGAAATTAACCTAAATTCAATTCACCTATGGAGTCTGAACATTAAAGTGAATGGGATTATTTCAACCTGAACAACACGAAAAAGCAAGAGTACAGTACTGGTATTATTACTACTGTTGGGGGTTCCTTGAAAAGTGATAGCATCATAAAAATTGCTTTAGAGTAAAACATTGCTTGCTTCTTCACTAGCTCAGCATTAAATTATATGCTAGGTGTCTAAGTTCTATGAAAGACTTATGGTGAAATGTTGTATATAATTGACTTTATTATCAAAGGATAACAATATTGGAGGTGAGATGGTCATTGGACTTTGAGATGTGGGTGGCATCCTGAGGATCCCTTCTGCCACCACCTTGGATAAGTCAAAATATTCCTAAGCACAAAGAAACTTTGTTCTCATTTTATCCTGGATCCAAACAAACAAAAAACTGGAGATGTGGGACAAATCTGAGCCCTTTCAGACACCCACAAAACAGATGCTTTTTTAAAAAGGCAAGAAAATGCTAGGACACATTATATTTTGTCTGGTTTGGCTTGCTCATTATTTGATAACTGCACCTTAAATTGTGATCTGCCAATAGATCATGATACCAGGAGCCTAAGAGCAGAATGTAGTGAACTTTCTGGGTCTGCTTTCTCAAAAGTAAATGGAACTTAATTCCTCCCTATTTCCCAGAATTTTGACCAGGATCAAAAAGGGAAGTGTATGAGAGAGCATTGTTAAACCATACACATTACAGCAATGGCAGGGATTTACTCCCCACATACTTATTTTGTCTCAAATTTAGTAAGCAACATCCTCTGCAAGTTGTAAAGCTCTCATTTGCAAAAATAAAAATAAAATAAAATAAAAATTAAAAAAGCTTATTATTCCAAGAAGTCGAATTTTGAATAATTTCAATATTCTACACAAACTCAATGCTTAGTCTAATGGTGCATTATCAGCACGGTAGCCACTAGCCACATGTGGGTGGATATTGAGCCCTTGAAATGTGTCTAGACTGAATCGACATATGCTGTAAATAAAAAATACATGCTAGGTCCAAAGATTTAGTACAAAAATAAGAATGTATCAAATACATTACTAATAATTTTATGTTGCTTAAATGTTGCAATGATAGTATTTTGGACATATTGAGTTGAATAAAATATATTATTAAATCAATATTACCTATTTCTTTTTACTTTTTAGTGTGACTACTAGAAAATTTTAAATTACATACGTGGCCCACATTACATCTCTACTGGACAGTACTGGTCTAAAGAATCCTCATCAGATGGCAAACATCCTTACCTTGTCTTAAGAACAGTATGTATGTATGTGTGTGTGTGTGTGTGTGTGTGTGTGTGTGTGTGTGTGTGTGTGTATATATATATATACAAGTAGTTACGTATCTTGTCAGTCAGTATATGGTCAGCCAATAAAGGAATCAGGATCTTTTAAATTCTTGGTTGAAAGTTCTGTAAAACATCAAGAAAGGTTAGTACATCAAAAACCTAAGTACTTTATTTGTAGGAATATTTTAAACTAGGTCTTTAAATACCATTTTCCCCATCCGCTTGTGCATGTTCCAATGTCAGTACTATGAAAGCTTTGCAGTAAGGTGTTAACTACTCTCAGTGTATTGAATCCTAATAGCTAGCGAAGTATACTCTTAGGAAATTATAAATATTCCTTATATGCTTGAGTTCTTAATGCCACATTCATGGCAACCAAGAAAAGATCTTAATCCTTATAATGTGTCCCAATTATACTTTATTTACACACACCCCATGGAAATTAATCCAGTCTTAATCCAGTATCTTTTAAAATGAACCATTAATAAAAAATACTCTTTGGACCATATTTAGTTGTTCATGTTATTTAATATAAACAATATAAATGCATTATTCAAGATGTGATATAACACATCTTTCTTTCATATTTTTGCACATAACAGAAAAAGATTTACATGCAAGATTCTTTTATTTCACTGGAAAGAATTTACATGCAAATGTGTTTTTCAAGATTTAACACCCCCCCGCCATCTTAATCATCTATTTGTACATATTCATTGCCATAGCAACATTACATCATGACTCCTGTATTCTCGTAAACCAAAAGAAAACAACAACAAATAATTGAGGGGTTCATAGCCCATCAGTAAAACAGATTTTGTCTGAGTAAATCTTATATAAGCAAGGAATCCAGGTATAGGAACTGTAAATTGTAAAGATTTGATACATTGCAGAATAACACCCCAAGTTAATAAGGCAGAGAAATGTGTGTAATAATTGAACTTTGAAAAAGACTATCTGTTGGGTGTGGTTTTTTGTTTGGGATTTTTTTTATCATGCAGGTTCCTTTTATTATTACGCTTTCCAGAATCTCCAAACCCATGCATCTTAATTTCTCATTTCATCTTGGAACATGAATTTATCATGGAATGAGCATATGGTGAGGAGGCATGCTACAATAATTTGCTATGCACTATCAAGGCCTAATCTTTTCTCATTTTACTGCATTTTTCCTTCCCCAAACTCATATTACCCCTAAAGAAGTGCATGGCACACTCAGCTCCACTCATCTCATCTCATCTCTTAATCCCAGAAATCTTTGCTTTGGGAAATCTTGGTTTCACTTCTATTCTTTTTTACTTTTTTTTTTTTTTTCAATTCTTAATTTCCATTCCATGAAAATACTCATGTGTTTCAGGACCTTTATTGAAAATTTGCAATATGTGTCCTCAATGCATCTACCTCATGAGGCAGCTCTGGTTTCATAAAGAAGAAAAATATGGACCCCTCTGTGGACATGGTTAACGAGGAGATATCAAACTGTTTCTTAGCTCAACTGCTACTGCTAAATCTTAAAGTCTATTTTCAGTACTTACATTATCTGTTTTCACCACCTTCCAAAGTGGTTACACTCCTTCACTAATTTTCTTTTCTTTATTTTTAAATTATTTTTATAGATTCAAGGGATGTAAGTGCAGTTTTGTTACATGCATATAATACATAGTGGTCAAGTCTGTGGTTTTAGTGTCTCAGCACCTGAACAGTGAATACTGTACCCAATAGGTACTTTTTCAACCCTTACCACCTGGCTCCTTCATCTGCTCCTCTTTTGGAGTCTCCAGTGTCTATTTTTCCTATCTTCATGTCCATGTGTACCCTTTGTTTAGTTCCCACTTACATGTGAAAACATGCAGTATTTGATTATCTGTTTCTGAGTTATTTCACTTAAGATAATGACCTCCAGCTCCATCCATGTTGCTGCAAAGGATATAATTTCATCCTTTTTATGGCTGATTAGTATTCCCTGATGTATATATACCACTTTTTCTTTATCCAACCATCTGTTGATGGACACTTAGACTGAATCCATGAGTTTGCTATTGTTAATAGTGCTGTGATAAATATACAAGTTCAGGTGTCTTTTTGAAATAATGATTTGTCTTCCTTTGGGTACATACCCAGTAGTGAGATTGCTGGGTTGAATGATAGTTCTATTTTTAGTTCTTTAAGAAACCTTCATATTGCTTTCCATAGAGGTCATACAAATTTACATTCCCACAAACAGTGTATAAGTGTTCCCCTTTCTCCACATCTTTACCAACATCTGTTGACTTTGACTTTTTAATAATGGCCATTCTGACTGGTATAAAGTGGTATCTCATTGCTTACTGATTTTCATAGCCTTTTAATACTGTTGATAGGGTATTTTCCCATAACTCAAATTTTGTCTGTTTTTTTCTTTCACTGATTAATGTCAGTATGCTGGGCTGATAAGCTATATTCTATATAGGCCCTATAAAAGGCAGGTCAGAGATTCAGTTCCAAGTAAGCAAGTCACACCACTTGGATGATTTTCTTAGAATGGTCCCATAATTACACCCTACCCGAATGAGGTCACAAGGATGTAAGAGAATTAGACGGCAGAGTATAAGTCTATTACTTCCTGGGAAGACACAAAGAAGATAGTTATTAAAAACCCCAGACAAAAACATGAGGGTTCTGATGATCTTGACTGAAGTAAATGAGTAGTTTAAAGCTGCTGTATCAAAGGTGGCAGCAACTAGCCACTTGTGGCTATTGAGTACTTGAATGTCACTTGTCTAATGTGATGTATACTGTGAGTATGAAATACAAACTAGATTTCAAAGACTTAATACCGACAAAAAGAAACTTATCTCAATAATGTTTATATTAATTACATGTTGAAATGATAATATTTTTGATATATTGGGTCAAATAAAATATATTCTTATTAAAATTAATTTTACTTTTTTACTTTTTTTTTATTATACTTTAAGTTCTAGGGTACATGTGCATAACGTGCAGGTTTGTTACATATGTATACTTGTGCCATGTTGGTGTGCTGCACCCATCAACTCGTCAGCACCCATCAATTCGTCATTTATATCAGGTATAACTCCCAATGCAATCCCTCCCCCCTCCCCATGATAGGCCCCGATGTGTGATGTTCCCCTTCCCGAGTCCAAGTGATGTCATTGTTCAGTTCCCACCTATGAGTGAGAACATGCGGTGTTTGGTTTTCTCTTCTTGTGATAGTTTGCTAAGAATGATGGTTTCCAGCTGCATCCATGTCCCTACAAAGGATGCAAACTCATCCTTTTTTATGGCTGCATAATATTCCATGGTGTATATGTGCCACATTTTCTTAATCCAGTCTGTCACAGATGGACATTTGGGTTGATTCCAAGACTTTGCTATTGTGAATAGTGCCGCAATAAACATACGTGTGCATGTGTCTTTATAGCAGCATGATTTATAATCCTTTGGGTATATACCCAGTAGTGGGATGGCTGGGTCATATGGTACATCTAGATCTAGATCCTTGAGGAATTGCCATACTGTTTTCCATAATGGTTGAACTAGTTTACAATCCCACCAACAGTGTAAAAGTGTTCCTATTTCTCCACATCCTCTCCAGCACCTGTTGTTTCTTGACTTTTTAATGATTGCCATTCTAACTGGTGTGAGATGGTATCTCATTGTGGTTTTGATTAGCATTTCTCTGATGGCCAGTGATGATGAGCATTTTTTCATGTGTCTGTTGGCTGTATGAATGTCTTCTTTTGAGAAATGTCTGTTCATATCCTTTGCCCATTTTTTGATGGGGTTGTTTGTTTTTTTCTTGTAAATTTGTTTGAGTTCTTTGTAGATTCTGGATATTAGCCCTTTGTCAGATGAGTAGATTGCAAAAATTTTCTCCCATTCTGTAGGTTGCCTGTTCACTCTGATGGTAGTTTCTTTTGCTGTGCAGAAGCTCTTTAGTTTAATCATATCCCATTTGTCAATTTTGGCTTTTGCTGCCGTTGCTTTTGGTGTTTTAGACATGAAGTCCTTGCCCATGCCTATGTCCTGAATGGTACCACCTAGGTTTTCTTCTAGGGTTTTTATGGTATTAGGTCTAACATTTAAGTCTCTAATCCATCTTGAATTAATTTTCATATAAGGAGTAAGGAAAGGATCCAGTTTCAGCTTTCTACTTATGGCTAGCCAATTTTCCCAGCACCATTTATTAAATAGGGAGTGCTTTCCCCATTTCTTGTTTCTCTCAGGTTTGTCAAAGATCAGATGGCTGTAGATGTGTGGTATTATTTCTGAGGACTCTGTTCTGTTCCATTGGTCTATATCTCTGTTTTGGTACCAGTACCATGCTGTTTTGGTTACTGTAGCCTTGTAGTATAGTTTGAAGTCAGGTAGTGTGACGCCTCCAGCTTTGTTCTTTTGACTTAGGATTGTCTTGGCAATGCGGGCTCTTTTTTGGTTCCATATGAACTTTAAAGCCATTTTTTCCAATTCTGTGAAGAAACTCATTGGTAGCTTGATGGGAACTTTTTTACTTTTTCATACAGCTATTAGATCATATATGTTGCTTTCATTATATTTCTACTGGATAATGCTCATCTAATGAACCCTTATTCAATATTAAGGATTATTTTTCCTGTACTTGAAATGTACCAGCAGCAAGACTATATGAGTCCATTCTCACACTGTTGTAAAGCAATACCCAAGACTGGGTAATTTATAAAGAAAAGAAGTTTAATTAACTCACAGCTCTGCATGGCTAGGGAGGCCTCAGGAGACTTATAATCATAGCAAGGCCAGGCGCAGTGGCTCACCCCTGTAATCCCAGGACTTCGGGAGGCCGAAGTGGGTGGATCACGAAGTCAGTAGGTCAAGACCAGCCTGACCAACATAGTGAAACCCTGTCTCTGCTAAAAATACAAAAAATTAGCTGGGCATGGTGGCAGATGCCTGTAATCCCAGCTACTCTGGAGGCTGAGGCAGGAGGATCACTTAAACCCAGGAGTCAGAGGTTGCAATGAGCCGAGATCACGCCATTGCCAGGGTGGCAGTGCAAAACTCCGTCTCAAAAAAAAGAAAAAAAAAATTCATGGCAGAAGGCACCTCTTCACAGGGTGGCAGGAGAGAAAATGAGTGCCAGCAGGGGAAATGCCAGACACTTATAAAACCATCAGATCTCGTGAGACTCACTCACTATCAAGAAAATAACATGAAGGAAACTACCCCCATGATTCAATTATCTCCCACCGAGTCCCTCCTGCAATGTATGAGGATTATGGGATTACAATTCAAGATGAGATTTCGGTGGGGACATGATGCCAAGCCATATCAAAGGTCTTTCTTCCAATCACATTGCTCCAAATGCAGTTATCTGTTACTCTTTTCATTTCTTCAATAGTAATTCATATTCTGTCAATAAGCAAGTCACATTTATTTTTGTTTTATGTTGTCTATTATCACGTTAGCTGTTATTACCATAGTTGGAGCCGGAGTAATTTCATACCCGAATTGTTGTAATTACCAACTAAATCAACTCTGTATCTTCATGTTATCCCAATCTTAATGTATCCTCGAGGTTGCCATGAGGACAACTTTCTATTAGTATGACTCTTACTATGTTATTCCTTGCCCTCCAGTCTTTGATGATCACCCTTGCCTGTGGAATCAAGGCAAAATTTTCTAGCACAAAGGTTCTCAAATTTTGTATATCATTATCCCTTTTCACACTTCAGAAATTTTAAGGATCCCAAAGAGTTTATGTTTAAGTGGGCTACATCTATCAATATTTGCTATATTAGAAACTAAAATTGAGAAATTTTTAAAACACAGGAATATATGCAAAGACATATTTCATTGACCTTCAGAGCAATGACATGATTATACATCACGTAGCCTCTGATGTATACTTGTGTGAGACCAAGAGAGGAAAAGGCAAATAACATCTCTGTATTACTTACAGAAGTAGTTTTCACTTTGTGGACCCTGAAAAAGTCTTGAGCACCCTCAGGTGTATCTGGGCCACATCTTGTGAACCACTGCCCTAGCTCATTTCCATACATTCTTCCTAGATGATATCCTCCACTCCCACAACTACAGCTTTGATTTCTGTTATGTGCTTAAGACACCCAAATCTCTGTCTCTAGCCGCGATCTTGCTTCTCAGCTGCAAATCTGTATATCCTATCATCTTTACCTAAATACCCCATAAGTAGTCAAACCGAACATGTGTCAAGCAGAACCCTGATCCCCAAACCTGCTCCGCCTCCTGTCTTTTATTTCAGTAATTGTCACTACTGAAGCCAATTACCTTATTTTTCTCCTTATCACTTTCTTCTCCCTCATCCTTCATATCCAGTTAATCAGCAGTTTGTATGGACTCTAGTCTCTATAAAAGTCTCTCCAGTTTTTTCACTTCTCTCCACCTCACGGCCACCAGCCTAGTTCCATAAAAGAGTCTTGCTCTATTACCCAGGCTGGAGTGCAGTGGCACTATCCAGCCTAGTTCCATGAAACAGTCTTGCTCTATTACCCAGGCTGGAGTGCAGTGGCACTATCCAGCCTAACTCCATAAAAGAGTCTTGCTCTATTGCCCAGGTTGGAGTGCAGTGGCACTCTCAGGGCTCACTGCCTTGACCTCCCGGGCTCAAGCGATGTCCCTGCCTCAGCCTCCCAATTAGCTGGGATCAGAGGCGTGCAACACCACACCCAGCGAATTCTCCCTTTCCTGAGGCTCGCTCCCTTCTGACCCATTCCAGAGCCATAAGCCAGAGAGATCTTCTTTTAGCACAAATGTGAGCATATCACTAAAAACCATCTAAAATATAATGCCTGATCTAACACTGGCATTATTTATTATTTAACCTCTCTAAACTCTAGTTTCCTTATCTGTCAAATGAAGGTAATATTTGTAGCTGCTTCCTCTGCTTGACGTTAAGATTAAATGGCATAGCATGGAGATGCCAAGGAGCATCTGGCACATGATGAGCATCAATCCACTTTAGCATGTTGAGTTATGAGGGTGGTGTTCATGATCCTGAGGCCACTGAAGATCAACTTAAAAAGAAAAAAACCCTGGTACTCCAAACTCCCAACTTGATCATTACATATTCTACACATGTAACAAACACTCATATGCAACCCATAAATATGTAAAATATCATGTCTCAATAAAATAAAAACAATAACAAAAACATAAAACCTTCCATGGCTTCAGGTAAAATTGCAAACCTCCTTTTCTGGCTTAAAGGTACTTTAACATCCAGCAAAATGGGAAAAATCATATTTTCCCACACAAAAAACATTTGATAATGAGGTGAGATTATGAGAAATTCTTTTTGAATTAAAAAAAATTTGGACAAATACAAGAAACAGGTTCTTAATTACTTACATGAGAAAAAAGAGTGGAATACTAAATATAATTAAAATTTACAAGTATTTACTTAGGTGGTTGATAAATGTCTTTGAAAAATACTAGAATCCCTGTTTTCCTTTTCTGATGATAAGAGTTTATGTACAGATATTGGTTTCCACAAGTGACCCATTTCCAAATGAAAGGGACCACATAACTGTGTTTGTTCTCTTCTATTTGCATGTTTTTGTTTTGTCCAGCAGAAACTTGGTTCTCCATGTTTTTCAAAACAAAATGTAAAAACTGAAACACATTATAAATATGAAACCTAGTAGGAAAAGAAACTGAAAAAACAACAACAACAATGATAGAAAACACTACCACCTGAGGTCCCAGTGGTGTAAATTTGAGAATGAGGAGAAAGATGCTAAAAGATCTCAATAAAAATTCAAATCTAATAGTACGCTGTCGGCTTATCATGTGACCCAATAGCTTTTCCCATTTTACTGCCAAAAAGGATACCTTTCTTCTAATGAGAGCCCCAAAATGTGTCTCTGCTCTTAGGAATTAATAAGTTTATAATAAATCATTATCAAACCACCCATTTTTATTTAGATGAGTCCTACATTAAAACGATGAAGTACTATATACAGCACACTCTGACATTTTGGAAGATGAGTGTATTATTTACTTGCTCCCCTGTCTTTATCTGTTGTGTAGAGATGTAAAATAACTCTGATACCTATAGTCATTAATTCTCTGAGAATCAAGTTTTTCTTAAGAAACTCTGCTGTGTTTGGGAGAAAACATCACCCAATACTTGATCCATCACTCAAAGCCAAGTTAGCTCAAAATTTATCATCCCCTACACCTCAGCTACACAGGGCCAAAGGACTTGGGCCAGGGCCTGTTGGCCCAAATCTAGTTAAAAGAAAATATGCCTCACCCTATGCAAAAAAGTTAAGTAACCCTAGCCCATCTTTGATTCTTTCCAGCCTTTCTTATTTCATATTTTTTTACTCCTTCCTCCCACACAATGGCCTCCTGATCTCTCACCCATTCCTCCCATTCGAACAAGAAATGTTCAGAAATCATATGTTTATTGTTGACCATTTATATTTCACAGTAAACAAGATTCTGTCAGACTATTACTATAGCCATCTATTTGTACATTGTGTCTATAAGCTTGTTTTGAAGAAGGAAAATTTATTCTTAAAAGACTTTCAGGAAATAGCAATCCCATTAGAGAGAAATCTGAGGTCTATGGAGAAACTTGAAATCTCACTGTCAAGAAGACTCCAAAGGTATTCCTGTAAGAAGACCAGAATCTGCCTTATTCGAATATAATGTCTTCTGAGGTTTCAATGCAGAGAATATTGTCCTGTGGGGAAGAGGTAGATAAATAGACTTCTCGATAATTCATTCTGCCACCAGTACATGAGCCCAGAGTGGGGACATGAGAGACCACAAGTAGAAGAAAATGTTCACCCTCTAATACTCCAGTCCAATGTAGTACAAAATTGTTTTCTAAATTCCTAGTATTAGAGTTAACACGGGGCTGGAACATGTCAACAAACTCCGTTTAAAGCTCACAGATAATAAAGAGGGAAACAAAACCAGATAGGAACACATAACCAGGAAATATAGTTCATAAAATATAATTTTCTCATGGTTTATCTTGTGTTCTCCTAGACAGGCATCTCCTCCCCTGCTCTAGGCTCATTCTCCTGTGGCCCAGGCAGCAGAGGCGGCCTCTATCATGAATTGGAGGCAAATTCCTGAGAGCAACAGGCACTCCCTCTTGCCTCCTTAAAGCCCACCTTCTAAATGCTCATCCTTTTCCAAGAATCTACCTCTTCACCACATGATTGGGCCCAAAACTATCCAACTCTTTCAAGTGAGACCCCTCACTCTCCATCACCCAACGTGTGTGGCCTTGCCACTTCATAGAAGAACCATATCAGAATAAAAGAAAAGAGCACCAAAAGAGGCTTAGGCATACATACCCCCCGCCCCTACTACGACACTCCCCATCCCCACAGTAGCAAAGAACTCAATCCATTGTAGCACTAGATTTATGTCTTTGTGGATGACTGACAGTCAAGTTTGCATGCAAAAGCACCAGAGATGAGTTGCCCCTGAAGAAGGTGGCCTGTTCCATCACCCTGCCGCAGCTGTCCCTTAAGAGTCCAAACCTAGAAAACAAGGTAGGAGCTGAGAATTGGACAATCGGCTGTCATCTGCTTCTTCAAAGTCCTGGAACATATGCTATAGCACTGATACACCTGTCAAACTCTTATGTCTTTAGGAAAAATGAAATGGAGAAAGAGGATTTTCCATATTCTTTTATAAATTTCAGAAGTCAAATTATTTGACGGGCCATGGCACAGAGGCAGAGAGAAAAATTATGGTTTTCTGTATTGATTTGATTAAGATTATTTCCATAAAGTCTTAAAGTCTTACATAAGATTTCAGGGTCTTTATACATCTTTAGAGTATATTGAAACTGTATTGCTAATATCTTTCTTTTCTTCATTAATTCCATAAATGAAGAAATATTACTGTGTGAAGAGAATGGTTTCTTGATACACACATCAAACAGATTTAGGTCGTAGTGTCCCCTTTTGTTAACAAAATTTTTAAAAATTGATATAATTTTTCAGACATAGTTCTTGAATGTCTTCCACATGGAATGTGTTATCATAGCCCTGTCATCCACAAGAAGATATGTCTGGTCCTGTTTCAAGGGAGTGGGCTTACTTTTCTTAATATATTGAATTGTTGCCATCTCTACCATGTGATAACTGTGTAACTATGATCAGTTTACTCCTTGGGTCTTTTTACTTTCCCATGAATTCACAGTGAATAATTATAAGAATTACATTAGAATTAGTATTCCTTGAATACTTAAAGGCCTTGTAAATTGCAAGCTCTCAATAAATATAAATGCTCATCCTCTTACTTCTTGGTTTTTACTAAAATTTGTGCTTAGAATTAATTTTCCTATAATTAAATAATAGTTAAAAGTAAACTTTTAATAATTTCCACAAGGTAAAATCATATAACTATTTAGAGTGGGATTTTCTAACTAAATCAAATGGGTCATCTTTTATTACCTAATTTGTTTATTAATTTTTTCAACACCTACTATGTGAAATGCAATATGCCAGGCACTGGGTATATAGAGTGAAAAAGAGATGCCATTCACTATTCATGGAATTTATGTCAAACAAAAAAGAAATATCTTAAACAAGTGATTTATTAAATTACAATAAGTATTACCAAGAGCAAATACAGGGTACTATAAAAACCATAATGGACTGAATCTGTCAGATATGGCATGAAAGATTTTTCTTAGGAAGTGAGTCAAATATATCTTGACAGTAGAATAGACATTAGTTAGGCATCAGGAGTGTGTGTGTGTGTGTGTGTGTGTGTGTGTAAATGAGTCAAGGAAAGAAGGCAGTTGGTTTTAGAGGAAGCTAAATAAGGCCAATGTGGCAGGATATGAAAAGTGCTAGAGATGACTCCAAAAAAGTATTCAGATCAGGCAGGCAGCTTTTAGGCCATGTTAAGGATTTGAGTCTTAATTTTTAAAGTAATGGGAAGTCATTGAAGAATTTCAAGCAAGGAAATGATATAATTAGACGGAAATGTTAAAAATGTCACTCTAGCTTCTGTATGGAGAGTGGGCTGTGGCTAGGCAAGAGTGAAATCTAGGCCACTAGCTGGGAGGATTATGCAGTCATCTGGGGGAAAAAAGATGTTAACAGAAACCAGTATGAGCAGGGGTGATGGAGAAAATAGAATTATGTTAAGCGAGGAGGAGGAGGTAGGAATAGAGTAGAATGATTCAAGGTATCCCCCAGGATTCTAATGTCTGCACTAGGTGGACAAAGATGCCATTCACTCAAGAGGGAACACTGAGAAGGGTCAGGTTGGATGCGTACAAATTCCTTTTCCAACCTTAAGTTTGAAAGGACTGTAGATGCCAAGTAGAGCTAAGTCAGTAGGTAGCTATATAGATCTAGGGCTTAGAGGATTGGTTGTGGCTGGAAGTAAAACTTTGAGAGTTCTCTCATACAGAAGGTAATTAAAGCCGAGATTATGGGTAAGATTTTCTGGATACATGTTTTTAGACTAGACATTCAATGAAACTGTCTTGAAGTACTCCATGATTTTTCAGTCTTCTAGCAAAGCTCACAATTGGTTCAACCTGACTTACAACATTACCAAGACTCTTGCTATGGCACCAAGGTTTAGACTCTTAACCAATCACTTATGGTAACTGCATAAGACAATTTAAAACTCTTTCCTAAGAAAAATATTGACTGTATGTGTAGATACCACTGTATTGGCCAACACGTGTGCCAGCGTGTTGATTTTTTCACTGAGAGAGACTTCAATTTCATGTACTCAAGGGTACATAACTGAAAGAGAACTCTGTCCCTTTAATGCTGGAGTTTAAACCTTATTACTTTCATTCTATTCACAACACAAAATAGCTACAATACAGCTACTTCCTAGAAAATCCAATCATGAAAGAAATGAATCTATTTTTGCTTGAGAATAGTATTTGTCTGGGAGGAGGGAAGCAAGATACATTCCTCTATTAGTTAAATAATCAGCAAGAAAAGTGGTGGTGATTGAAGATATTATTTTAGTCTATTATGTTGCCCTAACTGGGGATTGTTTCCTTGCATCATTGAAGGTTAAGTTATTAAAGAACAAACTTCTGCAAATTTCAAAAGCTCTGCCTCTTTTGAAGCATGGCATGGTAGAAGAGAAAGAGGGAGAAAAAGTTAAAATTTTAATTTGTATTTCTATTTGTTCCACAAAGAATTTGAGATGCTTTATAAGAATACATGGAATAAAATATATGTATGTATATTCAGAACAAAAGAAAATACAAATTGGAGTAGATGACTATGACTGAGGGGGAAGTGAAAATGCAACATGTAGGCCAAAGACTCCTACATAGGTACTAAAGTTGGATTGCAGATTTGAGTCTGAAATTTTGGCCTTTGAGTAAAGAGAAACACCATTGTATTCTTTATTATACATAAGAATTTTTTTTTCTTCTAAACACAATTTATTACTTGGAATTTTGTTTTGAAGACACTGAAAAATACGATAAGAAACATACTCAAAAACGTTCCTAAAGTAAATACAGTAGTAGATTTTGTATACCTTTTTCTGGTAGAGTTTCTTAATTCTAGACACAAACTTGATTCCAAAACAACTTAATAATAACAATTCTGTGAGGTGAGAGGAGTAGAAAGAAGAGACTCAGTGTGACCCAGTGATGTGACTCTGTAACAGACTAACTTAATTCTGAGCTAAACCCCAGAAAAGCTAGAAGACTGATTCTTTGTTTCAGATGAGATCTTCTAAGGAATCTGATGAAAGCTATGGACCCCCAGAAACACACTCATATACACATATAGAACATAGCATATAAATGCAGATGATTCACAAATCCCTTAGAGCCCAGGTTGAAATATGTGATGTCAAGTGTCTATAAAAAGTAATTTAGAAGTAGCATAAGGGAGTACTTAAGAGTATATGCTAGGCATCCAACAGATCTCAGTCTGATTTTGGGTTTTGCCACTTGCTAACTGTAGAGCTTTAAGCAAGCTATTCAACTTCCCTAAGCCTCAGTTTTCTCATCCTTAAAATGAGGGTCAGTAATATTGTTTATCTCATTGGGCAGAAGTGAGGATTAAATGAGATAATGCCTATGAAGTGCTTTGCATAATGTTTTTAACATAGTAAGGACTTAATAGTAGCTATTAGTTATTGTTAGCTTTATGCATTCATAATTAATTGAAGCTATTGTTACTGGCTATTAGTCATGCTGTTTCCATTTCCCTACATGACCAAGAACATTAGAGAAGGGGTTATCAATTCACAAAACACTGTGCATATACGTATATGTAAATGTAAACTACTCTAGGAAGAATATGTATAATCTCTTTCTGATTTTCAATGAGGTCCATGATTTAAAAATGTAATGACACAATGGAAAGAGGCAAACATAAGTTGGCTGTGTTCTTCATGAAGGTACTGACTCATAGCCACTGTTCCCCACTCTCAATTTAGAGAGAACATTCATGTGCTCAGGGCACGCATTTATCTTCTATGTTGTTTCCCTAAGAAATAATAGTGGCCTCATTGGCTGTTAATGGCCCTAAGCGTTTATTGTTCGGATTCCATTTCTGGACACTCCATTGTTGACTTTAATGCTCCTGACTCACCCCTTAAGTCCTTGGTTGAGCCAAAGATATGTTAATATTAGAAATGATAGAAAATCTCCCAGGTAAGTTACTGAGCTATGCAAAATTACTTTAAAATCCCTTCCAAAATGCCAGTAGTCACCAATGCTTCCTCTGTTTTTGTCTGCTATCTCTCTTCTCCTATTCCCTGAGTTATTTTTTCCCCACACCTTTATTGATCTTATTTTGACCTAACCTCGACTCCCCATTTTTGTCCTTTTTAAAGCTGGCATTTGCAATAAGAATATTCCTTTTTGTTGTAGTTCACCCGACAACCAATCAGAGTAAATCTTCAAATCTTTACTCTTCTTTACAGTGTTCATTGCACCATAAAGATTCTATTTGGTTTGTTATTGAACATACAGCATAGATTCTTTTACTCTTTTCCCAATTCAGAACCATTTTGGACACCTGTATGAGTCTCCCTGCACAGAGCCAAGAAGGTACCCTTTTGACATGAACATCATAAAGCTTTAGGAATTGAAAACTTTTCAAAAGCCTTACAAAACTAGGGTTAGAATCAAGATGAGAATTGAGGATCTAGAGGTCAGTGAGCTTTATTTACTGGAGCTTTGCTTTGCTAATGTGTTTACATATTACATGGCTCCAATAAAAGCCATCTCAGGATAACATCACTGCTATTTTTTTCTTTGTTTCAGTGTCATAATTTCTGTTTTTAACATTTAATGTAAATATAGCCATGAATTTTTCAGCTCAAGTAATTTAATTAAAATAATCAAATAATGTAATTAAAATAAACCAAATAATTTAATTAAATATAAACTTAATATTTGGACAATATCCTCACAGCAAATAAATCAAACCCCTTATGAGTGCCTATGATAAAGAATAAATATAGCACACACCATGCTATGCTAGCAGCACGCTATGATGCTGTCATACATTATCTCATTTTACCTCAGTCACATTCTCCTGAGGATAGTTAGCCTTCCCGTCTTGCAGGTGATATAAACTAAGGGCCAGAGGATTTGAGTGACTTGCCCTTGCTCAGTGAATGCAAAGTTTTAATTTTTAACTCAAGTTTGTCTGACTATAAAGCCCTTGCTTCTCTGACTAATCAAGAAGGAGCCAATTAATTTCATCAGAAACAATGAAAGAACTTTACAAAATTATGTATTCTGAGCTCTTCAAGCTTCTAGTTCAGTAGATCTGGGTGGAACCTGGACCTGGAATACTTGTAAGAACTCAATTAATAGTATCTATTGTTAGTTATTAGTTATGCTGCTTTAGTTTTTCTAATAGGACAAAGAACATTAGAGAAGAAGTCATTAATATTCAAAGCATGTTGTAAATATGCAAATGTGTGTCTCTCTGGGAAGCATTCCATAACCTTGTTCAAATTCTCAGTGAGGCTTTTAAACCTAGAAGGTTAAAAACCACTGGATAGAGGCAAACACAAGTTGGTTTGCTCTATTTTTTAATGAAGGTTTCTACTTACATCTGACCACACCTCATTCACCATTTGAGAACATCAATGTGCTTAGGGCAGGCATGTTTATTTTATATATTGTACTCTAAGCTATATAGGTCACTAAATGTCTCTTAGCTTTTTTACTGTTCAAATTACAAATACCTTGGGCCATTCCGTTTTTCACATTTGTGCTATTCATCCATCCGTAGCCCCTTGGAATTTCTAAAGCCCACGTGACTCAGAGTCATAGCCAGGTTTGAGAAGAACTAGAACTTATTGAATATCTTGGTATAATAATAATCCTACTTATTAACTAAAATCTCTTTATTAACTGGCACCAGTTAATGGCCTGAAATAGTGGAAAATTTTCAAAATGCATCCCATTTGTGCACAGATACTAGAGCAGTCTTTAAATAGAATATGTCTTAACACCACAACTGAATTCATAGTAGTTATCACTCCTGTGCATCTTCTATGCTCCAAGTTGTTTATGAACATGAATCTCTAATATTTAGAAATGCCATCTTTGGTGTGAGATGGCACTCAAAATCCTAGCACTAGGACCTGTTCTTTGAATTGATTTCTAGATATGATGTAGCACACACTGTTGGTTATTTCCTCAACACTCACTACCCTCTCCTTTCTGATGTGTTGGTTACAATGCATTCAGCTCCATGGAATAAACTGCCATTGGTCCAATTCATTCCCTTTTGCCAATGATTAGGCTTACGACACGGTTTTGTCCAATGATATATAAGGGAAGGGCAGCTAAGGCTTCAGGGTTCGTCTTAGGTCCCTGATATGAGACTAATGCTCAAGGAGAAAGGTTCTCTTTGCCCCCACTCTCTGCCTTCCTGCCAGGGACATTCTCATGAGGAAGTAATGTTTAGAGCAAGGCAGCCATTCTGAGACCGTAAGAAGAGGCAATGCTGACCCACTGAGTGTGGCAGAAGAGAAAGAAAAGAAAAAACTTGGTTCTTTATGACAGTGTTGATCTACCAAACCAACACTGAGAGTGCCGCCTTCTAGTTTCCTGCAATAAATACTACATAACTATATAAGTTAATCTGCTTGCTTTCAATCAAAAGCATCTTAATTGATGCAAATAATGACAAATTATTTTGAAATATGCACATAGCTATTCACAGACATGCCACTTCTCCCCAAAATTGTGACCAACAAGACAGCCTGAATGAGGAATGTAGAATAGCCAGTGGACATATCGGAATAAAAAGGTCTTCTTAGAAATGGGATTGACAACCCAGGAAAGAAAGTGTTTTTCTTCCTAGCCCAATGCTTTAATTAGACCAACACCTACTAGATGAAAATTTACATTATTCAAGTCTCAAAACCTTTCCAGAAATCCAAGTTTAGAAACCTAGAAGTAATGGTTCAGAGTCCTGATTCCAAACATACTTTTCATGTGTGCTCTCTCTTTCTCTTTCTACCTTCTCTCTCTCTACCTTCTCTCTCTCATTCTCTCTCTCTCTCTGTCTCTCTCTCTGTCTCTGTCTCTCTCTCTCTCTCTCTCATCACACACAAACTTCTTAGGGAAGGCCTTGGGATCATATCTTGGTGGGACCCAAATATTATTTGAGCATAGATCCTACACTATGGGTCATGATCAGAACAGAAACTGCACATGTATCACCTCTATCCACTTGCCTGTGCCCAAGCTAGACATTACTAAAAGATCACCAATTGTTTTTTCCCCTCAACCTGGGGAACAGTCTGACACTCCTCCTCAAATCACTGTTCCAGGCAACCACCATTAAAGGATGGGAATTTGCCTTTCAGATAGATCGCATCTACCATCCCAATAATAGCTGATTGAAAGCTAGCCAGAAGCTGTGGTTGAGCTCTGTATACAGACATTGGGGAAGTTTGTTAAAAATCCTGTTTTGAATTTAGTACATTTGAGTGGGGCCTGAGATTCTATGTTTTTAATAACATTTACAGGTTGCAAAATGGTGCCCACCATTTGGTTTTCACATACGTTTTATAGGATTGACTAAGTTATTTTTATATTTTATATTTACACTATCCAATATCTAAAACTTGAGGGGAAATTATATAAAATCAAGAAATTTTTAATGTGCTGCTCTTTAAAAATTAGAAAATCTACAACACTGGGCTGTGTTCCAACATGATAACAACCAACTGGAGCTAAACAGAGCTGCCTTCTTCGGATGGAGCATGCACTTACCGTTTTGTCTTAGTCCTCTTTCTTCCCTGATGCCTCCCTGACACTGCAGATGAATATCACTGATGTTTACCATCGTGTTTGCTCTGTTGTTTCCTTATACAAATAGTTGTTAAAAACAGGAAAACAGATGACAGACCCAAAGGGTCAGTCTAAAAGACAGAAAATTTAGTGATATTAGGACATCAATCTCTTTCTCATGGAACTTCAAGAAGGAAGATTAACAAGGTCCTAGAGCAAGGGCTTTGCCAAACAACTGTAAGTCCGTTTCACAATTTCAGTGACAGCAGGGAAACTTTATACTGCCACTGTTTTTCTTACATGTTAAAGAGCAAAAGCTCCGTAGGATTACAGCAGAGAAAGTCCATTCCAGACTGTGACACTACTTGCTGCATAGCAGAATTTAGTATGATGCGGTCGGGTGCAGTTTATCGGCAAAAATCACCTCATTATAACCCATGTCCCACTCTAATGAGGAGCTAGGCATTATCTTGAAATGTGCTGCAGCAAAGCCAGCACCTATATTTGGTGGTTTGTGAACAATCCTGTTATATGCCCTGAATATTTGTAATTTCACAATTGATTCTCCAATTGTATTCTGAAAATATAAATTATCCTTGGCTAAATTTTAGAAGCAATCACTCCATTACACATCACAGCAAACAGTATTATGTAAGGTTAACCACGGTATCTTTTTTCCAGTTTATTTACGGAAGCACACATGAATACGTTCTAGTTATAAACGTTTTTAACAACAAAGAGGTACAGAGAATAAAAAGTGAAAATCTCTCATATTCTTTTACCTCCCCACTGCCCTGCCTTCCTCGCTCCTCTACTCTCTTTATTAGAAGCATTCTAAATTAACACTTAGTTGTATGTTTTTCCAGACATTTTTCTATGTTTATATATATATGACATGTACTTTTGTCTGGAGGATTTCTCATCACTTATGATACTATTACACTATACATTTCTCATCACATACATTTGGTTTTGCGACTTACGTTTTTAAATAATAATATGCTTGGGAAATCTTGCCAACCATTATATAGCAATCCAAATCAACCATTCTTCTATGGATGAATATTTAGATTGTTTCTTCTTCTTTATGATGTTGCAATTAATTCCCTCAATCACATATCTTACTGTACACACAGGAGTATGTAGAAGAGATATCTAGGAGTAACATTTGTCTGTTCAAAGTATACATATATTACTAATTTTTTACCTACTCCCAAATTGCATTCTACCTGCAATGTATGAATACCTAATTCCCCATGCTCTTGGTTATTATAAATATTTAAAATATTTGCCTATCTGAAGGCCAAAAACATATTTCTGTTTTAATTTGCATTTAAACATTTTCACATTATTTATTAGCCATTTGTAATTCTTTGAATTTCTATTAGGCTGTCTTTTTCTTCTTAATTTGCATGAAATCCTTAGATACTAAGGTGGTTATCTTTTTATGTATATATGCTGCAAAATTTTTTTACCAGGTTGACAATTGTCTTTTAACTTTGTTCTTTGACATCAATTGCACAGAAATATTCTGAATTTTTAAATATTAAAATCTGTTGAGGGTTTCTTTTATAACTTCAGAATTTTTGAATTCCCAGGAAGGTTTTACCTACCTCATGGTTATAAATATATTCTCCTTTATTTTCTATACCTGTTACCCACCAGGCCTGCTGGCCTGGATTTGGATCTCACAATTAGATGAATGTGAGTCTGCAGGCTTCTTGAAAAGCTTGGTGGACACTGAGCATAAGCAGGACCCTTCAAATTCAAATGATAATGTGCAATGCACAATTAGCGAACAAGTCCTAACCAGCTCTAAAATTTTGTGGCTTTTGTAGTATGGCATGACTAGAGACAACACCTTAGACAATAACATTCCCACTAAGTGCACCGTTTTTTGTTTGTTAGTTTGTTTTGTTTTGTTTTGTTTTTATAGATAGCATTTTGCCATATTGTCCAGGCTGGTCTTGAACTCCTGGGCTCAAGAGATGCACCACCCAAGGAGGTGGCCTCCCAACGTGCTAAGATTACAGGTGTGAACCACAATGCCTTGGCACTAACTGCACCTTTGACATCACTGAAATCCTCTCCAGATCAGCAGAGAAAGCTATCTTATTGAGACTCTACTGGCAATTAATAACAACACGGTATTATCAATTACTAACAAAAACAACATTAATAATAATGGTGATGAAGATAACAGCTAACATTACCACGTACTTACTATATACCAGGCATTTAGCATGTGTCATCTCACTTAATCCTCACAGCAATCTTACGATAGCAACATTACCACTACTATGGCCATTAGCTTCTGCTGAGATTTCCTGAAGGTGCCTCAGCTAGTAAACAGAGTTATAATTGAAATCAAAGTCTATCTGACTTCAGAAGTCACAATTATAACCAACGAATTATTCTCTCTCATACCAGACAGTTTGTGAAATAATCCTTTGGGAATATCCAAAAAACAACCAAGGGAGACTAATGGAATGGCTGATATAATCGAATCCGGTAAATAGGAGTTTGTGTAATGTAAGTTGATCATTAAATCAGTATAAGTAGATTTAAAACTTGGTATGTAAAAATAAACCAAATGGTTTTCAGATGCATGTGAGAACTAATGGAGAAAAAAATAAGCTATAGAAATACTAAAAAGATTAAGTGATTTTAAAAAACAATTTGGAAGAGGAAATAAACTTTCAATATCAAACAAAACTCAGAAAGCACTAAAAATAGATAATAAATTCTACTAGGTAAAAATGAAAACTTTTTTCATTGCAAAATAATCACAAAGCCAGATGATAAATGATAAATTTTGCTTGAAGGGGGCGGGGTAGGTGAATTTGCCATTAATATCACCAACAAAAGGTTATATGTGAAGAGTTTACATGACTCTTCAATGTCCAAGAAATGTCCAAGAATCAAATTTGGAAGAAAAGGAAAAAAAAAAAATATATATATATATATATATATATATATATAGAAAAGATAATACAAATGGTTCTTAAACACATGAATTATTTTTCAGCCTCACTGATAATTTTAAAATATAGAAAACAAAATCATAATGAGGTATCATTTTTTAATCTATCAATTTGGACATGATAAAAAGAGAGGGGGAGAGAGAAAGAGAGAAATTGTGCTGGACAACTGTAGGGAAAATGCTTTTATATATTCCTAGTACAAGAGTATACTGTTACAACTTCTCCATACAAAAGGTTTAAAATCGGAAATTTTCCAAAACAAAATTGCATATGGTTTTTGACCCGCCGATTCCACATACATCTGATGCTACAGACATATGTTCATCTGTGAAAATGGCATATGTATAAGGTAATAGAGAAGAAGGAAAACAAACTAATAAGGAGCTATTTAATATTTAATGGGTTAAATAAATTACATTATATCCATATGATAGAATACTTCATAATAGAAAGAAAAAAGGGATAGGCAGTTTAAACCAATTGATCTATTATTAAGTAAAAGAGCAAGGCACATAGGAGTGTATAGATTATGGTAGCCTATGTGCAGAGAAATTTTGTATACATATATATACACACTAAATAATCCCCAGAAGAACTCTTTAAAAGCTGAGTGGTTAGGAAATAGGAGTAGGAGGGAGATTCATTTCTTAACATACATGTGCATATCTTGAATTTTGAGTCAAGTATGGATTTAATCAAGTATAAAAATCAGTATTAACATTATTGGGAGATCTACAGGAATCTTTTCACCAGGAATCATTTTATAGAAAATAATTTAGAAGATGATTTCAGTATCTATAAATAAAGAAATTATTTTTTAAAAGATGATAGATGGAATAATATTTAACTGTTAAAAAATTAATTTAATCTTTATATGTGGCTAAATTTAAGATTTAGAAAAACAGGTTACCATACAGTAAGTATAATCTGATCTCAATGTTTATAAAACAAAATTAAAAATGTGTCTGTAGATGCATATACATAGATAAGTTTGTGAAAGAGAGCATGGAATTTTATACACTATGGATACGTAAGAAACAGGGAGTGGAGGTGGGCAATCACTTTTTTTAATTCACTTCTGTGTTGTTTGATTTTTACAAAGTAATGTGTTACATTCATGGTTAAAAATGTATGTTATTCATAATTTAAGTCATGGAGACATTATTTGTATTCAGAGGATGGATAAGTTAGGGATCCAGTGATTATATAATATTATTATTTTTGTCTGAGTTTCCATGGTATTTTCTACTTGATATACTCAATATACTCAAACATTAGGAAATGCATATCAAATAACTGAAAAATATTTACTTGCTTACCATATGTTAAAGTTTATATACTGAAATCAACCTATAGTCAACATTTAGACCTCAATGAAAAAGAGCTTAAAATAAAAGACACTTGATTTGGTCTCAAAACAACAACTGGGATTTCAAATTAAGTTAAGAAAACAGCCTCAATTCTAACTCTGAATGTTTTAGTATGTATTTATTCTTTTGAAGCTCTATGTCAGGCCAATTTACAGATGGTCTGGTGAGCCACAGGAAAATAACCCTGTTTAGCTCATGAATCATAAAGAGTTACTCTAAATAGTTATTAATGCAACTTCTCAAGGCATCTGCCTTAACGCAAGGGAATATTTTACCCGTAAGTTTAAATCTTGCTCAAAAGCAAATAGGTAGATTGATGCTCTGCTTATAAGTGAAACTGTCTCATAATGAAGCCCTTTGGGTACTCCATAATCTAAATTCCTCACCACAAAGAAGGATTAAAATTAGTTCATTAAAACCAGATTCTGTTCTGTAATTAATAGAACTTATAAGATGAAACATGTTCTTTAGTTTTCACAATTGAATACTATTGAGTTCCCTAAAATACTAGGAGACCTTCCCTTCCATATTTTTTAGAATGTCAGCTATTAAGATGAAGAAAGCTTATTTTCCACACGTTCTTTAGTGTACTTGAATCTTTTTTTTTTTTTTTTTTTTTTTTTTTTTGGATAAAGAGTCTCTTCTGTCGCCCGGCTGGAGTGCAGTGGTGCAATCTTGGCTCACTGCAATCTCTGCCTCCCGGGTTCAAGGGACTCTCCTGCCTCAGCCTGCTGAGTAGCTGGGATTACAGGTGCATGCCACCACACTCAGCTAATTTTCTTTTTATTTTTTTATTTTTAGTAGAGACAGGGTTTCACCATGTTGGTGAGGATGGTCTTGATCTCCTGACCTTGTGATCCACCTACCTCGGCCTCCCAAAGTGCTGGGATTAGAGGCGTGAGCCACCGCGCCCAGCCTACCTGAATCTTTAGTTGTATTCAGCACATATTAACCAATAGCAATGTTTCAGTTTTTAAAACAAGCAACTTATTTATCTTGTATATACCTAAGGAACTAATCATGAACTGGAATGGAATGGTACAAGGATTGAAAAAGGCAAGCCAAGTCTCATTCAAAGTTACTCAAGCACTGTTCAACTTTGTTCTAGGGCTGTGAATATTTAAATGTATTGTTATTACATACTAGAAAGGTACACTATGATTTCGTGATATAACTCAATATTACTCAGTTATGAATGATATGAAGACAATAGGTATAAAAATACTGGACTACAACCCTTCGGAATTAAGGATGCTGGAGATAAAATGGCTTCCCTAAAAGGCTAAAAACGAATCATTATTCTACGCCATTTATGAAATATCTTGGTTAACAGGGCCTCACAGGTAGTAATGAATATAAAAATAGCCCTAGAGTCCAATTTCATCAATAGACTGAGTCTCCACTCCTACCACACATTGTATTTGTGAAAGAGTGTAAAGCTTTGGTTTCTACCTTTTTTCCCTTATGAAGTGGACATTCTAGTGGAGATTAGATTACCTAGAAAATAGGGGATAAAGTATAATATTAGATCACTGGACTAAAAGTCAAAAAGTGTGAATTCTAATCAAAATTCTATCAAGAATTGGTTGACTGTCAAAGGAAAGCCAGTTCTTTTCAATGGGCCTCAGTCTGCTCATTTTGCAAAATGAAGGACTAAAATTAAAATTGCCTAATGTCTCACCAGGTCAAAGGCAATATAGAATAATGTTTAAGAGACTGTCCTCAGTTATATATACTAGGTACATACATTTGGGTAAATTATCAAACTTTTTGCCTCAGTTTCATAAAAATAATCAAGATAATAATATTATCTACCTCATTGACTTGTTGAAAACCACCAATGAGTTGATATGTGTTAAGTTGTTAACACGTGCTCAATAATAATAATGGTGTCTTTGTCTGTCTTGTGCTGCTATAACAGAATATGTAAGGCTGGGTAATTTAAAATGAACAGAAATTTATTGGCTTACAGTTCTAGAGGCTAGAAAGTCCAGTTTCAAGGTGCTGGCATTTGGCAAGGGCCTTCTTGCTGCATTATAACACAGCAGAAGACAAGAAAGTAAGAGAGAGCAAGAGGGTCAAAATTAATTATTTTATAAGGGTATGAACCTCACCCATGGGGTGGAGCCCTCATGGCCTAATGTCTTCTTAGAGGTCCCACTTCTTAATACTATTCCAATGGTAATTAAGTTTCAACATGAGTTTTGGAGGGGACAAACATTCAAACCATAGCAGATGATGATGATGGAGAAGGTGATGATGGTTGTGATGAAGGTAATTTTATGTACTCAATGTTATAATGGAAGACTGTAAGGTAAAGAAAATATTTGGATAATTTACAAACTACGTAACATTCTATAAAAGTACAAAGTGTGATTAAACATGGTGGTCAAGAAAGAAAGTGAGTAAATAAACTTTGTTTTATATATCTAATGCATGTTTATCATTTTTAAGGCAACTTTTGCCTAAGGCGCTTAATCATCGGGTAAGTAAATCTCCATTTCTATGAATTTCTTTAAATATAAAATTACATCAAATTTAAACATTTGACTGCATGTATAGGCATTGAACAACAGACAAGCTTTTTATTAGAAACAGAGACTTGAGAGTGAAACCAAATATATTATCTGTGATGACTAATACTGAATGTCAACTTGATTGGATTGAAGGATGCAAAGTATTGATCCTGGGTGTGTCTGTGAGGGTGTTGCCAGAAAAGATTAACATTTGAGTCAGTGGGCTGGTGAGGACAGACCCACCCTTAATCTGGTTGGGCGCCATCTAATCACTGCCAGCGCAGCTAGAATATAAAGTAGGCAGAAAAATGTGAAAAGACAAAACTGGCCTAGCCTCCCAGCCTGCATCTTTCTCCCATGCTGGACGCTTCCTGCCCTGGAACATTGGACTCCAAGTCCTTCAGTTTTGGGACTCAGACTGGCTCTCCTTGCCCTCAGCTTGCAGACAGCCTACTGCAGGACCTTGTGATCATGTGAGTTAATACTTAGGAAACTCCCCTTTACATACATACATATATATATATATATATATATATTCTATTAGTTCTGTCCCTCTAGAGAACCCTAACACATTATCCCTTGTCTTGTTCTTATCCAGTGGTATTCCTCATACCATGCTTCACTCACTGTCTTAACCCAGAGACGGATATTTCTCAGTAATTTGGTCATAAAATGTTAATCTTTGAAGAGTGAGCCACTCATCCAAATGGATTACGAAAGCATGAGACAAGCACATACAAACATGTAAATGCAAGTCAAGCGATCTGCATTGTATTTGCAGCTCTCCCCATTTTGTTACTTACTCTGCTACTCTTGGTCAAATTCTCAGTTGCTCTGTGTCCAAATATGGGATTCTTAAAAGTGACTAAAGCACTATATATCCCTTTACTATATCACTAAAAAAGATCAGAAATTTATAATTGATGTCTCATCCTTAGCATCTTTAGATTCAAATATATACTTTTCCTTAGGTAACTAACATATTATAATTGTTTAAAATGTGAAAATGAAGCCCTTCTTTTTTACTGCCTCTTTCCTCCTCTCACAAACAGAAATACCATTGGATCATACTTTATAAATCCACTCTCAGAAATATTCCTAAAATATTCCTGCAATAAATATTCCCACATATTCCTACAATTAAAAAAATCCTTCACAAGTCAATGAAGTAACAATGTACCACCTGCAAAAAGAAGTATTTAATCCATAATTTCTCTGCCCAGGTGACCAGTAGCAGTTTCACCCCAGAGTTGAGTGTGCCCACTGGTTCCCCTACTGATTCATAGAGCCTCTTTCTCATCACTCTTGCTGTTCTCTGGAGAAGCCTCCTCTAGCCACTGACATGATGCAACTTAGGCAGGCCCCAGGAAGTACTCCTTTGCCAAAAAAATGGTGTAACTCCAATTTGAGATTTTCTATTTGAAGTCCAGATCCTTATTAAAGAATGGGTATAAGATTAAAAGCCACTCTCTTTTGGTTTGTGGGAACTCTGTAGTTGGTACTTGACTGGACCTGCTATCAATGCGCTAGAACCATTGTCAGTTGCACACACCAATGGAAAATGAGAGGGGATGAAGCAAAGGGTAAGGGATGCAGTTGTTTTCAATAAAAGCTGTGGTGGCTTTGAAAACAGATTTAATCTCAATCACATCCTTCATAAGAAAAAGTCAAATCAAAATTGTCTGTTTTATGCTTCTTGTATTTCTAAAAATGCATTTTCAATGCTATCTCCCAATTCAAGTGAACAGAACCAGCCCTCAACAAAATTATTAGTATTTTGGAGGGAAATCTAATCTCTTCTTTTGACTAATGCCCAAGGATAAGTAGGTTTCTATTTAAATTTGCTGTGAGCTACAAGCAGATACCCAAACACATTAAAATTTTGTGTGAGATAGGAGTAAATTGGTTAAAACAAAGGCCTGAATTATTTTTCTGCAAATAAAGCACATGAGCTTTAGTTGATAGACCCAGTGACTTCTATTTTAGATGCTCAGAGGCTTATTTTTACTTACTGGATTGCTGTTATTTTTCAAAATTTGAGATTCTTGAATTAATGAGCTATTGCACCTAATGAGCACATTTGTCATCACCCATACAGTTGTTCAGTCATCTCCGTCAGTCTATTACGACTGCCATGAAATATGAAGATGCAGAAAGCATGGGCTCTGCCTCAGCTCTTTCACACAAGTCCTGTGTGGCATAGGCCATGTGGCACTTCTACTACCAAGTAAAAGCAACAAAAGAGATTGAAAAAACAACTTGAGTTTGGAATAAAAAATGAAATCCATATCTTCCTGTTTGGCATAGAGTCCATGAGGCCCAAAACAGTGACGCATTTACCTTTGTATCCCCAACAAGGAATGCAGTGTTGGCATCTTACACATTCATTGCCTTAGTCATTACTTGCTGAAAATAAATAAATAAATAAATAAAGCCTTTAAACTCACTTATGAAACAATGCAGCCTGGTGGAGTGACGGGAACAGCTTCCCTCTGTGAGTCCAGTTTCTTCATTCACAATTTGAGTGGAATAATGCCTATCCTACAAGGTAATGGTAAGGAGTTACTGAAATAACCTGTGATGACACAGGACTTGGCCCATAGAAGGTACTCTGGAGCTATTTGTGGAAATAGAATCATAGATACTTTTAAGTGAGTTAATAGACAAGGAAGGAGCATGCGTTTCACCCATTCACAGAGTTTATTTGGATCAGAACAGCTCGCTACAGAAGGAGGAGGTAAACTTCCCTCCATATGGAGAACATTTATAGATAGCCCCATTCCCTAGATATGTAGACTGCATTTATAACAGTGAAGGATTTTGACAAGAGCAACATGCAACAATCCAGAATCTTAAATCTGTATAATTGTCCCATTCACCCTGTGCTCCATCAAGTCATTCAAGGGTAGTAAGGAATACAACTAAAATTTAGAATTCCAAATCTCCTTGGGTCAGCGTCTCCAGCCCTTCCCACCTGAGAGACTACTTCAATGAATCTACATAACCAGCTTCATATTTCAAGGGCCTGAATACCCACTTTGGAACATTGAAGTCTCTTTTGTTTCTTTTAGACACAATTTTTATTTTAATTGATTCATTTGAAACTGCTTCAGAGATATGGTAAAGTGAAATAAAGAAAATTTTCAAAACCAATCAAAGGTATTATTTATTAGCTATAGAAATGGTTTTAGTAAGGGCAGAAAAAGGTGACATCAAAACCATGGTTTTTAATCCACTGCCGTCTCCTGTTACAGTTATAAATTGAGAGTGCATAGGACTATTATCCTCAGGTTCCAAATGATACAAAGTGTACTTTTACGTAAATTAATATGGTAATACATTTAGAGCATGTTTTCCTCTTTAATAAAGGAATCTGAGCCCAAGGTTAGTGAAATAAAAGACTTGAGCAAAACAACAGCAACAAAAACAGGCAAACAAAACCAACTTCTGTGTCTTCCTCACTGCAACAAAATGTTTTAGGGATGGAGCTAATGATGAGATTTATTAAATTTCCTAGGTGGACACACTGGGTCTTTCCACTTGCAAAAGAGTACTCTGTGTCCTTGACTTTAGGTTTTATTTTGTATTATTTTGGAAGGGTAAACAAATCTCCTCCTCTAAAGGGGAACATCATGTGCTGCTGGAAACACTCTCTGCCTTACCACGTAACTAACTTACAGAATATTTCACAGCCCTTGCTAGTAATCACATGGAAGTTTTGTTTGATGGCAAACACTATCACACTGTTCCACTGCTCAACATGATTCTTACAGGGTTCCAGGAATTGTCCCCAGTGTAACGTCTCAAGAATAATAAAAAATAGCCTTCTTTTGCATGACTTTTTTAAAAAAAGTTAGAGCCACCAAAATAAATTATGAATAGCAAATGACAGCTTTTTAGAAATTCAACCCAGCCTCTCTTCCTCAAAGCTCAGAAACAGTGAAGTGGACAGAGAGTGGGGGTATTTTTGTCATTGCAATAAAATGGAGCACTGTGGTGTATAATAAAACAGCAACAACTTCTGACTAGCATCACTAATGCTCCACAGCCACTTCTGGGCTCAAAAAAGAAAAAAACATGCTCAGGGTTGGCCTCCTTGGCAAAGTACATGGCTGCTTAATGGTGTGATTTGAGGCATACTTAGAGTCCTTCCATCCTCCAAAATATTCACTTTGCCAATTTCCATAATCCTAAGATTCCATCACCAAGGCTTTATTTCTTGTGGTTAAGACATATAGCCTGTTAACGCAGTGATACTCCCGAAGCCCATTAATGTTAGGCCACCCTCCAAACTATTTGCACATCCTAGAGGCAATGCATTATCAAGAGTGAGTTCTATTGGGGCCCTCCTCAGTCTCCAAAGATACTTAGATCAATGTTTCTCCAACATCGACATGCATATGAATCACCCGAGGATCCTATTAAAATACAGATTATAACTTATTATGTTTGGGGATGGACCTAAGATTTCTGTATTCAAAGGAGACTCCTTCAGTCTGATGCTGCTGGTCCACAGACCACACTTGGAGTAGCAAACTCCTAGACTCTTCCCAAGATCTCCTAGATAAGGACTCAAGACCAGGGGTCAGCAAACTTTTATTGTAAGGGGTCAGATAGTCAATATTTTGGTTTTGTAGGCCACAGGGTCTTTGTTGCAACCACTCTGCTCTGCCATTATAGCAAGAATGTATACATAGACAGTATGTAAATGAACGGATATGCCTGTGTTCCAATAAACTTTATTTACAAAAATAGGCTGCAGGCCAGATTTTGTCCACAGATCATGGTTTGCTAACCCCTGCTCTACCTATGCCTAATAAAGGTAAAGAAAAATACATTAGGAAGCCAAGAAAGCAATTCGAAAGCAAGCTGGGTTTGAGTATCTTTATAGAAAATTTGGAATCCCCTTCAAAAGCCAAAATTTGGTGCTCTAGACAGACAAGACATGAAAGGTGGAGGTGCAAGAGTATCAGTCACTTACCCTACTTCACACTTTACATAGAACTTGACTGTGCTCATCTTGGGCTTTCCCTAGGGACCCTAGGAAAGGGAAAAGAATAAAGCAAGTTTATATTCTGTGAGTTTATATGCCAACAACTCGCCTTTTGTTAATACAGACAAAATCACACAACACTTTTTTTCAGTAGCCAGGAGAAAAGGTATGCCTGAAGGGCAAGGTCTGTGTACAAGTAACACAGATGGCCCACCCCTTTGTCTCACTGTTAAACACCCTGTACCTATCCACTCCACTATTGAGTTCTTACAGGTGTTGATAATCTACTAGGCATTCTCATATGTCCAGATTTATTCATTTACTCATCAAATATTTCCTAAGCATCTATTTGATAACTGAGAGAGCAGTAATTCCTGAGGAAAACATGGAAAAGACATCCCTGATCTTTGCCCTCAGAGTCTATAGTATAGTGATGGCCTCAGACAAATATATGCACAGTTAAGCTTCAATGTGGAAAAAACCATGAGGGTAGAAATACTGGTGTCTGAGTGATGGTAGAACAGACATATAACAGAACCGTGCCATGACCTGAATAATGACTTGCCATTAGGTAGCGTTGAAAGAAGATAAAAAATGACCCAGCAGGAGAGAAGAATGTGGGCAATAGACTGGAGGCCAAAAAAGAAGTATGTGTCCGGCATTTATGAGGCCAAAAACATATGAAAAAACGTTTGTCATCACTGGTTATTAGAGAAATGCAAATCAAAGTCACATTGAGAGACCATCTCACACCAGTTAGAATGCTAATTATTAGAAAGTCAGGAAACGGCCGGGCGTGGTGGTTCATGCCTCTAATTCCAGCACTTTGGGAGGCCGAGGTGGGCAGATCACGAGGTCAGGAGGTTGAGACCATCCTGGCTGACACAGTCTCTACTAAACCCCATCTCTTCTAAAAATACATTAACAATTCGCTGGGTGTGGTGGCGGGCACCTGTAGTCCCAGCTACTCGGGAGGCTGAGGCAAGAGAATGGCATGAACCTGGGAGGTGGAGCTTACAGTGAGCCGAGATCGCACCACTGCACTCCAACCTGGGCAACAGAGTGAGATTGCATCTCAAAATAATAGTAATAATAATAATAATAAAGTCAGGAAACAACAGATGCTGGTGAGGCTGTGGAGAAATAGGAACGATTTTACACTGTTGGTGGGGGTGTAAATTATTTCAACCCTTGTGAAAGACAGTGTGGCGATTCCTCAAGGATCTAGAACTAGAAATACTATTTGATCCAACAGCCCCATTACTGGGTATATACCCAAATGATTATAAATCATTCCATTATAAAGACACATGCACACGTATGTTTATTGCAGCACTATTTACAATAGGAAAGACTTGGAACCAACGCAAATGCCCATCAAGGATAGACTGGATAAAGACAATGTAGCACATACACACCATGGAATACTATGCAGCCATAAAAAAGAATGAGATCATATCCTTTGCAGGGACATGGATGATGCTGAAGCCATCATTCTCAGCAAACTAACACAGGAAAAGAAAACCAGACACCATATGTTCTCACTCATAAGTGGGAGTTGAACAGTGAGAGCACATGGACACAGGGAGGGGAATATCACACACCAGGGCCTGTTGTGGGGAAGGAGGCAGGGGTAGGGAGAGCATTAGAACAAATAGCTAATGCATGTGAGGCTTAAAATCTAAATGACAGGTTGATGGGTGCAGCAAAGCACCATGGCACATGTATAACTATGTAACAAACCTACATGTTCTGGACATGTATCCCAGGACTTAAAGTAAAACTGAAAAAAAAGAGTGTGTGTCAGAAGAACTGAAAGGCATTTAGTGATACTGGAGCAGAGTTCAGTTAGGGAATGGTGAGAAATAGGCTAAAAAGGTACGTAAAACCCAGATGATAAAAAGCCTTGTAAGTAGGGTAAGCATATAATCTATTGACCAGTCCCGAACACTTGTGAGAACTGTTAATAATTGTGCTGAAATAACAGGCATAAATTGAGACTTTAAAACCATATAAAGAAGATAGGTCTATGTACAAAGGGCAATGGGAAGCTATTGAATATTCAGAGTGAGTGGTGACATGACAAGATGTGTGCCTCAAAATGATCATTGTGTCTGCAGTTGCAGCAAAGCTGGAGGGAGGAGATCATTAGGCAACTACTGTACTATCCAAGTGCGAGAGGATGGTTGCCTCAAATAGGGTAGTGACAACAAAGATGAAAGAAGTAGATAGAGTCGAGAGCTGCTTCAGGCTTAGATCTGCAGAACTCAGTATCATTAGGCTGGCTGGGTGAGGTAGCAAGGGGAAAGAGGAAAGGAGGAGTAAGGATGAATTCTAGGTCTCCACCTTGAGCAAATGGATTCATAGTGGTGCCTTTCAATAAGATTAGGAAGCACGATGGTTGTTGTAGATAAGATGGAATAATTATGAATATAGTTTTATACATACCAAGTTTGAGAGGTCATGGAATATCCAGGTGGAAATACTCACAGGCAATTAGCTACATAGCTGGATCTGAAGCACGTGAGAAAAGGTCAGGCTGTAGAAATGATTGGATTGTCGTTGGCTTGTAGATGGTAATCACCTTTGTAACCACAAATTGCCCGTAGAGAATATGCAGTATGAGAAGAGAAAGTACCTTAAGACTGAGCAGATATGAATTTCACAAGCCCCAGACAAAGGCATGCAAAAATGTTAACTTCCTTTATTTTTAGAGGCATTGTATTACATTTTCACTGCCTCTCAGATGAATGTCCTTGGTAGAGTGAATTCCTTTATTAAAGTTATCATTAAGTGTATATTCTACAGCAGGTGTTTATGTAGACTGGCACATAGTAGGCTTTTTATTGTATCTCTTATGCTAACAAATATCCAGACCACGTATTATTTACAGCAGTGGACCCAGTCATGATCAAATTAAAACTGCTAACTGAGGCAGATTCCTCCCTATAAATCTCTGGAACAGGGCCCACCATAGCAGTACTCAGGCCAGGAAGACTGTTACTGTATAGTTTCTCATTTCTGAGTTAGATGCTTTGTTCGTCTTTAGCAAATCTGCTAACCGTTTGGACCCTACATTTCTGCAATGAGGAAACACTAATAAATAATTTTGTGATGCTAGTTATCTACTTAGATCCCTCCTACCCTTTTACTTCCTGTTTCACTTCTAGTCCCCCCTTCTCTTGTTCCTTTCTTGTCAAGATTTGACAGAATCAGTGCCACATTTCACCAACACTGGGCAATTTGTCATTATTGTCCAAACCAATAAAACATGAGTATTGTGTATAATGACTCATATTTTAAAACATAATCCACTCTAATACCATTTATTAGGTGCTTAGTTTGCACCGGGTATTGACATGATGTAGCACAGAGTAGGCCTACATTACCATTTGATGAGCTTCACACAAAACTCTCCCGGCCATTCTTACCAACCTAAAAGAGAGTTTTATCTTCAGTTCACAACCAGAGAAATTAAGGCATTGAAAGGTTATTTAACTTGTCAAAGTCAGAAGCTAGAAATGGCAGAAACATGTCTATGAGTCCCTGCTTAGGGCGTCTGATACACCAAGTAAGTAATTTTGTTGTTTGAGGTGTTTCTTTCTCAGTAACACTTACAGGAAACACTTAAAGGAACACTCAAGTAACACAGTAACACTTAAAGGAAACACTGAGAGTAACACTCTCAGAGGTAGTAAGTCCTTGTCTTCTAAATAGGCTTTTTTTTTTCTGTTCAATTGAAAGTTTTTGGAGCTCTTGATACCAGGTGCTATGACTAAAACAGGAGATTGGCACACCACGAATCCAAAGGCTCCTCTGATCTAGCAAAGTCATTACTTTATAATGGCAACAAGGACAAGGTTAATCAAAGCATATCAGGTAGAACAGCAGAGAGAAAACGCTATACACAACTCACTTTTTAACAATCCATCCTTTATTAATTCAACAAATACTTAAGGAGTCTATTACCTACCAGGCACTATGCTTGGCACTGAGGTGCAACCGTGAACAAGAAACAGTCCCTGCTGTCAATGGGCTTCCAGCTCATTGAGGAAGATGGCAAGGAAACAGAGGACACAGCACAGAGTGGCAAGTTCTGTGACAGAATTAAATTTGTGTTGCTTTGGGAACATTTAAGAGGGGATACCCAGTCCAGTCTACGGGGAAGGAGAATAGTTCCTGATCTTGTCCCAGTAGTCTCAGAGACCACGCCCTTTGCCTCATTTCTGTAAGATCATTTGTTTTAGATCACTGCCTCAGTTAGCAGAAGTTTTAATCTGATCATGGCTGGGTCCACTGCTGGGAATAATACATGGTGCATATGTCCACTGCTATGTTCTCATAGAGGAAATCCAAATCCTTTTTATCTGTTGGGCAATCGAGGGCACTGTGATACAGTTCTGAGTAGAAAGACATTTTTTTAAGACTTCAAGTTTTGTGGATTTAACCTTTTTATAAAGATCATTTATAATACTGTTTTAAAATGTGAGGCGATAAGAATTACTTTATGTTGGATCTGAGGAGCCTTTGGTAAAACAGTTTCATATAAAAGAAAGTGGCAATCCTCTTCTAAAATAGCAGTAACTGAAAATGAAAGTGTTAATTTTACCTTGTTTAAGTTATCAGGGAACTGAGTAAGTAATATCAAAGCATTTTATAAATGGTATCAAAGAAGAGTCAACAATGATCCAGTAATTCTATTTTGTAATATTGAGGGATAATTTTATTTTGTAACATTGAGGATTATTAAACAGAATCATTCAGGAGACTTTACAAACCTTTCTTATCTGGAAATAATGTCATTTATAAAAGCATATTTTTATCATTATTTGAGACTATACTGGGCCTGATTATTTTAGCTAAATTCTTGGAGATTGTGTGGGACAGGAAAGCATGCATCGAAAAATTTCTAACCACGGTTATTTAAGCATGATCTGAAAACATCTAGCCCAAAGGTAAGTTGCTATTTTCATCACAGTTGCCTATGCCCAGGGAATAAGCTGTATTCTTTATAATTGAATTGGTTTTTCCCGCTTCTAACTGGAAACAAAACAGAAGGGGTACCATAAATTTGAATAAGCAGAACATACTGTTCTCAACATACTGCAATCAAAAGGAGGAATTTCAGTGTGTCTCTGTGTGTGTATGAGAGAGAGACTGTGTTCATGTGTTTCAAGGTCAGAACAGGTTTTTTTTCAACTTGGTCAGTAGAAAATGGACATCAAGTTTGAACAGATAAAGCACGGACAGCCTTTTGTTATTGAAATGCTCGTAGGTTTTGTGCCAATTTTCCACCACTGTTTACTTGGTTGCTATTTAAAACTGTATCAAATCTAACGGAAGAATAAATTATTTGTGATTAAAAAAAGAAATGAGAAGCTAAAGAGTAGAATTTGAGGTTTTCATTCTTTGTGCATGAAGGAGTTCTCACCAAGAATGGGCAGAATAAGGCTGGGTGCGGTGGCTCACTCCTGTAATCCCAGCACTTTGGGAGGCCTAGGCAGGTGGATCACCTGAGGTCAGGAGTTCGAGACTAGCCTGACCAACATGGTGAAACCCCATCTCTACAAAAAATACAAAACTTAGCCAGGAGTGGTGGCGTGTGCCTGTAATCCCAGCTGCTTGGGAGGCTGAAGCAGGAGAATCGCTTGAACCTGGGAGGCAGAGGTTGCCTTGAGCTGAGACAGTGACACTGCATTCCAGCCTGAGCAATAGTACAGACTCTGCCTCAAAAAAAAAAAGAATGGACAGAATAAGACTGTATATTTGACATGTAAACATTTGGGTGTGTGCCTTGACAAATTCTTTACATTAAATCACGTGCAACCATTGACAGAGTTCCAATAGACTAGGCAACAGATGACAGACAGATTCTGGAGGCAATTAAAATAGCAATTTACTAGGTATGGAACACTAGAACATGAAATGGAAACAACAACTGTGATATTGCTGCTAAAGAATTTGGCCCACCTTTTTCTTCCCTAATTACTCACATTTCAGAATGAAAGAGAGTTGCATCCAAAAGTACTTCAATACACCGAATCAGCAAGCTTCATTCCAAATCGCCTTTCAACCACTAGAGTGGGCTCCTTTGATGTACTGGCAGGGTGAGCATCACTGATATGAAGATTAAACAGCTCCTCATTCCAAAATCTCTCCCCCAGATTATTTAGGGGTCTTAAAATATGAAAATATGTACTATTTGTTCAACTTTGTAAGAACTCTTTTAAGAAAACAATCAAAATAAGACAGAGTAGGTGCTTAAACATATATAGACTGAACAAATGCAATAATGAATATATGACTGACAAGAAAGAAAGAAAGAAAGAAAGAAAGAAAGAAAGAAAGAAAGAAAGAAAGAAAGAAAGAAAGAAAAGAAAAAAATATTTTTGGCCAGAGTGAAGTATAACATAGTAAGGCAGAATATTAATTGTCCTAAGATCCATTTTACTCTCCTTCCTGTGCACATAGCCAAGATGTGGTCACAGCTAGATGAGACCATATGACCAAGTTTGGGCCAACTTCTGTGACATGCGCCACTCCCAGCTTATTTTTAACCTGAAGACAAACTACTTTCTTGATTTTTGACTTTTCTTTTTCACATGGGCTGGAACTTTGATATGACAATGACCAAGAGCTGGGTAAAGCTATAATTAGAAGAAATGTGGATCCCTGAATGTCTTTGTGGAGCAGAGCTGCCTAAACAAGTTAGACTAACTATGAAACCATTATATGAGAGGGAGGGGAATCAACTAATATCTTATTTAGCCCACTATGTTCTGGGAGTCTCTGTTATACTAGCTAAGTCTTTATAATTTTACAGTAACCAGCAGTATCAATGAAGATAGGGAAGGAGTTGAGGAGCATTGATGACAATCTTGAACTTTTTCACAAGTAAGCACCTCTCTAAGGTTCAAAGGAGACATAATTGATTGCAGTCATTTTCTTCACATATTTTAAAGCTTTGATTAGAAATAGAATGGGGGCCGGGTGCAGTGGCTCAAGCCTGTAATCCCAGCACTTTGGGAGGCCGAGACGGGTGGATCACAAGGTCAGCAGATTAAGACCATCCTGGCTAACACGGTGAAACCCCGTCTCTACTAAAAAATACAAAAAACTAGCTGGGCGAGGTGGCAGGCGCCTGTAGTCCCAGCTACTTGGGAGGCTGAGGCAGGAGAATGGCTTAAATCTGGGAGGCGGAGCTTGCAGTGAGCTGAGATCCGGCCACTGCACTCCAGCCTGGGCGACAGAGTGAGACTCCGTCTCAAAAAAAAAAAAAAAAAAAAAGAAATAGAATGGGTGAGGACATAAAACGTTTTGAAGGATTTTGAAGAATCAGTAGTATTTTTATAGAAGACTTTAAGTAGGGAATAAAATAAAGGTTCAAGATTTGAACCTGGAGAATTGAGAAAGTAATTTTACCAAATGGGGAAAGTTGGGAAAGGAAGACAGCCAGTTTATGGCTGTCCCAAAAGTTAACTTGGAGATAGGACTTAAAAAAAAAAAAAAAAAACATGAGAAAGGATTTCAAGATTGAGTTCCTTAATACAGTAGTTTTCCATACTTTTAATACACTAACGTGCAAGAGGAATCCCAAGAGGGAAGATACAGCATGATATCTAAACTTAGTTGATCACAGACCATCTCCTCAGAGAAGCTGAACTTGATGTTCCTTTTTTTTTTTTTTTTTGAGACAGAGTCTTTCCCTGTCACCCAGGCTGGAGTGCAATGGCACGATCTCAGCTCACTGCAACCTCCACCTCCCAGGTTCAAATGATTCTCGTGCCTCAGCCTCCCGAGTAGCTGGGATTACAGGTGCCCACCACCACGCCCAGTTAATTTTGGTATCTTTAGTAGAGACAGGGTTTCACCCTGTTGGCCAGGCTGGTCTTGAACTCCTGATGTCATGATCCACCCGCCTCGGCCTCCCAAAGTGCTGGGATTACAGGCATGAGCCACCATGCTCGGCCAGATGTTCTCTTGTTATGTTATGGCCTCTATCAAAGTTCAAATTTCAGATGCTGTGGCAATACCAGTAAAGAGGTGTGGGGCCTGGCTTTGAAAATAGTTGGATTGATTTTAATATAGTCATATTTTAGGAGACTATTCTAACACTCAACAATCTCACTCCTGACCTTAAGAGAGCTATCCCTTTGTAAAAATTAGGCTGTGAGAGGTGAATGTAAGTATGGCAGTCCTGAGAAGACAACCAGGCAAGCTCCTTGATGGCCCAAAGTGGTATTGTAAAGCACCAGCTAAGGATGGACTTAGAATTTTCTGCAGTGATGAAAATGTTCTGTACCTTGATCTAGGTGATGGTTACATGGGTATATACTGTGTGAAAAAAGTCATCAAGCTGCACACTTAAGGGCTATGCTTTTTGCTATATGTTAATTATACCTCAATTTTTTTTTCAAAAAGTAAGAAAAATGGAGGGAGGGGCAGATTGCTTCTGGTGAATAAAGAAAGCATTTAAATAGATTTTATATAATGACAAAATAAGCAAACCTCACAGTCTGTGATATCTTCTCCCACTCAAGTCTCACACTTGATTACTATAATGTCTAAAGTCACAAGGGTCTGAAGTTTATCACACATAATGAGATAGAGCCTGAATAGGAATGCTAATACAATTTAGTCTTTGGTCTTTAGAAAGAATTTATTGAGATCTCGCTAGGCACCAAGGAATATAGAGTTTGGCCTAGATTAACTCATTTAATCTTCACAATAACCCTGGGGTATAGGTACTATTACTGCTTCCTATACTATATTACAGATGAAAAATTTAAGATGCAATACATTGTCTACATTTATATTAAATCTAGGCAGACTGTCTCCAGAACTGTACTTTTTACCACTATGCTATATAGCCTCTCAATAAAGATGGTCATTTCTTTTGGAATCCAAATTTACATAGAACTATAACATTATCTTTTCAATGAGAAACTTGAGTTTGCTTCTACTGCCTTCACGTCTTTGTCATTTTGCCCCTGGATTGCTGCCACAGGTCTCGAATTGATTCTTCTATTTCCGATCTTGCCCTCCTCTAAATTTTAAAACATTCTTCACACTACTGTTATTTTTGTTTCACTTATCCATGTCTTCTAATCAGCCAACTTTAATCTTCTTAAGAACAATAAAGACCTTGCCTTTTTTTACTCCATATCCTCAGGGTCCATCATCAGTACTTTGCACTTTATAAATATGCAATACATATTTGGTAATTAAACTAAAGCCTGAAGGTGAATGGAGCAGGGTGGGGAGAGAGAAGTTTGGAGCCAATAGCATTTAGTCAACTGTTAAAGGCGTGTCTCAAATGTTACCACCTCTGTGAAGTATTCCCTAAATCCTGAGGCTGGAGGAATGGTTATTATTAGGTTGGTGCAAAAGTAATTGTGGTTTTTGCCATTCAAAGTAATGGCAAACAGTGTGATAATCTATATATAAATGTGTAATATCCCAAATCCAATCCTCCACCATTTCATCTATGCCAAAGTCAGTGACTCTTACTATATATACAACCTGAACTCAAGAAACAGGTTGTATATATAGTAAGAGTCTCAAAAAAAAAAAAAAAAAAAAGATACATTTAATACATTGCTGACTCCAAATGCAGAGAAAATGTGTCATAACCAGCCTTGGATCCCAGAGCCTAGCACACCTGGAATGTAGTAGATTCTCAATAAATATTTGATTGCTTAATGAGGGAAAACACTTTTGAAGGTGCTTGGGAAACTGTACTATCTTGTATATAAAATAGCAGCATTAAATTGATTGAACAGCAATCGAAACTGACAAATATACATTAAGATTAGTCAATGTCTGATTGCTAATTATCAGTCCGCTCTAATAGCCCTTGCATTTATTTGGCTAAGCAAACATTGTTTCCCAAAAATTAACTAGTAATTTTTGAAATCATTGACAAAATCCCCTCTCTGAGTTTTTCCATCCATCCCCCCAAACTCCACCCTACAACCAACAATCTTGAGGAATCTCTTAATGGGTTTCTTATTTTAACTTTTGCAATACTTGACAGAGTAAAGCATTTTATAATTTTGATTTCCTGTTCTTTGCAGCAACCTATACATTAGTGTTTAGATTTGAGTTCTGGATATTTTCTTAGCCCAGTCTACCAAATGTCCTTGTGAGAATTACTGGGGCTATACATCTGCTTCCGTGCTCAGGGCTCTAGCTGACCTTTTGAAATGATTCAGCCCTTTTCCCTAAAGCTTCTGAATCCTCCCCAACACATTGTTCAAGACAGTCTCTACAAAATAACCAGTTGAGGCCTATGTGCTATTTCTTTCTTTCTTTCTTTCTTTTTTTTTTTTTTTCTTTTCTTTTCTTTTCTTTTTTTTTTTTTTTTTTTTGAGGCGGAGTCTCAAAACTCTGTTGCCCAGGCTGGAGTGCAGTGGCGCGATCTTGGCTCACTGCAAGCTCCGCCTCCGGGTTCACGCCACTCTCCTGCCTCAGCCTCCCGAGTAGCTGGGACTACAGGCGCCCGCCACCACGACTGGCTAATTTTTTGTATTTTTAGTAGAGATGGGGTTTCACTGTGTTAGCCAGGATGGTCTCGATCTCCTGACCTCGTGATCTGTCCTCCTCAGCCTCCCAAAGTGCTGGGATTACAGGCGTGAGCCACCACGCCCGGCCCTATGTGCTGTTTCTGATGCCCAAGACCTATCTGCCCATACTGCCAGGTTTCCTTCCAAGCTATGTTTTTCTGGTCATTGTCTCTCTCCCTCTCATTCTTTCACATATACCTGAATCACCTAATAGTGCTAAATCTGTAAAGTTGCCATAGCACTCAATGTTCTACTCCACCCCAGAGACTTGAAATTTTCTCTGCCCCTTAAGCTCTTGCAGGTCTGAAGGCCTTGGTCTTCTGGCTAGATTTTGAACCACTTGCTCCTTTCTCCATGAGTACTTTTTTTCCTCCTCACATGACATTCAGAAGATTCTATTCTTAAATTCATCAATTAAGGTCTTCCAGACTGAACTCAGTAAGTGCAATTTTCTATGCTTCTGAATCTCCAGGAAAAATAGAAAGTGTGAATACTCAGAAGAACCCTAGGAAACATTAACAAAGGGAAAAACCCAGAAAGAATCCTAAAAGATCCAATAAATCCTGTTGAACATAAAGTCTTCAGTCCCTTCATTAGCACACTATCATTGTGAATGCCAGATTTCCTAATGGTAATAACTGGAACTGGGTCTCCAATTAGTAACATAGTTTCATGAGTGGGGTTGCTGATAATGGAAAATTCCTAGAAGATGGGATAGTTTATATATAAATGCAGAATATCCCCAAATCCAAACCTCCACCTATGTCAAAGCCAGTGACTCTTACTATGTATACAACCTGAACTCAAGAAACAGATATATTTCATTGTTTATTGGCATAAATTAAGCCAAACTGAGTTGTTCCAAGTCTGTAACAACACTTACTGTCTCTCCATTCCTAGTGCACCTTTTCGCTAAGGAACTGCTTTTCATTTATCCCATGTGATCAAGGCCTGACCAGTCATCCTCTTGCTATCATTATTGGTCCACAAAGTAGGTAGTCAGAGTTCCCTCCAGACATTTTTTATATATATGGGCGCTAAGACTGAAGCTTTTATAATCTTCCAGTATGAAATCTCTGTATGGGCCACAGACTCAAGTTGACCATAATTCCCATCGCATGGACAAAGTCTGACTAAAAGTCAAGGCAACACAGAGGAAAAACAGATCCAGGAGATAAAGAAATTTCTGCTGACATTATCTAAGCATCCAGATCCATTCATATCTGACTCATTCTAACAATGATTTGTCAATCACGTAGGCCGATAAAAATTTTTTTTCTTGCTTAGAGTGTTTTAAGATAGGTTTCGGTCAACAGAAGAAACCTGATTAATATGTACCTGTATATAAAATAGACTTTATATATATGAAATATGATCTTGAAATTTGGGAAAACTAAACTGTATATTGAAATATACTCATTGGAGCTGCCACTATTCTAACTTGCTGCATCTAAACTACTCCCCTGAGTTGCTACCACCAAGGACCTAAGGATGAGCTA
The DNA here is from genome assembly GCF_002776525.5 of Piliocolobus tephrosceles. NCBI lineage: Eukaryota > Metazoa > Chordata > Mammalia > Primates > Cercopithecidae > Piliocolobus > Piliocolobus tephrosceles. Next base: position 43,378,921 of record NC_045444.1, read on the forward strand.
AAAACAAAAGCAAGAATGACTTCAATTTATTCCTCCTTTAGTTGGGTGACTCCACCTGCCTCTTGAGGTAGGTAGGTTGCTCTTCTTACCTCCTCTATATTACAACTAAAGCAATGCCATTAACATTCCTATCACTACCACAGCATGCACCCTCCCACTTTATACTCATATTTGTATATTAGATAGTCCCTCCTTAGCCCCTGGGGTCTTAGATTCCAGTGGATGCCTGAAACCATGGATAGCACCAAACCCGATATATACCATGTTTTGTCCTATACATATACAATTATGATAAAGTTTAATATATAAATCAGGCACAATAAGAGAATAAAAACAACTAATAATAAAACACAACAATTATAACAGTATACTGTAATAAAAGTTATTTGAATGTGAGCTCTCTCTTTTAAATATCTTATTACAATATACTTACCCTTCTTGCAATGACGTGAGATGATAAAAATGCCTACATGATGAGAGAAAGTTAAATGAGTGACGTAGGTGTTGTGATATATGTAGTGTTAGGCTATTATTTACCTTCTGATGCTACATTAGAAAGAGGATCATCTGCTTCAGGTGATCCTGGGTCATGGAGCCATGACGATGTGGATGGTCGGATGTCAGGAGCAGATGATGTCGATGACTAACCGATGGGTAGCATGTACAGCGAGGATACGCTGGACAAAGGGATGATTCACATCCTGGGCGGGATGGAGTGGGAAGGTGTGAGATTTCACCACACTATTCAGAAGGGCACACAATTTAAAACTTATGAATTGTTTGTTTCTGGAATTTTCCATTTAACATTTTCAAACCGTGGTTGACTGCAGGTAACCGAAACCATGGGAAGTGAAGCCGTGAACTAGGGGGACTACTATCCTATCTTTCTCCCTGACGAAATTGTGAGACCCTCAAGGAAAGAGACATATGTGTTTGGGTCCCCCAGAGCCCAGAGTGAAAGATCTGTCTCAAGAGTGTTTTCTGTGGATTTTTAAAAGTTGTCATGTGAAGTATTAGTTTTCCATACAGAATGCTCCAATGATTTATTGTGATTCTGGAGTTTCATTAGAGGCAGCAACTGCAAAGCAATCACTAAAACAGATTCTGGGTGAAAAATAGTTTGCTGTATTGAATGTAGGCTCAAGCCTACAATTCTGTAGACTCAGCTTCTTCTAACTAAGCACACTCCCTAGTTAAATATTCTGCACAACTGTTCATTTACTTACTTCTGTGCCATAAAGCTAGAATAACTTTGAGAATTAGAACATTCTGGTGAATGTCTTACAGCTAACCTGAAATACCTTCACATCTACTCTCACTGCTAAAACCTCTTCTGAAATGTCTAAGTTTCCACTTTACTAAGTACAGATAGAACATAATTTAATGTGTATTTGATACAATGTATTTTAGTGCCCTCAGGTCCATCATTTGTAATATATTTTTTGTCATTTAGATCTAGAAAGTGTGAAATGTGGCCCCACATCTCTTCAGCCCCAGAACACATACCAGAATATTTATTTTTAAATTTAACTAAATGCCCAGTTATTACTTTTGAATTTGTTTCTCTCACCTAGAAGCTGAATGCAGTGGGGGAAAATAATCAAATCAGCGGAAAGATTTGCACTTCTACTGTACTGTATTTAGATGAAGTCAAAGTTTATGAATGAGGCCGGGCGCAGTGGCTTATGCCTATAATCCCAGCACTTTGGGAGGCTGAGGTAGGCAGATCACCTGAGGTCAGGAGTTGGGGACCGGCCTGGCCAACATGGTGAAACCCTGTCTCTGCTAAAAATACAAAAAAATTAGCCGAGTGTGGTGATGGGCACCTGTAATCCCAGCCTACTCAGGAGGCTGAGGCAGGAGAATTGCTTGAACCCAGGAGGCAGAGGTTGCAGTGAGCTGAGATTGTGCCATTGCACTCCAGTCTGCACAACAGAGCAAGATCCCATCTCAAAAACAAACAAAGAAACAGACCAAAACAAACAACAACAACAAAAACAAAGTTCATGAGTTCATGAATGAGGTTTTCTTTTATATACTATACTGTCAGGCTTTGGTAACCCCTCATTTAAGTCATAATTGACACATTAAGAGACACAAATGCTATTATAGTATTTGTGTATACTATTGAGGGGCCCTACATTTTCCAAGGCACAAGGAACAGTGGAATTGCCACTAGACTTAATCTGGTCAACATCTATATTTGTTAGAGTAGAAGAAAAGCAGACCTTCAAATACATGTTTACATTCCCAGAACAAGATTTGGTAAAAGATACCACAAACAGAAGAGATCCCAGCCACAGACTTTTGGAAACTGAAAAAGAGATGGATGACTTAGCAGACCCAAGAAACTAAATCCTAAACTGGCAGTGAGGAGAAGTGAGAAGCAGCTCATTTTACACTGTAGAACTCCTGAAGACACAGGAATTGCTGGTGCTAAGGTACCTCTGGAAGCATGAAGGTAAGATTAAAATCAGAATGGTTGGTTCTAAGTGTTTTGAAGAAACAGTCTCCAAGATTCCTTCCCTCTCTTGGGAGAAAAGTGGAGCTCATTCTCCGGAGAAGGTAAAATAGAAGGTTTTGGGCTGGGAGACTCTAGACACAATTGACAGTGGGTGCCCTAACCAGAAACAAAAAAGAGAGGATGCGTATAAGTTGGTATAGTAAATTTTGTGACCCTCCCAATCTTTGCCCCACTTGGATTCCTTAGTATTGGCAGCCTAGCATATACCCTTTAGGTCAAAGATTGTAAGAGTTTTCTCTAGGGATCCGATCAGCGGCTTTGAAGAAGATAACATTGAAAGCTTTTTAATTAAATGGCTTAGCCATGCACAAAGAGCTTTCAATCAGCTTTTCGGGGTCCGACTCTTACATATAATCAGCAAACATTTGGAAAACAATTCTAATATGAAGATACAAGTTTAAATTAATAAGAGGATATAACAGAGAGGAAATAATGTATTTTTATGAAGAAAAAAATCTGGAAAAATCACACGAGCCATAATTAATATCCAGAGAATTCAAAGACAAATAGTGCAACCATTGAACAAAAATAAAATGTGTGTGTATGTGTGTACATATGTACATATATTATATATATTCAGAAACAATGACAATAAGAGAAATCCCCTGGGAATTTAAATGGCAGTAGAAATTCATAAAAGTCCAAATAACTCTAGAAGGTAGAGTTGAGAAAATCTTCCCAAAAAGTATGCCAATATGACCTAGTATGGAAATAAGGGAGAAAACATAAGAAGATTTCAGGAAGAGTCCAGATGGTCTAAAATCTGATTAACAGGTGTTTCTGAAAGAAAAGACAGAGAAAATGAAGGGAGGGAACCATCAAAGAAATAATTCAAGAAAATTTTCCCAAACTGAACAACATAATTTTCCAGACTGAAAAGGCTCATCAAAAGCTCAGTATGATGGAAGCAAAAAAGACCCGCACTGAATCAGACACCTCTTATGTATCACATCAGATCCTCTTGGTCCCCGTTGTCTCTCATTTCAGTTGCTGTGATGGCAACCAGATCTGCCAGGCTCTGCCAAGCTTCACATATATCTTAACTCATGCCAGCACTGCAGACCTCTTGACTCTTGCCCTAAGGCTTTTGGTTGGCATTGAAAAGTGGGATGCCCCAGAACCCTATTTTACACCGCACATGTTCCCACCCTGAAGTTCGGGACAAATCTTTGACCAGTGGGAAGTGGCAGCTCAAGGAGGAACTTCTTTCACCTTTCTTACCTCAGGTAGATGATCCTCAGATGCACTCTGTCCTGTAGGGATAGTTCCATGATGTCAGGGCATTAATCATTCATCTTCATATTGGCTCTACTTCTCTACTTCTTTTCTGTTTCACCATCCTTGTCCCTTACTCTTAATGTCTGGATTTGCATTCACAATAAAGTAATAGCAAATAACTCTTTGCCTCAAGTTTACTTTCTGGGAAACCAGTGTTAACATATATCAAAATGTATCATCAAGAAATTTTAGAACATTAGAGATAAAGAAAAAAAGCTTAAAAGCTTCTGGAAAGAATAAAAGATGGGTCACATACAGAGAGTCGAGTATCACAATAGTAACACTGGAAAGCTAGAAGAAATGGAGAAAAGTTTTCCAATTTCTGAAGAAAAAAATCTAACCTTTATATTTATTGCTACAGGCAGAAAAGGCATTTGATGAAAGTTAACAGTCATTTATGAAAAAACACTTAGAAAATAAGGGGAGAAAATATCTTTAATCAGATAGGAAGTATTCATAAAATGTAACCAGCCAAACTATTAATCAAATAGGCAGGTAAAATTAAGGCATATGACTTTTTAAAAAGCAAACAAATAAAAACAAAATGAAATAAAACAAAAAGACTTCTTATGTACCCTTTCTCAGTTAATTGCCAGAAGATTTGCTCCACCAAAAAAGAAATAGTGAACCAAAGAAAAAAAATATGGGATATAGGTGGCCAGGCACAGTGGCTCACGCCTGTACTGCCATCACTTTGGGAGGCCAAGCAGGCGAATCACTAGAGGCCAGCAGTTCAAGACCAGCTTAGCCAACATGATCATATCCCATCTCCACTAAATATACAAAAATTAGCCAGGCATGCACGTGCCTGTAATCCCAGCTACTCAGGAGACTGAGGCAGGCGAATCACTCGAACCCAGGAGACAGAAGTTGCAGTAAGCCAAGATTGTGCCACTGCACTCTAGCCTGGGAAACAGAGTGTGAGCCTCTGTCTCATAAAAGAAAATATGGGATATAGGGAACAGTGATAACCCAAGAGAAAGGCAGAGGTAAACCTTATGATAATGGTAAACTAAGATGCCAAGAAAAATGTTACACCCAGGACTCAGAGGACAAGATCATGTTAGAGAAGGTCAAAAGGCTCTAGAAACTTCTCCAATAGCATGATAGAGATAAAATATCTGAGCTGTTTGAACAAAATAAAAACAGAAATAAAGTACTAAAGGAGATTTAGAGATGAACTTTTCTAGTCCTAGAAAATTAAGCAAATAAAAAAATCAAAATAGTTATCAATTCCAGGGAAACTAAAAAAAAATGTATGCAATAAAAATATTATAGTATACCATGAGACCCAGCTAGGAAAAATATTCACATACCATAATAATGTATACTGACTACCTAACCAAAATAACAATATACTAATATTGAAAGGATGGGGGATGAGAAAAGTATATGTATTGGGTAAGTTTGGAGAACATGATAGAGAGTCAACTCTACGTTCCCTGGTAGGAAGTCAATGTTTAAAAGCTAAAGACTGGGCCAGGCACAGTGGCTAATGCCTATAATCCCCGCACTTTGGGAGGCCAAGGCAGACAGATTGCTGGAGCCCAGGAGTTTGACACCAGTCTGGGTAACATGGCAAAACCCCATCTCTATAAAAAAATACAAAAATTCACCGGCCATGGTGGCACACACCTGTAGTCCCAGCTACTAATTAATAGAAAGGTCTAAAAGCGATTGCCTTTGGGAGTGAGCAACAGGATCAAGGACAAGGGAGTGTGTAGTTTTGTTTTGTTTTTATAACAACTTTGCAACACTATTTTACTCTTTAAATTATGTGTATAACTTTGGATAAAAATTAAAATTATGACATATGCTTCTGGCCATTAGGAAGAAACAAAGTTTGGACTTACTGCTAGGCCATAATCAACTAGAAAACTAAACAAAATATGTGGAACAAAGGTTTTCAGAAACATACCAATAGGCAGCAGAGAAGGACTGTGATGTCTGAGAGATGGAAAACAAATTAGGTAAACCCTGTGAGTATCTAGGAGTTCCAACTAGACATAATTTCCAAAACTCAGTGCAGAAAGAGGAAACCCAAATATCCTCCAAAACTCTCACGGAGTTGAAGAGACAGAGTTCAGCATTCAAGGAGGCTTAGAAAGTTAGAGTGTGCAAGGAAGAGTAATAGAGAAGAGAAAAAGCTTCAGAAATATATGGGTCCCCTTTAGTCTTTGGCCAAATATTAATCTGCACTTGTACTGGGTAAAATTCTACAAGTCTGTGCAAAAAGCCCTTCTGAAGGGAGACTGATTTCCAGGGAGCTATAAGAAGAGTAATCCTACGGTTCACATGTGATTGGGACTATTTGGAGCACACATGAGCCAAAGTGAAATGTCCTTGTTAAATAGAGATGGCATTCAGTAGAGAACACAGAAGGGTCAACTCTTAGTAATGCTAGCCATAAAGTTAAAACCTGCTATAGACATTCCCTAAAAAAGGTTTTAAAAAATAAATCTGGAAAGATTAATCAAATTGATCTGTCAATAATCTAAATGACTGCCAGAACAAAGTCCAAAAACACTTTTTAAAGGAAGACAACAAAATCTAGCCCTGAACATAAAATTTATAATGCTCAGAATCTAAAGAAAAATTACTACAAATGTATAAAAAAGAGGAAATATATAAACAGAAGGAATGTAGGTCTATAGTAATAAACCTAGAAATTACAGAGATATGGTTAGTAGACAGGAACTTTAAAACATCTATGATTATTATGCTTTAAAATTAAGGAAAAAATAAATACAAACAAGAGGGAAATGGAAGAGATATAAAAAAGAAATTCTACAGATGAAAAACTCTGAAATAAAAATGTAACTGGATAGGACTAAAAGCAGATTACAAACTGAAAGAAAAAAAAAGAGTGGATTTGAACACAATACTAGATAAACTCTCTGAAATGAAGAGAGGAAGAAGACTTGAAGAAGAAGAGGAAAAATAAAGAGGGGAGGAGAAAAAGGAGAAAGAGATGATGATTTTCAGTGACATGCAGAAAAACATCAAGGTGTCAAACAGAGTATACATGTAATTAGAATCCCACCAAAGGGGAATTATGTAAAATTATATTGCCAATATTTTTCCAAATTTGAAGAAAACTGCAAACCAAGATTGAAGAAGCATGATGATCCCCAAACAGAGCAAGCATAAGGAAAGCCACAGCACATCATAATTACATTGTTAAAAACCAGTTGATATAGTTCGGTTCTGTGTCTCCACCCAAATCTCATCTCTAATTGTAATCCCCATAATCCCCATATGTTGAGGGAGGGACCTCATGGGAGGTGATTGCATTATGGGGTTGGTTTCCCCCCTGGTGTTCTCGTGATAGTGAGTGAGTTCTCATGAGATCTGATGGTTTTAAAAGCGATGGTTTCTCCATGCTCTCTCTCTCTTTCCTGCCACCTTGTGAAGAAGGTGCCTGCCTCCCCTTCACCTCCCACCATGATTGTAAGTTTCCTGAGCCCCCCCACCCCAGCCATTCAAAACTGTGAGTCTATTAAATCTCTTTCCTTTATAAATTACCCAGTTTGGGGCATTTCTTTATAGCAGTGTGAAAACAGACTAACACACCAATAATAAAGAGGAAAATATTAAACCAGTTAAATGGAAAAATAAAGGTCATTATATAAAGTGGAACAAATATAAGAACTACAGCAAGTTTCTCATCAAAAATTATGAAAGCCAGAAGACAATGTAACAATATATTTAAGTGCTGGGAGAAATTTTCAATTTAGACTTCTATGCCCAGAGAAAATATTTTTAAAAAATAGAAGCATTTTCATATAAGCTAAAACTGACTGAATGCATTGCCAGCAGAACAAGAAAAAATATGTATCAGATGACAACTTAAATCTACAAGGAGTATCAGAAATGTTAATTAGGTAAATAAAAGATATATTTCTTATTTGAAAAATTTTAAAAGATAGTTGACTGTTTAAAACAATAATGAAAAAAATAAATAAAAATAAAACAATAATGAAAACAATGTATATGAAGGTTTATAATTGTGTAGAAGTAAAATGTATGACAATGAAGCCACAAGAGATGAGCAAGAGAAAATAAATTGTATTGTTACAAATGACTTACAATATATATAAAGTTTTTCAACATTTGAAGATGCTAAGTTTAAAATGCCTATTGAACATCTTAGAGCAAATACTTTAAAAAAATGAATCAGAAGTATAGTTAATAGGCCACTAGTAGAAATAAGGCAAAAAGAATAAATGATTAATCTAAAAAAAAGGAAAAGAAGAAATAAACAAGGAACAAATAGGACAAATAGAAAACAAATAGCAAATTATTAGATTTAAACTCAAACATAAATATGCTAAATGTAAATAGTCTAAACTCTTCAATTAAAAGGCACATTATTGAACTGAGTAAAATGCAAGTTTCAATTATAGGCTGTCTTAAACAAACTCACTTTAAATGTGAAGACACCAGTATACTAAAAGTAAATGCATGGCAAAGACATATATTGCAACTAATAATCAAAAGAAAGCTAGAGTGGCTAAATGAAAACCAGACAAAGCAGACTTCAAGACAAGAATCATTAGAATGGATAAAGAGGATTATTTCATAGTAATAAAGGAATCAGTTCTTCAAGGAAATATAATAATTCTAAATGTGTATACACATGACAACAGAACTTCAAAATATCTGAAAAAAAAGACTGAAAAAATGAAAAGGATAAACAGAAAAACCCATAATTACAACTAGAAGTTTTAAAACTTCTCTCTCAGTAAATTATAAAACATGTGGAGTACTTTAACAATACTGTAAAGCAAATGGACCAAATGACATGAATAGAACATTATACCAAAAACTATAGAATACACATTCTTAGATGCACATGGTAAATTCACCAAAGTAGACTCTATGCTATGCAATACAATAAATGTCAATACATTTAAAAGAGTTGAAATAATACAGAATATTTTCTCTGAAGAAAATGGAATTAAGTTAGAAATTAATAAAAATGTCCAAATATTTGGAAATTACATAACACATTTATAAGTAACCCATGAGTTTAAGAAGAAATCTCAAGGGAAATTAGAAAATATTTTGAACTGAATGAAAATGAAAACAAACATAAATGTTTGTGGGATGGAGTGGTATTCAGAGATGTGCTGTCTAATACAGTAGCCACCAGCCATGTTTGACCACTAACATTTTAATTTTAATTATAGAAGACTGATAAAATAAAAATGCATGTTCTCTGTCACACTAGCCAGATTTCAAGTGCTCAATAACCATGTGAGGCTAGTGACCACCTTACTGAACAGTAAACCATCACAGAAAGGTCTATTGGTTAGCACCCTCTTAGAAGAAATTGTTAATCATCAAATGATAATTTTAGGGGAAAAGTCCAAAATTAATTACCTAAATTTAGCCCTTAAAATGCTATAAAAAGAGAGTGAATTAAATTCAAAGTAAGTAGAAGGAAGGAATAATGGAGATGAGAGTGGAAATTGATGAAATAAAAAACATAAATAACAAAGAAAATATGATGACATCAAAAGCTGGTACTTTGAAAATTTCAATATAATTGATAAACCTCTAAGTCAACTGCATAAATGAGAGGGAAGTTGGTAATGTGATACCTCTGGCTTTGTTCTTTATGGTTAGAGTTGCTTTGGCTATTTGGGCTATTTATTTATTTATTTATTTATTTATTTATTGGTACCATATGAATTTTAGGATAGTTTACATTAGTTTTGTGAAAAATGACATTGGTAGTTTGATAGCAATAGCATTGCATCTGTAGATTGCTTTGGGCAATGTGGCCATTTAACAATATTGATTCTTCCAATCCATGAGTGTGGAATGTTCATGTCATCTGCGATTTCTTTCAGCAGTGTTTTGTAGTTCTCCTTATAGAGATATTTTATCTCCTTGGTTAAATGTAATTCCTAGGTTTTTTTGCAGGTGGCAATTGTAAATGGGATTGTGTTCTTGATTGGGCTCTCAGCATGAATGTTATTGGTGCACAGAAATGCTAATGATTTTTGTGTATTGATTTTGTATCCTGAAACTTTACTGAAGCTGTTTATCAGTTACAGTTCTTTTGGCAGAGTCTTTAGGGCTTTCTAAGTACAGAATCATAGCATCAGTGAAGAGATAGTTTGCTTTCTTCTTTCCCTTTTTGGATGCTTTTTATTTCTTTCTCTCACCTGATTGCTCTGGCTAGGACTTCAATACTATCTTGAGTAAGAGTGGTAAGAGTGCACACCATTGTCTTGTTCCAGTTCTCAAGGGGAATACTTCAAGCTATTGTCCATTCAGTATGATATTGGCTGTGGGTTTGTCATGGATGGCTCTTACTATTTTGAGGTATGTTCCTTTGATGCCTAGTTTGTTGAGGGTTTTTATAATAAAGGTATGATGGATTTTATCAAAGGCTTTTTCTGTTTCTATTGAGATGATCATATGGTTTTTTAAAAATTCTTTTTACATAGTGAATCAAAATTTATTCACGTATGTTGAATCAACCTTGCATCCCAGGAAAAAAGTTGGCTTGATCATAGATTTAACTTTTTGATGTGCTGCTGAATTCAGTTTGCTAGCATTTTGCTGAGGACTTTTCTGTCTGTGTTCACCAGGGATATTTGCCTCTAGCTATAAGAATCATAGGGGAAAACCTAGGAAACACCATTCTGGACATCAGACTTGGGAAATAATTTATGACTAAGTCCTCAAAAGCAATTGCAAAAAAACAAAAATTGACAAGTGAGATCTAATTAAACTAAAGAGTTTCTACACAGCAAAAGAAAGTATCAACAGAGTAAACAACCTACAGAGTGGCAGAAAATATTTGAAAACTGCATCCAACAAAAGTCTAATATCCAGACTCTATAAGGAACTTAGACAATTCAACAAGCAAAAAAAAAATAACCTCATAAAAAGTGTGCAAAATACATGAACAAACACTTCTCGAAAGAAGACATACAAGTGGCCAACATATGAAAAAATGTTCAACATCACTAATCATCAGAAAAATTCAAATCAAAACCATAGTGAGACACCATCTCACAACAATCAGAATGGCTATGATTAAAAAGTCAAAAAAAAAGCTCTTTTACCAAGGACCCGCCAACATGGGCCGCATTCGCACCAAAACCGTGAAGAAGGCGGCCTGGGTCATCATAGAGAAGTACTACACGCGCCTGGGCAACGACTTCCACACGAACAAGCGCGTGTGCGAGGAGATCGCCATTATCCCCAGCAAGAAGCTCCGCAACAAGACAGCAGGGTATGTCACCCATCTGATGAAGCGGATTCAGAGAGGCCCTGTAAGAGGTATCTCCATCAAGCTGCAGGAGGAGGAGAGAGAAAGGAGAGACAATTACGTTCCTGAGGTCTCAGCCCTGGATCAGGAGATAATTGAAGTAGATCCTGACACTAAGAAAATGCTGAAGCTTTTGGACTTCGGCAGTCTGTCCAACCTGCAGGTCACTCAGCCTACAGTTGGGATGAATTTCAAAACGCCTCGGGGACCTGTTTGAATTTTTTCTGCAGTGCTATATTATTTTCAATAAATCTGGGACAACAACAACAACAACAAAAACAGATGCTGGTGAGGCTGTGGAGAAAAATAGAGCAACTTACACTGCTGGTGCAAATGTAAATTAGTTCCACCCCTGTGGAAAGCAGTTTGGAAATTTCTCAAAAAACTTAAAACAGAATTACCATTCAACCCAGCAATCCCATTACTGAGTATATATCTAAAAGAAAATAAATCACTCTACCAAAGAGACACATACACTCATATGTTCATCACAGTATTATTCACAATAGCAAAGATATGGAATCAACCTAGGTGCACATCAATGGTGGATTGGATAAAGAAAATGTGGAACATATACACCATGGAATACTATGCAGCTATAAGAAAGAACAAAATCATATTCTTTGCAGCAACGTGGATGCAGCTGGAGGCCATTATTCCAAGCAAATTAATGCAGGAGCAGAAAAGTAAGTACTGCACTTATTTAGTGGGAGCCAAACATTGGGAACTCATGGACATAAAGATGGCAACAGTAGACCCTGGGACTACTATGTGGAGGAGAGGGGGCAAAAACGGAGAGAAGGGGGAAAAGGTTGAAAACCTTACTGTGGGTTATTGTGCTCATTACCTGGGAGACTGGATCTTTCATATGCCCAAATTTCAGCATCACACAATATACCTATGTAACAAACTTGCACATGTATCCCCTTGAATCTAAAATAAAAATTGAGATTATAAAAAAAGTAAAACTGTCTTTATTTGCCAATGATATAATTATATATGTACACATACTTTAAAAATCTATTAATATGTAAGAATTTCCTGCAAGTAGTAAGTGAATTTAGCAAGGTCTCAAGAGGCAATATTAACACACAAAGAAATTTGGATTTCTATATACTAGCAATAAACAATTGGGATGTTAAATTTAAAAATATACTTAAAACAACAAAATATTTAGAAGTAAATTTATCAAGAGGTATACAAGAAGCTAGGCACAATGGCTCATGCCTATAATCCTAGCACTTTGGGAGGCCAAGGTGGCACATTGCTTGAGCCCAGGAGTTTGAGACCAGCCTGGGCAACATCATGAAGCACTGTCTACAAAAAATGCAAACATTAGCTGGGCATGGTGGCATGTGCCTGTGGTCCCAGTTATTGAGAAGCTAAGGTGGGAGAATTGCTTGAGCCCAGAAGGCAGAGGTGGAAATCTGCCAATGTGTCATCGCACCATGACACTGCCTTGGGTGACAGAGCCAGACCCTGTTTCCAAAAAAAAAGGACAGAGATGCAAGATGTCTACACTAAAGTCTAAATTACATTACTAAGAAAAATTAGATTATAAAAAGAGACTTATACCATGTTCATGGACAGGAGGACTCAATATTTTTAAGATATCCATTCTGCCTAGATAGATTTAATGCAATTCTGATCAAAATCACAGTGAGCATTTTTATAGAAATTGGCAAGCAGATTTTAAAATCAATATGAAAGTGCAATGGACCTAGAGCAGCTAAAATACTACATTAGAAAAAGAAAAACAGGATTTGAGGGCTTTCACACTTGATTAAGTCACAAGAATCAAGAGAGCTTGTTATTGGCATCAAGATAAACGTACAGATAACAGAACACAGATAACAAAAAATAGATTCCATAAATAAGGTCAGATGACTGTGACAAAGGTGCCAAAGTAATTCAATGCGAGACAAGAAAGAGTTTTCAACAGCTGGTGCTGGAAGTAAGCATCTTTATGGAAAAATGAGATTCATGCCTCATATCCTTTGAAACTATTAACTCAGAATGGATTATGGGCCTAAATGCGAAACCTAAAACTCTGAACACCTCTAGACCAAAAAAAAAAAAAAAAAAAAAAAACAACTTGAGTGAGGAATGAGGAAGTCTTTGCAACCTTAGAGTAGGCCAAGTTTTCCCAGGACACAAACAGCATGGATGATAAAAGCAAAAATAATAAATTGGTTGTCTTCTTCAAAATTTAAAACTTTTACTTCAAAAGTGGCCTAAAGAAAATGATAAGGCAAGACAAAAATCAGGAGAAAATATTCACAGTACATATACCTAAGAAACTTACTTGCATCTAAAATATATATGAAACTTACGCAACCAAAAACTAAGAAAACAACTCAATTAAAATAAGCAGGGGGGCGGAGCAAGATGGCCGAATAGGAACAGCTTCAGTCTCCATCTCCCAGCGCGAGCGACACAGAAGACCGGCGATTTCTGCATTTTCAACTGAGGTACTGGGGTCATCTCACTCGGGAGTGCCTGACAATCAGTGCTGGTCAGCTGCTGCAGCCCGACCAGCGAGAGCTGAAGCAGGGCGAGGCATCGCCTCACCTGGGAAGCGCGAGGGGGAAGGGAGTCCCTTTTCCTAGCCAGGGGAACTGAGACACACAACACCTGGAAAATC
>NC_045444.1:43397657-43432010 GCF_002776525.5 Piliocolobus tephrosceles
GGAACCAAAAAAGAGCCCGCATTGCCAAGACAATCCTAAGTCAAAAGGACAAAGCTGGAGGCGTCACGCTACCTGACTTCAAACTATACTACAAGGCTACAGTAACCAAAACAGCATGGTACTGGTACCAAAACAGAGATATAGACCAATGGAACAGAACAGAGTCCTCAGAAATAATACCACACATCTACAGCCATCTGATCTTTGACAAACCTGAGAGAAACAAGAAATGGGGAAAGCACTCCCTATTTAATAAATGGTGCTGGGAAAATTGGCTAGCCATAAGTAGAAAGCTGAAACTGGATCCTTTCCTTACTCCTCATACGAAGATTAATTCAAGATGGATTAGAGACTTAAATGTTAGACCTAATACCATAAAAACCCTAGAAGAAAATCTAGGTAGTACCATTCAGGACATAGGCATGGGCAAGGACTTCATGTCTAAAACACCAAAAGCAACGGCAGCAAAAGCCAAAATTGACAAATGGGATCTCATTAAACTAAAGAGCTTCTGCACAGCAAAAGAAACTACCATCAGAGTGAACAGGCAACCTACAGAATGGGAGAAAATTTTTGCAATCTACTCATCTGACAAAGGGCTAATTTCCAGAATCTACAAAGAACTCAAACAAATATACAAGAAAAAAACAAACAACCCCATCCAAAAGTGGGGAAAGGATATGAACAGACATTTCTCAAAAGAAGACATTCATACAGCCAACAGACACATGAAAAAATGCTCATCATCACTGGCCATCAGAGAAATGCAAATCAAAACCACAATGAGATACCATCTCACACCAGTTAGAATGGCAATCATTAAAAAATCAGGAAACAATAGGTGTTGGAGAGGATGTGGAGAAATAGGAACACTTTCACACTGTTGGTGGGATTGTAAACTAGTTCAACCATTATGGAAAACAGTATGGCGATTCCTCAAGGATCTAGAACTAGATGTACCATATGACCCAGCCATCCCACTACTGGGTATATACCCAAAGGATTATAAATTATGCTACTACAAAGACACATGCACACGTATGTTTATTGCGGCACTATTCACAATAGCAAAGACTTGGAATCAACCCAAATGTCCATCAGTGACAGACTGGATTAAGAAAATGTGGCACATATACACCATGGAATACTATGCAGCCATAAAAAAGGATGAGTTTGCGTCCTTTGTAGGGACATGGATGCAGCTGGAAACCATCATTCTTAGCAAACTATCACAAGAAGAGAAAACCAAACACCGCATGTTCTCACTCATAGGTGGGAACTGAACAATGAGCTCACTTGGACTCGGGAAGGGGAACATCACACACTGGGGCCTATCATGGGGAGGGGGGAGGGGGGAGGGATTGCATTGGGGAGTTATACCTGATATAAATGATGAATTGATGGGTGCTGACGAGTTGATGGGTGCAGCACACCAACATGGCACATGTATACATATGTAACCTGCACGTTATGCACATGTACCCTAGAACTTAAAGTATAATAAAAATAAAATAAAATAAAATAAAAATAAAATAAAATAAGCAAATATTTTAACAAAACCTTCACAAAAAATATACAAAATGCCATTAAGTCATGAAATGATGCTTAATATTACTTATCATCAGAAAAATGCAAATTGAAATCACAGTGAGATACTTCCACTTCCTACCTACTAGGGTGGCTAAAATTAAAAAAAAAAAAAAAAAAAAAAGATTGACAATGTCAAGTAGTGGAGAATATGTATGTAGAGCAACTGAAACATGCATACTTGCAACATGTATTTGTCACAACGACAAATGTGACTCCAAGAATGCAACATAATACTGGAATTTTCTTATAAATTTGAACATACGCTTAACATATGACTCAGTAATTCTACTCCTACATATTTACTCAGAAGAAATGAAGACATATAACCACAGAAAGACTTGTACATAAATGTTCATTGCAGATTTATTCAGAATGGTCCCAAACTGGAAACAACCAAATTTCCAACACCTGGTAAATGGAGAAACAAATTGTAATACATTCATACAATAGAAAACTGTGCAGCAATTAAAAAGAACAAACTGCTGGTGCACACAACAACCTGAATAATCTCAGAAACATTATGTTGAGAGAAAAAGCCAGGCAGAAAAGTGTACCTACTGTAGGATTACATTCATATGAAACTCTAAAAGACAAATTTAATCTATGGTGATAAAAAGCAGATCAATAGTTACCTATGCTATGTTTGCAGTTGGAGATTGAATGGGAAGAGGTACAAGACTACCTTTGGTGGTGATGGAAATGTTCTATATTTTGATTGTGGTGGTGGATCCATATGTGTACACATTTTTCAAAAGTCGTTGCCTGCACAGTAAAATGTATGCATTTATTATACGTAAATTATACCTCAATAACATTGATTAAAGCACTAAAGTAAAACTAAAAGAAGGTAACAAATGGAGAGATAGGAAAGGAAGAGAAAAAGAAACTGAAATAAAATAAAATTATGACCAAGTTAGGAAAGGGAAGAGGAAAAAGAAAATTGAAGAAAACAAGGAGGCAAAGTGGAGGGAGTCGCAAATTAACTCTTACAGAGATCACTGTCACAGGCTTGGCACATTACTACTTCTAATACAACAACCTTGCAAATTAGAGATAATTGCCCTCACTTTATTGAGAGATCAAATAATTTTCCAAATTTTTATATTTTGTCAGTGGCTTCCAAACATTTTCTAAATTAATAATAGCCTTTGGAAGTCAATTTTCACAGGGTGAGTTCTCCAGATTCAGATGCAGAGATGGAGTTTGCATGCAGAGTATGTATTAGGAATAAGCCTCTGTGGGAGTGGGGCTGAAGCAGCAGGACTGGGCAGAGGGGCATGTCAAACTGCAATGCAGGCCAAGAAAGTCTCTGGCAATATAAGGGGGTCACTGAAAAGTATATGGACCCTCAGAGTGTTCTATATTCGAGCAAAATGGCCACTTCTTAATACCAGAGCTGTGATCAGTCATTAAATATGGGATGTCCCCAGAAGGGCATAACCTTGGGTGAGATGGTCCCTTGCAACTCAAAGGTGACAACTGAAGGGCATGTTCTTACAGCTGGGGTGACAAGTCCTTGTTTAAAGAAGGATTTGGATGGCCCATCTCTGTGTCTACCACAACACAAAAGATATTTTAAAAAAATAAATGACATAAGAGGGGAAATATTCAGCTTTTCCCAGCAGAAAAAGGATTGGGGAAAATGAATTTGTGTGGTGACAAATGGGACTCCAACTTGGATGCCGATCTGCCATGGTGACTTCTGATTAGCCCCAGTCCTGACATTGCCTCCTGATTCCTACTTTATTTACTTTCCTTAGTGCAAGAACATGCCAACCTTGATGTTTTCACACAAATTATAGGTTATGACACACACAACATTCTCACCTGTTCTGGTGAGAACCTGTTCAATTAAATCTGTTCAATTAAATCTGCCTTTAATTGTCTTACATCGAGCACTTATATCCTTTCCCTATGACATATCAGCCCGGGGTCTAGTGGTAACAGGTGCAGAGATCTACCTGTCTTGCAGCTGCCCAAGAACATGCCTCCATCTCTAAGTTTCCCAAATATCCTTTACAGACAAACTGTATTTGTCTGACTCGTTCTTTTTTTTCCATCTTATTTGGGATGTGGGGGCTGCTTTGCATATACGGCCCTTTCACAGAACAATTTGCAACCATTCGTGTCCTCACCTCCCCATGGCTGTGGCAGCTGCAGTCATGCAGGTCTAAAGGGAGGCATCCTCTCCTAGACAGTGTCCCCTTTCACGGGCATGATTCCAAGATCAGAAAGAAAGGAGACAAAATCATACCAATAACTGTAATGAGGAAAACAGTTGCTAATATGTTTTATGTGCCAGGGATGGTCCAAAGCATCATACATGTTTTAACTCATTTCGAACTCATAACAACCCTCCAAGGTAGATGCCAATTTTAAATCTCCACTTGACATTATGGAAACTGAGGCAGAGAAAGATTTAGCTTCCAGCCTAAGGCCACACAGCTAGCAACTGGAAATGTCAGGATAGTATCTTATAGTCTGGCTCCGGGAGGACCCACCTTCTTAGCCCCTTCCCACTCACCGCCCCCACCCCACCCCCCAACCAACATGATGGTTCTCCCAGCCTCATAAAGACACCTATCCTTTATTCAGTGACATACTCTAGATATCCTTGATTGAATGCCACCTGGAGTCCCACAGCTCCTCAAAAAGAAGAAAAAAACATAGCCACCCACCAAAGTCCTCAGGTTGCTCTTCCATTTGAAACAAGAGCCTTCTGATTAAACACAGTCTTTTTTCTTCAAGCAATCTGTTTTGACCCACTTGGGCTTGAACCAACAGCTTTGCACATAGGAGCCTCCTACAGTGGCTTTAAGTTGTGAGGGGAATGCTCTAACTAAAGCAAAGAGCCACCTGGAGGGAAAACAGAGTGAATTTACTTTGAATTTGAAATGAAAGGTTTTTGGGTACCGATACCCTGCCTCCACTAAGCCCAGATTGGTCTGTAACACAATCTGACTCTTGAATACTTAAAAATAGAGATAATTGAACACCCCACGCTGTGATGTGGGGCCTTGAAATTCAGTACTGAATTCAGTGGTGGGAGGGCTGATTTGCATTAACTTAGTCATGCCCACCTCATCAACTTAGATAACTGATGCTAGGTCCCTCGAGTTTCCTAGGAACCTAAATGTGCCTAAGAACACAGCAGACTAGGAATCAGACAAGGATTTCATTCCCAGTTTTGCATTTAACCAGTTTTGTAATCTTAGATAATTTACCCTGTGTCTTGGGGTTTCAGTTTCTTCATCCATAAACTTTGGGGCTTGGACTGGATAAGGTCTTTTCCAGGTCGTTCTGTAATTTTCAGAAATCGAGCAGAAAACTTAAAGATCTGAGTACAGGAGACAAAATAATTTAATTGGAAACCGTCCTTCCCTAAAATGTTTTTCTGGGCTTTGCTTCCGTAATGCAGGGGCACATTTTCTGCTTTCACCACATAAGAAGCCTCTTAAAGTGAACAGTGTCCTTAACAGTCCCATATTGAGGTAAATGAGGGAACAGACACGCCACAAAGGGATCAGCCCATTTTCAGGAGGCGGCATGATTTGTGGGAAGAGCCAGGCTTGGGAGAGAACTCTAGCGTAGCTCTCCCATAACTCATCCTACCTTCCTCTCTGTTAAACACGCTTCGTAGTAACTGTATCCTCCTCCCAGGAAAAAGGATCAAAGAATAAGAAAAAAGACATAAAGAACTCAGAAAGTAAATGTTGCCTATAAAATGAAGTGAGTTCAAGAACAAATTAAAGAGTTTACTTCACTGAGCATGTAAGATGCATTTTGAGTCCCCTAGATTTTATTTCCAAAACCATAAGACAGGTATTGAATATGACTACCTCTACTTTGAAAGAAAATTAGAAGGATAAAAGGGAAAGTTAAAATAGGCCTTGTATAGACAAGCTTCCCTCATTTTACTGTTAAGGAAATTGACAGCCAGGGAGAAAAACTGACTTGTACAGAGTTATGCAGAAAATTAGCTGCAGATCTATTACTAGAATCTGGGTCTGTATTCATCTATTCATTGAGCACCTTGATAGAAAAGAAACCATCCTACCTTTGTGAGTGGACAATCAAATAATTCCATCAAGACATATAGAATTAGAGCAGTGGCAAGTGACAAGTAAGGCACACAATGGTATGAGAGTGCAGAACGAGAAAGGAGATTGGAGAGGCGTGTTGAAGATAGACCATAAAAGACCTTGTAGATCATGTTCATTCATTCATTCATTTATTCAGTCATTCTAACATAATGTATTCATTCAACACATTTTTTTGAACACTCACCAAGAAATAGGTATTGTACTAAGCACCAAAGATTCAGCTACGAGCAAAACAGTCCCTGCCCTCATGGGGATGACATTCTAGTAGGAGGGAGTAAGAAGTAAATAAAAATTATAATGTGTCAGGTAGTGAAAGGTACCATGAGGACAAATGAAGCAGGGAAAAAGAAACGGAGAGTGGTGGTGTGAAGTGTTATTTTAGAAAGAGTGACTGGAAAAGCTCCTTTACTAAGATACATTTTGAGCAGACAGAGAAGTGAAGGAGACAGCCATTCAGCTACAGGAAGGGTGCTCCAAGTGGAGGAAACAGCACAGGCAAAGGGTCTGAGATGAAAAAGATGCTTTGAATATTTAAGTAATAACAAAGAAGCCACTGTGCCTGGAGCCCAGTCAGCAAGAGGAAGAGTAAGGATCTGGGAAGAGGACTTAAAGGGAGAGGGTTAAAGAGCCCTGGGGCTAAAGACTTTGACTTTGACTTTGACTCTGAATGGAATGGAAAGTGATTGGAGCGCTTTGAGCATAAGAACAAGATGATCTGACTTACGTTTTAGAAGGATCATCCTGGCTGTTCTGTGGATATAGACAGGAGGAGAGTATGGGCAGAAGGGGAGAAAATTGTTGGTAATACATTGTAATAAACCAGGCACACACACACACACACACAAAGATAATGTCTTGGATGAGGTGGTGATGGAAGGGACAAGAAGTGGTCAGATTCCAGATGCATTTCAAAGGCAGACACTGCATGATGTACAGATGAATCAGATGAAGGGTGTTAGTGAAAAAGGAGTCAAGGAGGAATCCAAGGTCTCGGCCTGAATCCTGGTTAAATGGAGTTGCCATTTGCTGGACAAGGAGAGGCTGCTAAGACATTTTAAGTTGGAGAGAAGGGTGATATAATTATATGGTTGAATGGAGGTGCCATTTGCTGGACAAGGAGAGGCTGCTAAGGCATTTTAAGTTGGAGATAAGGGTTACATGATTATATTTGTATGTCCAAAATATCACTCTGGCTGTGATATGGGGGAATGCATTGGACAATGGACAAGAGTCCAATGAACAAAAGTGGATATGAAGTTCTTAGGAGGCTATATAGGTTGCCCAGACAAGACATCCATTAATGGATGATTTATGAACATTTTTCCTATTTTAACAGCTTCATTTAGTAGTTATATGTAATATATGTGTGTATATATATACATAACTACTATCCATGAATGATATATATCTCTATCTATCTACCTGTCTATCTAATGAGCATTCAAAAAAAGCTAGACACATCAAACCTGTGACTTCAGGAAACTGCTTAAGAAGCAGGGTAACATGGTGCCTTAAATTTTAAGTAAGAAATATATTTAGTAAATAATGAAGTAGTTGTTACTTTAAAATGGAAAGAAGGCTGAGGCAGGAGAATCATTTGAACTCAGTAGGCGGAGGTTGCAGTGAGCCAAGATTGCGCCATTGCACTCCAGCCCGGGCAACCGGAGTGAAACTCCATCTCAAAAGAAAAAAGAAGAAGAAGAAAAAAAAAAACCTATGTACATACCTTAATTTAAGAATATTTTATCACTAAAAAAAAAAAAAAAAAAAAAAATGCTAACAATCATCTGAGCCTTCAACCTGAGTCATAATCTTTTTGCTGGCAGATGGCCTTGCCTCAATGTTGATGGCTGCTGACTGATCAGGGTGGTGGTTACCTAAGGCTGGTGTGGCTGTGGCAATTTCTTAAAATCAGACAACAAAGAAGTTTGTCAAATTGATTGACTGTTCCTTTCACAAATAATTTCTCTGTAGCATCTGATGCTGTCTGATAGCATTTTACCCACAGTAGAACTTCTTTCAAAGTTGGAATCAACCTTGTCAAACCCTGCAACATCTTTATCAATTACGTTTATTGAATATTCTAAATCCTTTGTTGTCATTTACACAATGTTCACAGTACCTTCATCAGGAGTGAGTTCTATCTGAAGAAACCACTTTTTAAACTCATCCGAAAGAAGCAACTCCTCTCATCTGTTCAAGTTTTATCACAAGATTGCAGCAATTGGCCAGGTGCGGTGGCTCATGCCTGTAATCTTAGTACTTTGGGAGGTCGAGGCAGGAGGATCACCTGAGGTCAGGAGTTTGAGACCAGCCTAGTCAACGTGGCAAAACGTCGTCACTACTAAAAATACAAAAATTAGCCAGGTATGGGGGTGCATGCCTGTAATCCCAGATACTCAGGAGGCTGAAGCAAGATAATTGCTTGAACCTGGGAGGGGGAGGTTGCAAAGAGGTGAGATTGCGGCACTGCACTCCAGCCTGGGTGACAGAGTGAGACTCCACCTCAAAAAAGAAAAAAGATTGCAGGAATTCAGTCACATCTTCTGGCTCCAGTTCTAATTCTAGTTCTCTTGCTATTTCCAATACATCAGCAGTGTCTTCCTCCACTGAAGTCTTAAATCCCCCAAAGCTATTATGAGGGTTAGAATCAACTTCTTCCACACTACTGTGCATGTTGGTATTTTGATCTCCTCTCCTCTCATGAATCATGAATGGTCTTCATGGCATCTAGAATGACAAATCTTTTCCAGAAGGGTTTCCATATTTTTTTTTTTTTTTTTTTTTTTTGAGATGGAGTTTTGCTCTTGTTGCCCAGGCTGGAGTGCAACGGCATGGTCTCATCTCACCTCCACCTCCACCTCCTGGGTTCAAGTGATTCTCCTGCCTCAGCCTCCCGAGTAGCTGGGATTACAAGTGCCTGCCACCATGCCCAGCTAATTTTTGTATTTTAGTAGAGACAGGGTCTCGCTATGTTGGCCAGGCTGGCCTTGAACTCCTGACCTTGGGTGATCCACCTGCCTCAGCCTCCCAAAGTGCTGGGATTACAGGCATGAGTCACCGCATCTGGCTTTTTTATTTTTTTCTTTTTTTGCCTAGATGCTTCAGAGGAATTACTATGGTGGTTGTAGCCTTATGAAATGTATTTCTTAAGTAGTAAGACTGGAAAATCTAAATTACTTCTTAATCTATGGGCTGTAGAATGGAAGTTATGTCAGCAGGCATTAAAACAACGTCAATCTCCTTTTACATCTCCATCAGAGCTCTTGGGTGAGCAGGTACATTGTCAAGCAGTAATAATATTTGGAAAGAAATATTTTTTCTAAGCAGTAGGTCTCAACAGTGAGCTTTAAATATTCAGTAAACCATGCTATAGACAGATGTACTGTCACCCACAGTTTGTTGTTCTATTTGTAAAACATAGGCAGAGTAGATTTAGCATAATTCTTAAGGGCCCTAGGATTTTCAGAATGGTAAATAAGCATTGGCTTCAACTTAAAGTCACCAGCTGCATCATTCCCTAACAAGAGAATTGGCCAGTCTTTCGAAGATTTGAAGCCAGGCATTGACTTTTCTTCTCTGGCTATGAACGTTCTAGGTGGCATCTTCTTCCAGTATAAGGCTATTTCATCTACACTGAACAGACATTGTTTAGTGAAGCCACCTTCATCAATCATTTTAGTTAGATCTGGATACCTTGCTGCAGATTCTACATCAGCATTTGCAGCTTCACCTTGTGCTTTTATGTTCTGAATACAGCGTCTTTCCTTAAACTTCATGAACCAACCTCTACCAGCTTCAAACTTTTCTTCTGCAGGTATCTCACTTCTGTTAGCCTTTATAGAATCAAAAACAGTGACAGCATTGCTCTGGATTAGGCTTTGGCTTAAGAGAACATTGAGGCTGGTTTAATCTACCCAGACCACTTAAACTTTCTCCATATCAGCAATAAGGTTGTTTTGCTTCTTATCATTTGTGTGTTCACTGGAGTAGTACTTCTAACTTTCTTCAAGAACTTTTCCTTTACATTCACAGCTTGGCTGTTTGGTGCAAGATTCCTAGCTCTCGGCCTCTTTTGTCTTTCAGCATACCTTCCTCGCTAACTTTAAACATTTCTAGCTTTTGATTTAAAGTAAGAGATGAGTGACTTCTTTTCACTTGAACACTGAGAGGCCACTGTAGGGTTATGAATTGACTTAATTTTAATATTTTGTGTTTCAGGAAATAGGGAGGCCAGAAGATAAAAAGAGAGATGAGAGGATAGCAGGTTGGTGGAGCAGTGAAAATACACACATTTATCGATTAAGTTTGCTGTCTTATATGGGTATAGTTCATGGTACCCAAAAACAATTATAATAGTAACATCAAAGATAATTGATTACAAATCACCATAACAGATATAATAATAAAAAGCTTGAGAAAAAAAGCAAGTATTATCAAAATGTGACAGAGACACGAAGTATGCACATGCTGTTGGAAAAAATGGCACCAAGAGACTTGCTCGACACAGGGTTGCCACAAACCTTCAATTTGTAAAAATGCAAAATCTGCTAAGTACAATAAAGCAAAGTGCAATAAAATGAAGTCTGCTTGTATTTCCAGAAGTGAGATTGCTGAATCATATGGTAGTTCTATTTTTTTAGTTTTTTTGGAAAACCTCCCTACTGTTTTCCAAGCTGTACTAATTTACAATACTACCAACAATGTACAAGGGTTCCCTTTTCTCCACATCCTCTCTAACACTTATCTTTCATCTTTTTCATGATAACCAATCTAACATGTGTGGGATGATATCTCTTTGTGGCTTTGATTTGCATTTCTCCTATAATTAAAGATGTTGAGTATGTTTTCACATGTCTGTTGGCCATTTGTATGTCTTCTTTTGAGAAATGTTTAATCGGGTCCTTCGCCCATTTTTAAAGAGTTATTTGTTTTCTTGCTATTGAGTAGTTTGAGTTCCTTGTGAATTTTGGATACTAGTTCCTTCTTTGATAGATGATTTCCAAATATTTTCTTCCAGTCTGTGGGTTGTCTCTTCACTCTGTACATTGTTTTCTTTGCTGTACAGAACCTTTCTAGTTCAATGCAATCCCATTTGTCTATTTTTCCTTTTGTTGCTTGTGTTTTGGTGTCTTATACAAGAAATTACTGCCGAGAACAATGTCATAGAGGTTTTTCCCTATGTTTTCTTCTAGTAGTTTTATAGTTTCCATCTGTAATCCATTTTGAATTTTTCGTGTATAAGGGGTGAGGTAAGGGTCCAATTTCATTCTTTTGCATGTGAATATCCAGTTTTCCCAACACCATTTATTAAAGAGGTTGTTTCTTCCCCAGCATGTATTTTTGCAATCAAAGAAATAATTTTAAATTATTAAATTTTATTAAAGTAGGTTTAAAAATTAATTGCTAACATTTTTTAAAAATCAGACTACTTCACATAAAAATCATTATTGAATTCCCACATTGTAGAAGAACAAGGGAAAGCACATCAAATTGATAAGTCTATTTCCAAATGAAGTAGGGTTTTGATGTCATCTAAAAGTCATAATGTTTTGCTTAAAAGTTATTACAAAGCATTGCATAACTAGATTTTTCTCACCTCATCCCTGACCCTACCTTATCCCCCTTAGCCATAACAGTTGTCTCTCTTTCTCCCAACAAATGTCAGAGCGGGAAAGAAACTGTGGCTAACAGAATCATGACAAGCCTCAACCACAGTATATGAAACTGCTCACAGATTGTAAATTTTATGTCACTGATCTATTTCTTGACTACAGTGAAAAATCAGGTATTTTGTTTTGTTTTTTGTTTATTGAGATGGAAAATATAAATGAAAGAAAAACAATGAGCCACGTTGCTTGCTTGATATAATGGAATTTAACATACAGAATTTTGAAATTTTTCTCTTTTATAAAATAGCCCATTTGAGAAATAACGACCAGAAAATTTTTAATAAAATGTGCTTATTTACCCATAGTGAACTTGGAGAGAGATCAATCATAACTGCATCCAATGTTTGTGTATCACCTGTGAGGTTTTGGAGGTTGGAGTATTGCCTTTTCCCTTAGGGAGGCCCCAGAAAGTCCCAGAGTTCTTTGTTACTCAGGTACTCCTTTAGTAATGCTTCACTACTACTACTACTACTACTACTACTACTACTACTACTACTACTGCTACTACCACCACCACCACCACCACCACCACCACCACCACCACCACCACTACTACTACTGCTACTACTACTACCATCACCACTGGCAGCAATCACTACTGTTACCACACATATTGTGTTTTTATTTTGTGTGAAGTACATCATATGAATAATTTCTAATGTTCACAATCATCCTAGAAGGTAGATACTATTATAGTCATTTTACACATACCTCAATGAATACATTTTCTTGAGGCCACAGGCTAGTAATCATAAAAAATGGGACTGGATACAGGATTATTGGAGTCTTCTCTTTACACCATTTTGCTCCATATGACATCTACTCTCCCACCAAACTTTTCATCTCATGGCCCACTCATTTAGGACATACTTTCTTTGGTTTATTTGGTAGAATGTTGCAAACTGATGAAGATTTCAGTTGTCATTTTTCCTTAGATAATATCTTAAATAAGACCTTCCATGACCTAACTCCCAGAAGTGATTAATGACAGGAATCTTAAGCCATTACTGTGGCTCTATTTTGGTATTATTTTCACCCCAGAGGCATGTAACACTCTGCTAAAGTCATGCTGTTTGTGGTCATATCCTCTATCAAAATCAGACTGACTCAGCTGGCACAGTGGGCTCTGGAATCTAAAGGTGGTGTCAGCAGATTTTTTTTTTTATGAAGGGCCAGGTGGCTGAGATTTTTTGGCTTTGCAGGCCATGCAGTTTCTGTTGAGACTTCTCTGCCATGACTAATGCACTCTGTTGCTGTAGGGTAAAAGCAGCCACAGAAAATAGTATACAATTGGGCATGGCTGTGTCCCAAGAAAAGTTTATTTATAAAAAGAGACAGTGGGCCATTTTTTGTCTACAAACTGTAGTTTGTCTACTCTCAGTCTAAGCTTGGTGTCAGACGAGCTCTGTGATTCTAGGGAAAGATACTCAAACCTTCTGAACTTCACTATTTTTATCAGTAAACATGGGGATACAACTACCATGTCAACTAACTTACGAAGATGATAAGGTTTTATTGAGGATGAAGTTAGATAATTTTCATAAAATTATTTGATACACTGCCTACTGCTAGTGTAATTGTTAAAAATGAGTACACAAAACATTGAGGCTTAACCCACTAATACTGGCCTCTTGTAAACTATCACCTTTATTTTCCATTATTTTATCTCTCTACCCAATTCTCCATCTATTTTTCCCTGTTCACTCTTCCTCCTACACATATGCCCATGTATGCATATGTGCACACACACACACACACACACAAAGTCCTACATCCCTAGTGCTATATTCGTACTTGCTCCAGCTATACCCTTAGACCCTCTTTTCCCATCCATTCTCCACTAGGCTTGATTTTTACATGCTCCCTCTCAGTTGTTCCTCTTCAGATTAGAGAGAATAAACATCATAACTGGCCCAACTTTTTTTCTAAATGGGATGATTTGTAGATAAATGGCTTATTCCAAGATGCCCCTGGAGCAGCTCACAAGAAAAAAAAACTATCAATTCAAGTGGAGTGTGTGATTCTTTGTAGAGTACATTAGATTACTTCTGAGAAATTCACTTATGACCAAAAGCAGCAATGCAGCTCTAGAAAACTGGAGAAATTTGGGCTTAGAGGATGCCAAGTGAAGCCACTTCTACACCGGGAGTTGTGTTTATAGGGCAGAAGCCATGGACAGTGTGCAAAGACAATACAGCCAGAGAGAAAGGCTAAGTCTGAACTCACCTGCCAGTTGCTGAAATGAACAAATTTTTTAAAATAATGGGTTATGGTAGTGGTGTGCTGCTGAAATGGCTCCCTTGGGGAGAGAAAAGAGAGAGAAAGAGAGCAGCCTGATTTGTAGAATTTACTAACTTCCATGAGGTAAATCGGGGTGTCCAATCTTTTGGCTTCCCTGGCTAGAAGAACTCTCTTGGGCCACACGTAAAATACCTAATATTAACAATAGCTGATGAACTATTAAAAAATCACAAACAAAAACTCATAATGTGCCCAGGCGCGGTGGCTCACACCTGTAATCCCAGCACTTTGGGAGGCTGAGGCGGGTGGATCATGAGGTCAGGAGATTGAGACCATCCTGGCCAACATGGTGAAACCCCATCTCTACTAAAAAAAATATATATATATATATATATATATATATTAGCTGGGCCTGGTGGCAGGCGCCTGTAGTCCCAGCTACTTGGGAAGCTGAGGCAGGAGAATCACTTGAACCCGGAAGGCAGAGGTTGCAGTGTGCCGAGATCGTGCCACTGTACTCCAGCCTGGCAAAAGAGCAAGACTCCGTCTCAAAAAAAAAAAAAAAAATCATAATGTTTTAAGAAAGTTTTTGAATTTGTGCTGGGCTGCATTCAAAGCCATCCTGGGCCACATGAGACCTACAGGCCATAGGTCTCACAAGCTTGGTGTAAATACTTCCACCATGGACAGTGTCAGGCTACCAATAATTTAATAACTGTTAGCTCACAAAATGGCTGAATACTTCCCAATCACTTGTTCCTGCCAGCTCTGACACATCACTGGCTCCATCCATCACTAGCTTCAACTATTGGGAAGTTTAAATGATATAAAAATTTACCTCTAATAGTCCCTAGAGGAATGAAAGCCCTCAAATTTTCTAACTCAGGTCAAGTAAGTCCATAATCAGAACCTTTTCTCCATTTCTTAATCCTTGTTTCCAAGAAAATGCACAGATATTAATGTTTTCCTCTGAATAAAATAGCATAAATAGTTAAGCTATTTCATTCATCTACACACACACATACACACACACACACATACACACCTTACTACATTTTTTATAGGTTAAAGATTATTTTTCTCTCTGAAGTTATGCACTCCATATGTTCTTTTATACATGTCAGGAAAATTTTTGACAATTACAAACCTAGGTTCTTGCTATTCAAAGTGTGTTCCTCAGAGAAGGAGAAGCGCATCACCTGAGAGCATATTAGAAAACTGAAATTTCAGATTGCACCCTTGATCCAATAAATCAGAATATGCATCTTAACCAGATTTGTATGTGTATTAACATTTGAAAAGAACTGCTCTAAGCTCCATTCAATTTACACTTAGGAGACAGACAAAAACCCTGATGAAATTTGCTGTTGCTCATACTACAAAAACAAATAATCAGTCTTGTCGCTTGCAGTAATTCTTAAAATTCTATATAGATTTTTTTCATTTAAGACTTTAAAATATTCCAGAAGTAGTGAGACTGAAAACACAAAAGCAAACTGTCTTTTGCAGAATCATGACAGTGCGCTCCTAGGTAACTACCAAAAAATAAGGCAAATTAGACAAATGTTCTTGTGTGGGTTCCAACCTTCCTCTCAACCTTATGTCCATCATTTAATTGTATGCTGTGATAAAAAGAATAATGCTTCCCTAGAATGTCCACTCTTAGTCTCTGAAGCCTGTGAACATGTAATCTTATGTAACAAAAGAGACTTTACAGATTAAGTCAGGGATCTTGAGAGAAGATTATCCTGGAATATCCAGGTGCCCAATGGAATCACAAGGTCCTTAAAAGGGAAAAAAGAAGGCAAGAGGGTAAGTAAAGATGTGATCATGGAAGCAGAGGTTGAAGTGAAGTAGGAACACAAGCCAAGGGACGTGGGTGGCCTCTAGAAGCTTGAAAAGAAAAAATACACATATAAAAACAATTTTCCCCTAGAACCTCCAGATGGAACATGATCCTGCCAACACCTTGATTTCACCCCAGTGAAATCCATTTCAGACTTCTGACCTCCAGAATTGTAAGAAAACAATGTGTGTTATTTTAAGCCATTAAATTCATGAGAATGTGTTACAGCATCAACAGGACACGAATACAAATGCCTTTCTCCCTGATTAGACTGTGAGCATTTCAAAGGGATGACTGTATCTTGCATATTTTGGTTGACTCAAGTGTTTAGCCAGTGGGTTCTTAGTAATGATTTGAAGAAGAAATGAATGAATGATGTAGCAATCCATTCTTCCACACTGCAGCTAAAAACTGATCTCATTGTCTTACTGCCTAAAACCCTTCAGTGGGTGTCCATTACTCTTAGAAAAAACAAAACCCTTAACATGCTCTAAGGACCTGCATGACCAAACCCGTGCCCACTGGTTTAGCTGTGCCTCCAGCACTCACCGTCAGCTCTGTTGACCATTTTTCATGTTGAATCCACTACAGCAAGAACTCTTTCCCTCCCCTTTGCTTGTAGCTCCCCTATACAGGTTAATACTTATTTCTTTCTTCAGATGTCTCTCAAACATCACTTCCTCTTTGCTTCATAAATTGTATTCCTTTCTTTTTTAGGACTTGTCTTCAATCATAAATACAAAAAGGTTTTCTTCTCTACTAGATTCTAAGCTCTATGAGAGCAGAGACTGTGTCTATTGTACATTTCAGCACTACTTCAGGGCCTGGCATAGAGTAGGAACCCTGTAATTATTTGTTGAATGAAAAATATTTGTTAAAAAAATTAGTCATTGAATGTATAAAATAAAAAGAAAAATGCTTTAGTGATTTCTCAGCTTTTAACTCATAAGGAATTATAAGGTAGAAAAACAATTTTAAGAAAAACTGAACTTTCTGGAGTCCTCATAGTACACAGTACCATTTTTAGATTTCATTCTCTAACCCTGATTTAGAATCCTCCACATTGAGCTACTGCCCACATTTAACAGTAGTTGTCATCTTTCTGTTAGGGAGCTGTTAATGACTCCCCAGATTGGTTAAGGTCCTTCAATCAACATTTCCTTCTAGGGCTGTTACTCAGAGCCAGTGCTGTGGAGTCAATTGTATGCATCTCTTTCCAATTTTGTAGTCATTCCACTTTGGTATTTTGAAATCTGCTTTGGTAGGAGTATTTACACACCATGGAAATGAGCAAATGCTACAAATCAGTTTTTCTTCTCTTTTCTTTTATTTGAGCCAGTTGCTAAACATAAACCTACAGACCACTACCTGGAGCCTTTTATTTCACAGACTTATTAAGTGGTACAGAGCCGGATATATGAAGTCTTGAGACATTGCCAGGAAATTCTAACATGGGAGCACCAATTCTAAATTAATTGTGTCAGGTCAGGCTCTGAGACAGTCATCTTCCCTCAAACCTCATTCTGTCATGAGCTCCAACTTCTCCCCAAAGTCAGCTAGGTTTGAATGACCTCTGATTCCTCTTAAAATTAAGGATTCTTCAAATTCATACATAGCACTCTTCCTTGATGGAGCTGGGCATTAGGTCCTCCTGCACTTTGAGGTTGTAGGGAGAGAAAGAAATTGGATGACAAATCCCAAATACATTACTTTATATTCACAACTCATATATTTCAATAATTTAATATTATAATCTCATGGATGCATGCTTATGGGCTCAAACAGTTTAGAAGGTGTAATAAAAGCCATCCTTAAGTATCTCAATCTACATTTCAATGAGCCTTCTGGTTTTGGCCAAGCAAAAAAGCAATATTCATTTACCTGCCTCATAAATGTCTTGAACACTCATAGGAGGATAGACAGGACCCTTACAGTGACCACCAGTTGAGCAATAGTCTTAAATAGTTACCTTCTCTCAAGGTGGAAAAGCTCATGAGGTGTTTTTTGGGGGCTTTTGCTTACTAATGACTCAAATCCCATTTAACAAATGCTTAATGGGGTGATAAAGTCTCTCTAAAGTCTGCTTATCAGTGTTCTACACACAGTAGGGTTTTGCTAAATGATGGAGAGTGATTTTAACCATTGTAAATGCCCATTAGTATCCATTAACATAAAAGTTAATTACACTAATTACACTTTGTTTTACCATTTTCACGGGGTTGAAAAGCTTATTCTTTCATCCAGCGTGTTTTGGATGCTGCTTTAGCTCTTAGCAATGGTTATATATATAATCCAATTCTAAAGGAATTAAGTATATAAAGGAAAAAATTGCACTGGTAAGAAATTAAGTTAATCAGTAGATAAAAGAGAACATACCTTAAAAGAAACAGTAAAATAAAGTTAAAATTAAAAAATGAATTCTGTAATCTGGTTCAAGATAGCTAAGCAGAAGAATTTCATGTCTGTCTCCTTCACCTAGAATCACCAGAGTAGTATATAGTCAAACTTTGAGCACATTACCCAAGAGAAAATGGTGCAATTCAACAGGGAAGTGACAGGGGACACAAAGCATGGAAGAGGAAGGAGAGGCAGTCTTACTGGCTGAGATCAGCTGGGAGCCAGGAGCTCCCCGGGAAAGGGGTTGGTTAGTAATAGAATTCCAGCAGCCTGCATTCCCATCTGCAATTGTGCAATCCTGGACACAGGAGAACCCCTCAACTCTCCCAACTGCTGAAACTAACATAAGAAGCTGCCAGGAGTCTGTGGGACAGAATTGCTCGGGAGAGGGAGCTCATGCTGGGCCCCACATCCTTCGTGAGACTGAAGTAGCTACAGCAAGATGCCATTTTCAAACCATCTTCCGGCAAACAGCATGCGGTCTGAGGAACCAAAGGCACTGGGACTTGGGCATTACGGAAACTCAGATTGTCGATTCTGGACTGCCACTGAAGAGGGTGTAACTCCCATTGGTGGACGTAACCTGAGCTGGCAGGTGGGCAACATGTACCCCTTTTGCACTTCTGTCCTGGGAGTCCCAGGGGAGTAAGCCAAGAGCACTCCTTCAGCTGGGGCCATAAAGCAAGTGTGGCAGGGATGCAACCCCTGAATCTAACATAGGGAGCTGCCATGAGTACATGGAATGAAACTGCTCCAGAGAGGGAGCGCATGCTGGGTCACTCCAGCATTTCTGAGACCTAAGTGGCTACAGCAAGGTGTCATTTTCAAAACTAGCTTCTGGCAAACTGCATACTGTCCTGGGACCCAGCGGTCCCAGGACTGAAACTCAAGCTGTCACTCCTGGGTCAGAGGAAGGAGCAGGGAGTCATCCCACAGCTGGGAAATGAGTGGGGCTTGTGTGGCAAATGCCAGTACCAAAAAGCAAACAATGCAAGAATCTGAGACAAGGATGTGAGTGGGGATGAGTTGTCTCTGATAACTGATTGTGAACTGAGTGTGAGCTCCTGCAACCATAGCAGGTAGGGAGAAAACCCTACCAGGAATAGCGTGTGAAAGGGACATACATCCCCTACCTGCTGGTCCAGGCTACGGCCAATGGTGGCTCCACCCTCTTCAGTGGCAAGGCCTAAGTACAGCTACTATTGTATCTCACCTGAGCACTCCTTCTGGGGCCTGAGGATCACCTGGCTCCCACCCATCAAGGATGGTACCTATGCTCACCATTGGTGGGCCAGAGAGCAAGCTTGCTCAGGCCAGCTTTGCCACCTACTCCAAGACATAGCATGTAGCCTCGGGTCCTGGGGATTGTTCAACCCAATCCGCTACCTTGGGCACCTAAGCACTCCTCCAAGGGACCTGAGGATGGCCTAAATTCCTAGCCACTACCATTCAGCTGGCTCCCACCTCCAAGTGCCACCTGTGGGCCTGGAAACCGGCTTCCTCAGCCTATCCTATCTACCACCACCATTAATGCACACAACTTGGGACCCAAAGAATCATCCCATCAATGCTACTCTCATGCCATGCTGGCTCCCCAGGGACCTAAGAACCTGCTGGCCCACTAGGTCTGCTGTTACCACTACTGAAACCTGAGTAAGCCACATGGAGGCCCAAGAACAAATCACTGGTAACTGTTGACACAGGTGTCAGCATACACTGTCATGGGGCACAAAGATAGGCATGCTCAGCCCACCTCTGCCACCACTGAAGGCTGAAGACTGGCACACCTGGCATCCCAGTGCCCAGCACAACTTCACCACAGCCTCCACTAATAACTGCACCCTAGCCCACTAAGGAAATCACAGACACCATGAATGCTATTTACAGCTAAATAAATCATAGACCATATTATTACACGCACCCAGAATGAAAGACAAAATATCCTACCCAACCAACATCATAGATACAACTTCAGGAAAAAGTCCTACCCTGTGAAAGCAAATTGATACATAGGAAGAAGTGACTGTTACACTAGATGTTCATATATCAAAGTAGGGACACAAGAAACATAAAAAAGCAAAGAAATATAACACCTCTAAAGGAACACAATAATCTTCCAGCAACAGATATTAAACAAAAAGAAAAATTTTAAATCCCAGATATACAATTAAAATATTAGTTTTAAAGAACCTTGAGGAGATACAAGAGAACTCTGAGAAACAATATAAATAAATCAGGAAAACAATTCAGGATATGAATGAGAAATTTACCACAGAGATAGGTATTTTTTAAAAGAGACAAATAGAAATTCTGGAGATAAAGAATTCATTGAAGAAAATACAAAATACAATTAAAAGCTTAAGGAATGACTAGGTAAGCAGAAGAAAGAATCTCAGAACTTGAAAACAAGTCTTTTGAAATAATCTAGTCAGATAAAAATAAAGAAAAAAAGAATAAAAAAGAATGAGTCAAATCTTCATGACATTTGGGACAGCATAAGGTGAGTGATTTTACAAATTATCAATCTCCTTAAGGACGAAGAAGCAAAGAAAGGATTAGAAAACCTATTTAACAAAATAATAGATGAAAACTTCTCATGTGCAGCAAGAGATTTAGACATTCAAACACAAGAGGCTTAATGATGCCCAAAGAGATACAATGTAAAGGGTCATCCCCATGGCACATTATAATCAGACTGTGTAAAATCAAAGTTAAAAAGCAAATCCTAAAAACAGTAAGATAAAAGCATGTAGTTACCTATAAAGAAAACCCCATTAGACTTACAGCAGATTTCTTTTTTTCTTTTTTAATTTTTTTTATTATACTTTATGTTCTAGGGTACATGTGCACAATGTGCAGGTAGATTAACAGCAGATTTCTAAGCAGAAACCTTACAGACCAGAAAAGAATGGGAGGATATATTCAAAGGGCTGAAAGAAAAAAAAAAACATGCTATCCAAGAATACTATATCTAGCAAAATTATCCTTTATAAATAAAGAAAAAATAAAGTCATTCTCAAACAAATAAATGCTGAGGATACTTGTTACCATTAGACTGGCCTTACAAGAAATGCTCAAGGAGGTCCTAAACTTGGAAATTAAAAGATAATATTTACCATCGTGAAAACACACAAAAGTATAAAACTCATTGCTAAAGCAATCACACAAAAGAGTAAGAGGAAGGACCCAAATTAAACCACTATAAAAATCCACTAAGCCAAAACAACAAACTATAAGAGAAAAAGAAAAGAACAAAGAATATACAAAACAATCAGAATAAAGTTAAGAATATGACAGGAACAAAGCCTCATATATCAATAATAACCTTAAATATAAACATTAAATTCTCCTTTTAAAGATATAGAATGGCTGAATGAATAAGACATGATCTGAATACATGATGCTTAAAGAAACTCACCTTACCAGTAAAGACACATGTGGACTGAGAGAAAAGCAATGGAAAAAGATTTTCCACACAAATAAAAATCAAAAGTGAACAAGAGTAGCTATATTTATATCAGATAAAGCAGACATTAAGCAAAGGACAGTAAAATCAAGACAAAGAAGGTCATTATATAATGATAATTGGATCAATCCAGCAAGAGGACATAGCAATTCTAAATACATATGTACCCAACACTGCAACATCCAGATTCATAAGCAAATATTATTAGATCTAACTAAAGAGACTGCAATATGATAATAGTAGGGACTTCAACACCCTACTTTCAGCATTAGACAGGTAACCTAGACAGAAAAGGAATAAAGAAACATTGGATTTAAACTGGATGTTAGATCAAATGGACCTAACAGACATTTGCAGAATAACTTCTCCAACAACTACAGAATGAACATTCTTTTCATCAACACACTGAACATTCATTCTCCAGGATAGACCATGTTAGGCCACAAAATAAGCCTCAATGAAATTTAAAAAATCAAAATCATACCAAGTATTTTCTCATACCACAATGGAATAAATCTAAAAATCAATAGCAAGAGGAACTCTAGAAAATACAGAAATACATGGAAATTATACAACATGAGGTGACTGAATTTCCTGAATGACCATTGGGTTAACAAAAAAATTATGAAGAAAATAAAAATAAATTCTTGGAACAAATAAAAATGTAAACATAACGTGTCAAAACCTGTGGGATATAACAAAAGTAGTGTTATGAGGGATATTTATAGCAATGAACACCTACATCAAGAAAGTAAAGAGATTACAAACCAATAATCTAAGGAGGCATTTCAAGAAACTAGAAAAGCAGGAGCAAACCAAACACAAAATTAGCAGAAGAAAAGAAATAATGAAAATCAAGCAGAACTAAATAAAGTGGAGACTTAAAAAAACACATACACACAAAGTTGGTTTTTTAAAAAGGTAAACAAAATTGATAAGCTGCTAGCTAGAATAACCAAGAAAAGCAGAGAGAAGAACCAAATAAACAAAATCAGAAATGAAAAAAGACTTTGAAAATGATACCACAGAAATACAAATGATCTTTAAAGACTATAGAGACTATTATGAACTATACACTGGCAAACTGGAAAGACTTGAGGAAATATGTACATTCCTAGAAACATATAACCTACCAAGATTGAACCAGGATGAAATAGAAAACCTGAACAGACCAATAAAATTAGTGACATTGAATCAGTAATGAAAAGTCTCCCAACAACAACAACAACAAAAAGCCCAGGACTGGATGGATTCACAGCTGAACTCTACTAAACACACAAAGAAGAACTGATAATACAAATCCTCCTGAAACTATCTCAAAAACTCAAGAAGGAGAGGATTCTCCATAACTCCACTATGATGCCAGCATTACCCAATTCCAAAACAGTAAACAAAGAAAACTACAGACCAACATCTCTGATTAATATAGATGCAACAATCCTCAACAAAATACTAGTAAACTGAATCAAACAGTACATTAAAAAGATAATGCAACATGGTCTGGTGGGATTTATTCCAGGGATTAAAGGATGGTTCAACATAAGCAAATCAATAAATGTGATATAACACATTAACAGAATGAAGGACAAAAACCATATAATAATCTCAATAAAGGCAGAAAATGTAGTTGATAAAATTAAACATCACCTCACGATAAAAATTCTCAACAAACTAGGCATAGTAGGAACATATCTCAAAATAATAAAGTCCATATATGAAAAACCCACAGCTAATCATATTAAATGGGGAAAAGTTGAATGCATTCCCCATAAGAACTGGAAAAGGACAAGGATGCCCACTTCCACCACTCCTATTCAGAATTATGCTGGAAGTTCTAACCAGAGAAATCTAGCAAGAGAAGAAAATAAAAGGCATCCAAAGTGGGAAAGTGGAAGTCAATTTATTTCTGTTTGCTGATTATAAGATCTAATACCCAGAAAACCAAAAGTCCACCAAAAGTCTCCTAGATTTGCTAAATGAATTCAGTGAAGTTTCAGGATACAAAACCATGCACCAAAATCAATAGCATTCTTATACACCAGTAACATAAATCAAGGCAGCAATCCCATTTACAATAGCTACCAAAAAATGCTATAAATAAATTTTAAAAAGGTACTGAAAAATCTCTACAAAGAAAACTACAAAACACTCATCAAAGAAATTGAAGATGACACAAATGGAAAAACAAACCAAGCTCATGGATCAGAAGAATTAATATTGTTAAAATGGCCATGCTTCCCAAAGCAATCTACAAATTCAATGCTATTCCTATCAGATAACCAACATCATTTTTCACAGAACTAGAAAAAACTACTCTAAAATTCATATGGACCCAAAAATGAGCCCGAAATAGCCAAAGCAAACCTGTACAGAAAGAACGAAGTGGGAAGTATCACATTACCTGATTTCAAATTATGCTATAAGGCTATAGTAACCAAAACAGCATGGTACTGGTATAAAAATAGACACATAAGGTGGCTGGCAAGATGGCTGAATAGGAACAGCTCGGGTCTGTGGCTCCCAGCGAGATCAATGCAGAAGGCAGGTGATTTTTGCATTTCCAACTGAGGTACCTGGCTCATCTCACTGGGACTGGTTAGACAGTGAGTGCAGCCCACAGAGGGCAAGCAAAGCAGGGTGGGTGTCACCTCACTTGGGAAGTGCAAGGATTTGGGGAACTCCCTCCTTTAGCCAAGGGAATCCCTGAGGGACTGTGCCTTGAGGAAATGTGCACTCCAGTCCCAGATACTATGCTTTTCCCATGGTCTTCACAACCCACAGACCAGGAGATTCCCTTTGATGCCTATGCCACCAGGGCCCTGGGTTTCAAGCACAAAACTGGGCGGCCG
Source organism: Piliocolobus tephrosceles (assembly GCF_002776525.5). Lineage (NCBI taxonomy): Eukaryota > Metazoa > Chordata > Mammalia > Primates > Cercopithecidae > Piliocolobus > Piliocolobus tephrosceles. The sequence continues at coordinate 43,421,822 of NC_045444.1, forward strand.
TTTGGGCAGACACTGAGCTAGCTGCAGGAGTTTCTTTTTATACCCGAGTGGTGCTTGGAATGCCAGTGGGAAAGAACTGTTTATGCCCCTGGAAAGAGGGCTGAAGCCACAGAGCCTAGTGGTCTAGCTCAGTGGATCCCACCTCTCCGTGGAGTCCACCAAGCTAAGATACACTGGCTTGAAATTCTCACTGCCAACACAGCAGTCTGAAGTCAACTGGGATGCTCAAGCTTGGTGGGGGGAGGGCTGTCCGCCATTACTGAGGCTTTAGTAGGCAGTTTTCCCCTCACAGTGTAAACAAAGCTGCTGGGAAGTTCGAACTGGGTGGGAGCCCACTGAAGCTCAGCAAAGCTGCTGTAGCCAGACTGCCTCTCGAGATTCTTCAGCTCTGAGCAGGGCATCTCTGAAAGAAAGGCAGCAGCCCAGTCAAGGGCTTATAGATCAAACTCTCATCTCCCTGGGACAGAGCACTTGGGAGAACAGACAGGTGCGGGCACAGCTTCAGCAAGCTTACACATCCCCCCGTGCTGGCTCTGAAAAGAACTCAAGCTCTGCTGAGGGACAGACTTCCTTCTCAAGTGGGTCCCTGACCCCCACGCCTCCTGACTGGGAGAAAACTCCCACTAGGGTCGACAGGCACCTCAGACAGGGGAGTTCTGGCTGGCATCTGGTGGGTGCCCCTCTGGGACAAAGCCTCCAAAGGAAGGAACAGGCAGCAATCTTTGCTATTCTGCAGCCTCCATTGGTGATACCCAGGCAAGCAGGGTCTGGAATGGACCTCCAGCAAACACCAGCAGACCTGCAGCAGAGGGGCCTGACTGTTAGAAGGAAAGCTAACAAACAGAAAGGAGGGGCATCAACATCAACAAAAAGGATGTCCACACAGAAACCCCATCCAAAGGTCACCAGCATCAAAGACCAAAGGTAGATAAATCCATGAAGATGAGGAAAAACCAGCACAAAAAGGCTGAAAATTCCAAAAACCAGAATGGCTCTTCTCCTACAAAGGATTACAACTCTTCACCACCAAGGGAACAAAACTGGATGGAAAATGAGTTAGACAAATTGACAGAAGTAGGCTTCAGAAGGTGGGTAATAACAAACTCCTTCAAGCTAAAGAAGCATGTTCTAACCCAATACAAGGAAGCTAAGAACCTTAAAAAAGGTTGGAGGAATTGCAAACTAAAATAAAAAATTTAGAGAAGAATATAAATGACCTGATGAAGCTGAAAAACACAGCACAAGTACTTCATGAATCATACACAAGTATCAATAGCTGAATCGATCAAGCAGAAGGAAGGATATCAGGGATTGAAGATCAATTTGATGAAATAAAGCATGAAGACAAGATAAGAGAAAAAAGAATGAAAAGAAATGAACAAAGCCTCCAAGAAATAGGGGACTATGTGAAAAGACCAAAGCTACGTTTGATTGGTGTACCTGAAAGTGACAGGGAGAATGGAACCAAGTCAGAAAACACTCTTCAGGATATCATCCAGGAGAACTTCCCCAACCTAGCAAGACAGGCAAACATTCAAATTCAGGAAATACAGAGAACACCACAAAGATACTCCTTGAGAAGAGCAACCCCAAAGCACATAATCGTCAGATTCACCAAGGTTGAAATGAAGGAAAAAATGTTAAGGGCAGTCAGAGAGAAAGGTTGGGTTACTCACAAAGGGAAGCCCATCAGACTAACAGTAGGTTTCTCTACAGAAATCCTAGAAGCCAGAAGAGAGTGGGGGCCAATATTCAACATTCTTAAAGAAAGAATTTTCAACCCAGAATTTCATATCCAGCCAAACTAAGCTTCATAAGCAAAGGAGAAATAAAATCCTTTACAGACAAGCAAATGCTGAGAGATTTTGTCACCATCAAGCCTGCCTTACAAGAGCTCCTGAAGGAAGCACTAAATATGGAAAGGAAAAACCAGTACCAGGCACTGCAAAAACATACCAAATTGTAAAGACCATCAACACTATGAAGAAACTGCATCAATTAATGGGCAAAAGAAACAGCTAGCATCATAATGGCATGATCAAATTCACACAAAACAATATTAACCTTAAATGTAAATGGGCTAAATCCCTCAATTAAAAGACACAGCCTGGCAAATTGGATAAAGAGTCAAGACCCATCAGTGTGCTGTATTCAGGAGACCCATCTTGTGTGCAAAGACACACATAGGCTCAAAATAAAGGGATGGAGGAATATTTACCAATTGTAAGGAAAATTGTAAGGAAAAAAAGCAGGGGTTGCAATCCTAGTCTCTGATAAAACAGACTTTAAACCAACAGAGATCAACAAAGACATAGAAGGGCATTACATAATGGTAAAAGGATCAATGCAACAAGAAGAGCTAACTATCCTAAATATGTATGCACCCAATATAGGAGCACCCAGATTCATAAAGCAAGTTCTTAGAGTCCTACAAAGAGACTTAGATCCTCAAACAATAATAGTGGGAGATTTTAACACTCCACTGTCAATGTTAGACAGATCAATGAGACAGAAAATTAACAAGGATATTCAGGATTTGAACTCAGCTCTGGACCAAGTAGACCTAATAGACACCTACAGAATTCTCCACACCAAATTGACAGAATATACATTCTTCTCAGCACCATATCACACTTATTCTAAAATTGACCATATAACTGGAAGTAAAACACTCCTCAGCAAATGCAAAAGAATGGAAATCATAACAAACAGTCTCTCAGACCACAATGCAATCAAACTCAGTACAAAGAAACTCATTCAAAACCGTACAACTACATGGAAACTGTACAACCTGCTCCTGAATGACTACTGGATAAATAACAAAATTAAGGCAAAAACAAATAAGTTATTTGAAACCAATGAGAACAAAGACACAATGTACCAGAATCTCTGGGACACAGCTAAAGCAGTGTTTACAGGGAAATTTATAGCACTAAGTGCCCACAGGAGAAAGCAGGAAAGATCAAATATTGACACCCTAACATCACAATTAAAAGAATTAGAGAAGCAAGAGCAAACAAATTCAAAAGCTAGCAGAAGACAACAAATAACTAAGATCAGAGCAGAACTGACAGAGATAGAGACATGAAAAACCCTTCAAAAAATCAATGAATCCAGGAGCTGTTTTTTTTAAAAGATCAACAAAATAGATAAGACTGCTAGCCAGAATAATAAAGAAGAAAAGAGAGAGGAATCAAATAAACACAATAAAAAGTGATAAAGGGGATATCACCACCGATCCCACAGAAATACACCATCAGAGAATAGTATAAATACCTCTATGCAAATAAACTAGAAAATCTAGAAGAAACAGACAAATTCCTGGACACATACACCCTCCCAAGACTAAACCAGGAAGAAGTCAAATCCCTGAATAGACCAATAACAAGTCCTGAAATTGAGGCAGCCTACCAACCAAACAAAGTCCAGGACCAGACAGATTCACAGCTGAATTCTACCAGAGGTACAAGGAGGAGCTGGTACCATTCCTTCTGAAACTATTCCAAACAACAGAAAAAGAGGGACTCCTCCCTAACTCATTTTATGAGGACAGCATCATCCTGATACCAAAACCTGGCAGAGACACAACAAAAAAAGAAAATTTCAGGCCAATATCCCTAATGAACATCAATGCGAAAATCCTCAATAAAATACTGGCAAACCAAATCCAACAGCATATCAAAAAGCTTATCCACCATGATCAAGTTGGCTTCATCCCTGGGATGCAAGGCTGGTTCAACATATGCAAATCAATAAATGTTATCCATCACATAAACAGAACCAATGACAAAAACCACATGATTATCTCAATAGATGCAAAAAAGGCCTTCAATAAAATGCAACAACCCTTCATGCTAAAAACTCTCAATAAACTAGGTATAGATGAAATGTATCTGAAAATAATAAGGGCTATTTATGACAAACCCACAGCCAATATCATACTGAATCGGCAAAAGCTGGAAGCATCCACTTTGAAAACTGGCACAAGACAAGGATGCCCTCTTTCTCCATTCCTATTCAACATAGTTTTGGAAGTTATGGCCAATGCAATAAGGCAAGAGAAAGAAATAAAGGTATTCAAATTGGAAGAAGACAGGAAGTCAAATTTTTTCTGTTTACAGATGACATGATTGTATATTTAGAAAACCCCATCGTCTCAGCCCAAAATCTCCTTAAGCTGATAAGCAACTTCAGCAAAGTCTCAGGATACCAAATCTTGTACGTGTAAAAATTACAACCATTTCTATACACAATAATAGACAGAGAGCCAAATCATGAATGAACTCCCATTCACAATTGCTACAAAGAGAGTAAAATACCTATGAATACGACTTACCAGGGACGTGCAGGACCTCTTCAAAAAGAACTACAAACCACTGGTCAATGAAATAAAAGAGGACACAAACAAATGGAAAAACATTCCATGCTCATGGAGAGGAAGAATCAATATCATGAAAATGGCCATACTGCCCAAAGTAATTTATAGATTCAATGCTGTCCCCAAAAAGCTACCAGTGACTTTCTTCACAGAATTAGAAAAAGCTACTTTAAATTTCATATGGAACCAAAAAAGAGCCTGAATAGCCAAGACAATCCTAAGCAAAAAGAACAAACAAACTATAATACAAGGCTACAGTAACCAAAACAGCATGCAACTGGTACCAAAACAGAGATATAGACCAATGCAACAGAACAGAGGCCTCAGAAATAATGCCACACATCTACAACCATCTGATCTTTGACAAACCTGACAAAAACAAGCAATGGGGAAAGGATTCCCTATTTAATAAATGGTGTTGGGAAAACTGGCTAACCACATGCAGAAAACTGAAACTGGACCCCTTCCTTACACCTTATACAAAAATTAACTCAAGATGGATTAAAGACGTAAATGGAAGACCTAAAACCACAAAAACCCTAGAAGAAAACCTAGGCAATACCATTCAGGACATAGGCATGGGCAAAGACTTCATGACGAAAACACCAAAAGCAATGGCAACAAAAGCCAAAATTAACAAATGGGACCTAATTAAACTAAAAAGCTTCTGCACAGCAAAAGACACCATCATCAGAGTGAACAGGCAAGATACAGAATTAGAAAAAAATTTTGCAATCTATCCATCTGACAAATGGCTAATATCCAGAATCTACAAGGAACTTAAACAAATTTACAAGAAAAAAGCAACCTCATCAAAAAGTGGACAAAGGATGTGAACAGACACTTCTCAAAAGACGATATTTATGTGGCCAACAAACAGATGAAAAAAAGCTCATCATCACCAGTCATTAGATAAATGCAAATCAAAACCACAGTGAGATACCATCTCACGCCAGTTAGAATGGTGATCATTAAAAAGTCAGGAAACAACAGATGCTGGAGAGGATGTGGAGAAATAAGAACACTTTTACACTGTTGGTGGGACTGTAAACTAGTTTAACCATTGTGGAAGACAGTGTGGTGATTCCTCAAGGATCTAGAACTAGAAATACCACTTGACCCAGCAATCCCATTACTGGTATATATCTGAAGGATTATAAATCATTCTACTATAAAGATACATGCACACATATGTTTACTGCAGCACTATTCACAATAGCAAAGATGTGGAACCAACCCAAATGCCCATCAATGATAAACTGGATAAAGAAAATGTGGCACATTTTATACCATGGAATACTATGCAGCCATAAAAAAGGATGAGTTCATGTCCCTTGCAGGGATGTGGATGAAGCTGGAAACCATCCTTCTCAGTAAACTATCACAAGAACAGAAAACCAAACACCACATGTTCTCACTCATAAGTGGGAGTTGAACAATGAGAACTCATGGACACAGGGAGTGGAACATCACACACCAGGGCCTGTTGAGGGGTGGGAGGAGATAGGGGAGGGATAGCATTAGGAGAAATACCTAATGTAGATGACGGGTTGATGAGTGCAGCAAACCACCATGGCACATGTATACCTATGTAATAAACATGCACGTTCTGCACATGTATCCCAGGAAAAATATAATAATAATAAAAAATAGATACACAGATCAATGAAACAGGATATAGAACCCAGAAATAAAGCCACATATCTACAGCCAACTGATCTTTGACAAAGATACTAGGAATATGCATTTGAGAAAGGACACTCTTTTCAATAAATGGTGCTGGAAAAATTAGATAGTTGTACATAGAAAAGTGAAACTGGATCCCTGTTCTCACCATATATTAATACAAAAGTCATCTCAGATGGATTAAGGACTTAAACATTAGATATAAAAACTATAAAAATATTAGAAGAAGAAAACCTAGGAAAAACTCTTCTGGACATTGGTCTAAGCAAAGAATTTATGACTATGACTACAAAAACACAGGAAACAAAAACAAAATCAACAAATGGGACTTAAACTAAAAAGTCTTTGCACATCAAAAGAAACAATCAACAGAGGGAAGAGATAACCTGTTGAATAGATAAAATATTTGCAAACTATTCATCTGACAGGGACTAACATCCAGAATATAGAAGGAACTCAAACAACTACACAAAACTCCCAAATAATCTCATTAAAATGTGGGCGAAGGAGATGAATGGACATTTTGCAAAAGAAGACATGAAAATGGCGGACATATTCAACATTGCTCAATACCACTAATCATCAGAGAAATGCTAATCAAAACCACAATGAGATATTATTTTATCCTAATCAGAATGGCTACTATTGAAAAGACAAAAAAAAAAAATGTTGGTAAGGATGCAGAGAAAAGGGAACTCTTACACACTGTTGGTGGGAACGTAAATTAATACAGCCTATATAGAAAACAGTATAGAGATTTTTCAAATAACTAAAACTATAGCTATCATTCAATGCAGCAGTCCCACCACTAGGCCTCTACTCAAGGAAAAAGAAATCTATGCATCAAAAAGTTACTTGCACTTGTATGTTTATTGCAGCACTATCCACAATAGCAAAGACATGAAATCAACCTGTGTCCATAAATGCACAAATGGTTAAAGAAAACTTGGTATACATACACAATGGGATGCTACTTAGCCTTAAAAGAGAATGAAATCATGTCTTTTGCAGCAACATGGAGGGAACTGCAGGTCATTATCTTAAATGAAACAAGCCAGGAACATTTGTGTCTTCCAAGGAATTTGTTCATTTCACTTTAGTTACCATATTTATTGGTATAAATGTATTCACATTTCCTTACCATCATTTGAATGTCTGTAGGATCTCTCATGATATTCCTTCTTGCATTCCTGATACTGATAATTTGTCTTATTTTTTTCTTGATAGTCGTGAACTATCAATTTTATACATTTTTTAAATGTTATACATTTTATTGTGCTTTTCAAAACAACGGATACTTTCATTTTGTTTGTTCATTGTATATTTTACTGATTTCGGTTCTTATATTTACTTCCTTTATTTTTTACTTTTAATTTAATTAGCTTTTCACCATATTGGCCAGGTTGGTCTTGAATTCCTGACCTCAAGTGATCCGCCTGCCTCGGCCTCCCAAAGTGCTAGGATTACAGGTGTGAGCCACCATGCCCGGCCTGTTCACAATATTTTCTACTCTTTCTTGTGATTTCTTCTTTGATTTACTGGTTACTTGGTTGTTCAATTCAAATTTGGTAATTGTGTTAGTCCATTAGTGTTGCTATAAAGGAATACCTGAAGCTGGGTAATTTATAAAGGAAAGAGTTTTACATGGCTCATGGTTTTGCAGGCTGTACAAAAGGCATGACAGCAACATTGCTTCTGTTGAGGGCCTTAGGAAGCTTACCGTCATGATGGAAGGCAAAGGAGGAGCAGTTGTGTCACATGGCAAGAAAGTGAGCAAGAGAGGAGAAGGTGTGAGGCTCTTTTTAAGAATCAGAACTCACATGAACAAACAGCAAGAACTGACTCATTACTGCAGGGAGAGCACCAAGCCATTCATGAAGGATCTGCTTCCATGACCCAAAACCCACTACACCACTAGTCACCACCTCCCATTACATTTTGACGTAAGATTTGCAGGGGACAAATATTCAAACTATTTATTACTGTTTATTGGGGTTTGTGTTCATTTGATTTCTTAGGGTTTTTTGAGCTTCTTAGATATGTATGTATATAGCATTCATTATATTTGTAAAATTTTAGTCATTATTCCTTCAAATAATTTTCTTTCTCCTGCTTGCATTCTGGGACATCAATGACAGGTCAAAATCACTGAGGCTCTCTTCGTGGTCTCCAGTATTTCTTTCCTCTCTGGACTTCATTTCATGTTATTTTATTGTTATGTTTTCAAGTCCGCTAACTTTTATTTTTACTGTCTAATCTGCTATCCTAGCCTGTACAATTTTTCATTTTATATATTGTAGTTTTCATCTTTAGAAGTTTCATTTTGTTCTTTCCATATCTTTCCTCTCTCTCATTATGTTCACATTTTCTTTTAAATTCACAAACAAATCAGACAGATTTAGAATAGCTGATTTAGCATCCGTGCCTCATAATTCCATCATCTCTGCCATTCCTTGGTCTATGTAGGTTTCTGATTTTTTTTTTCTTGGTAATGGAGCACATTATCCTGTTCTTGGGTAACAGATCACATTTTCCTGTTTCTTTGTATGTGTAATTTTTTACTTTATGCAAGACATTGTAAATTTTACGTTGCTGAGTGTGAGATCTTGAAAGAATTTTGAACTCTGACCTGGAGAGTATTTATTTGTGAAACAGTTTGCTAATTAGAATGCTTGTTTTTATTCTTTAGAGTAATCCCACAAGAGCCTTTATTCTATGGTTGATTTAGCCCTGCTACTAGGGTGTAACCCTTCTGGAATATCTATGGAATGTTTCATGAATTCAATGAAGATTCTTCAGGCTGGCTGTTGTGAACAAAGCTTAGGGAATTATTGGGTTTATAAAGCTCCCCATGATCATTTATTCCTTAGCAGTTTTTATTGTCTAGTCTCTTTGGGTTTTAGCCTAAACATGTGCAAATTGTTCTTTACCCAAAGGTTCAAGCACATCCCTATAAACATTTCTGGTGCCCTTTCTCTGCATAGTTCCTTCTTCACCATTACTGCTGCCTCACAAATTCTGGCTGCCTTGGGTTCTCCAATCTCCTCAACTCAGCAATATTGTGAACATATTTTGAGTTCTCCATTTCTGTATTATAGAAATATGGTGTATGTGGGCTTACCTGATTTGTAAGGCTTACCTCATTTGACGTTCTGCTTTCTACAGCAGAAAGTGGGTATGATTATAGGGCTTACTTCATTTGTTTTCCTTCCTTAGAGTGTCACAGTCCTGTCTGATGTTTAAAACTGGCTTTTCATATATTTCATCCAGTTTTCTATTTATGGCAAAAGGTTAATTTTGAACTTTATTATTAAATACTTTCTCATAGTCAGAAGCAGAAATCTACTGTGTTTTAGGTGAATTTTATTAATACTTCAAAACAAGTCTAATTTGACAAAATTGACTAATTTTAAGGTGTATTAATTTTCTACCCACTGCCATAACAAACTATCAAAAATTTATTCACTTACAATAATACAAACTTATTACCCCACAATTCTGTAGGTCAGAAGCTCAGCACAAGCTGGGCAAAAAACGAGGTGTTGGCAGCATTGCAGTCCTTTCTGGAGACTCTAGGAGAGGATGTTTTCTTGCGTATTACAGCCTCTAGAAACCCGCTTCCTCCATCCACAAAGCTGGAAATATTGTGTCTCCTGTGCCTTTCTTTCATAGTCAGATCTCCCTCTGACTCTCTCTTCTGTCTCCTTCCAATTTTAAGGACCTTTGTGATCCATAGGGTCCATGTGAATAATCCAGAATAATCTCCCTATTTTAAATTTAGTTTATTAGGCCAGGTGCAGTGGCTCACGCCTATAATCCCAATACTTTGGGAGGCTGAGGCAGGTGGATCACCTGAGGTAAGGAGTTTGAGACCAGCCTGACCAACATTGAGAAACTCCGTCTCTACTAAAAATACAAAATTAGCCAGGCATGGTGGCACATGCCTGTAATCCCAGCTACTTGGGAGGCTGAGTCAGGAGAATCGCTTGAACCTGGGAGGTGGAGGTTGCGGTGAGCTGAGATCATGCTATTGCACTCCAGCCTGGACAACAAGAGCAAAACTCCGTCTCAAAAAATAAAATAAAATAAAATAAAATAAAATAAAATAAAATAAAATAAAATAAA
>NC_045444.1:43432020-43511237 GCF_002776525.5 Piliocolobus tephrosceles
AAATAAAATAAAATAAAATAAAATAAAATAAAATAAAATAAAATAAATTTAGCTGATTAGCAGTCTTAATTCCATTTGAACCCTTAATTTCCCTTTGTCATGCCATGTAACCTAACATATTGCCATGTAACAGTTCTGGGAATTAGAATGGGGACATCTTTGAGGGAAGATATTAGTCTGCTTACTACAAATGGTGTTTACAGTCTTAAAAATATCCTTGGCAATAAACTTTCTAAAGCACAAAATTAATTTTCATTTTGTATTTTTGTGAACTAGATGTGAAAGTGAATTTAAAATTCCCATTTACATATTTCTATGTTGGTCAGTTATTCATCTTAATATATGTTATAGCAAATATATAGATAGATAGAGCTATAAAGAGAGTCATTATAGTTCATCTCCTGTATGGTAGCCACAGATTTTACTATAAAGCCATGTGCTTAAACAGATGCACATCTTCATTTCTAAGATGTGGGATCTTTCTGGTTTTTATTTGGTTATAATTCTCCTTTTCATACTAATATCTAATGTTTTAACCTAGGTCCAATCTAGGGACAATATTCACAATTGGGAATATGGTCTGAGAATGATGTTACTTGGAGGCCATATTAAGTTTTCATAATAGTTGGTAAAAGCTAATAAGGCTGAGGTCTTGTTAAGTATTAGAACAAGGGGAGAATATTTGACTTTATGTTTTGCAATATTACAGATTGCAATAGTGTGCAAAGTAAATAAGTGTTCATATGTGAGGCAAAACTGGCAGAGACTCTCAGTCAAAAGTCAGAATGCTTGCTTCCTTCTCTGATTTCTCTCATCTCCTCCTTCTCATTGTGCAACTTCTTTGAGCTTGCTCCCCTGTGGCTGGCTATGTTTTCTTCCCAAGCCAATTGTACATTTCTGAAAAGATAGACAGCACTTTTATTTCTTCTTACCTGTTGTTCCTCAGAAGTTACTTATGACCATGCCTAGTGCATAACAGGTGTTGAAGAAACAGAGAATCAGCAAATGCTTCTCATTCTCCTGAAGATGGTGCCATCCTCCAAAACAATCTTAACACATTTCATATGAATGTATGATATTTTCAAAATCATCCTTGTGAAAAATTATTCTTTCAAACCTTGTGTACTGTTGTGGGCTTGTAGTAAACATTAATAATGATTACGGGTGTGACTGCAGGCAAAAGGAGCTTCTAGAAAACATTTCCACAAAGCAGCAGATGCCCCAAGAAGCAACTCAACAAGGACATTCCCTCTAACTCCAAAACAGATAAAGTTGCCACCCTGCCATTTTGACACCACAATGACAAAGCATCACACTTTCTTAGCTATACCCTATGAACAGCCACTTTAGTGAAAGAATGCCCTGTTTGGGCAGTGTGGAGATTTTCTAGATTTTATCCATCATTCCAGACGTGTCCTCATTGGTCTCCATTTTTCTCTAGCTCGTTCTCTCTCCTTTTGAAATCTTTGCCTGTAAGTTGACTCATCTGAATGTATCCCATTTACTGGTTTCATGAAGGCTTCATCTGATCTGTTCTGTTACTGGATATCATCATAAACTACTGATCTGGTCTGTTACTGGATATCATCATAAACTACAGGCGCAGTGGCTTGCGCCTGTAATCCCAGCACTTTGGGAGGCCAAGGCGGGTGGATCATGAGGTCAAGAGTTGGAAACCAGCCTGGCCAACATAGTGAAACTCCATCGCTACTAAAAATACAAAAATTAGCCGGGCGTGGTGGCACAAACCTGTAGTCCCAGCTACTCGGGAGGCTGAGGCAGGAGAATTGCTTGAACCCAGGAGGCAGAGCTTGCAGTGAGCCTAGGCCGTGCCATTGCACTCCAGCCTGGGTGACAGAATGAGACTCTGTCTCCAAAAACAAAAAAAAAAAACAGAAAGAAAAAAAATTTGGACCTTGGATTTTCTGGGATCAGCACAGTGTTTTTAAAATAGATAAATTTTACATAATAATCCAGATTCCTGACTTGTCTTGAACAACTAGAAAATTTGGCAACATGGGGTCATCATCATTTTTGCATGGCAGCAATTAGCTGGAAGTGAACAGCAGCTACCTCCATTAATTAGACATATACTCTCCAGTGTATCTTAGGCCCCACCACTCCCTCTTGCCTTACCCTTAGCCTACCTGATTCATTTAAATGTAAGAACGCTGAACCAGACAAAGCTGCCAAATAACGCTGGTACTATAGGAAGGTCCAGCAGCATTTATGACACCTTCGATAAGTATCTACTATGAGGGGAGAAAAAAAAAATATTTATTAGGTATCAAGCACATGCCAAATGATTCCTGCTGTTAAGTGACTCACATTCTAGAAGAAGACAAACAACCCAGGTGTAATAAAATACACACCAGGACCTAGCTAAGGTACAGTTTCTTGTTTGCAACTAGTATTCTTCTAGGCAGACACTGAGTGATTGCAGAAGCAAGAAAATATACACTTAGACATGGTTATCTGCATGTCCCCAAACTCCAACAACCAGAGGAGACTGTAACTGCAAGGCAGGAATGAGGATTGTCTAAATTCTCCATACCTCAACTTCCTCATCTGCAAATGGAGATAGTCTCTCATCAGGTTGTTGTGAGAATTAAATGAGTTGAGGTATTAGATGAATTAATGGTAAGCCCTTAGAGACTGTTGGCATATATCAAATGGCTTATTAATATTAGTCATTAAATCACAATAATCATACTATAGTAACCTTTAAGACAGGGCTCTAAGGTAAGAACTTGATTATGGTGGTGGTGAGGTGAGGGAATGTGGGGACAGGAGATGAAGGCAGACTTGGTTACAGGGAACATGTGCAGAGTTCAGTGACTGTACCCAGGCAAAAGAGGCTGTACATACCTTGCCAAAGCAATGAAGAGCCACTGGCTCAGGACTCCTGATACACAGAGAGTATCCTTTGCATTTTTGCATGGCTGTCTCCTTTGAAAGCAGCAAGGATACTTCTTGTTTTATGTCTCCAGTACCTCCTACAAGTTTGGCTCTTAGTAGATCATCATAAAAGATTATAGAAAAATGAAGTATGTGAACAAATGAGGACAGTTCAAACTGCACTGACACCATAGCCTTGGGAGTGGCTGGGCTGAGCCTAGAGATTAGGGTAAATGAGCACCAGCTAGGGGAGTAAACAGCTCTATGGGGGAATGATATATGGTAGCTATTTATTCAGTTCCTAAGTACTTACAACTTTGGGGCGGGCAATTATATCAATTGGGGATGCATATATCATCCAGCCATTAGTAAAATCTGTTTCTTTTTATATATATATTACATCACTTTCTTGCACTATACAAGGTGTTTCTCAGGTTACCAATCTTTCCTTCCTAAATTAGGGTCTGATCAAGGACAGTCCCATTTTTTTTTTTTTTTTTTTTTTTTGAGATAGAGTCTCCCTCTGTCCCCCAGGTTGGAGTGCAGTGGCGCAATCTCGGCTCACTGCAAGCTCCGCCTCTTGGGTTCACGCCATTCTCCTACCTCAGCCTCCTGAGTAGCTGGGACTACAGGCACCCGCCACCACGCCCGGCTAATTTTTTGTATTTTTTAGTAGAGATGGAGTTTCACCATGTTAGCCAGCATGGTCTGGATCTCCTGACCTCGTGATCCGCCGGCCTCAGAGTTCCAAAGTGCTGGGATTACAGGCGTGAGGCGTCGCGCCCAGCCAGAGAGCCCCATTATTTTAAAATGAATAACTTTACCCTGTGGGAAGAAACAAACGATTTACAGAAACAAAGAGAGTAGTAACTTTTGTCTCCTTTTCTCTGTTCTTCTTGTCTCATGCTTGAATGACAGGAGAGGAGGGGCCATCATGTGGCCAAGAGAGACAGATCAAGAGGCAAGAGTGAGTCCTTTTAGACAAATCTGCCTGTCTGGGAAGCTGGCCCACTGCTGTTAAATGGCCATTTTTCTCTGGAAAAATGCTTTTGCCCAACATTTTTGCAACTCTTGTCCAATACATGCTGCCCTATGGCATGGACTCCTCTCCTCTTTATTGATGCTGCCAACTTCCCCCTGTGGAGCCAATAGCCTGTTTACCAGACATGGCACCAGGAACTAAGAAATCCCAAAGGCTAGGGACATGGTCCCTGGGCAGTCCCTTAGTTTATTTGCCCTGAAAACTTTACATGCACAATAGAATTAGTTACTGTTAGTGCTGAACTTTCTCATATCTCCCATACTCCCTCTGCTATAAGCGGGGAGGGGATTTGGAAAGAATTTTTCTAACCAAAAAACTTTCCGAGAAGATGTTTTCTATTCCCTATATTCGCTTCTGCTTAAGTAACTCCTGTCTTCAATTATCTGCCTGATTAGGGCCAACCTGGGTGCAGGTGAGATTGGCAGCTGCCTGATTATAAGGATTCGAAGGCACTTAAAGTGTTTTCTAAGACTCTTCCCCCACTTACTCAAACTGTGAGTCTAAAGCACTGGTTCTCAGACTTCAGCACTTAACAGATTTATCCAGAGGGCTTGTTAATAGACATATTGCTGGCTCTACATTATGCCTCCTCACCCTGAGTTTCCAATTCTGTATGTCTGAATTGTGACCTAATAATTTGCATTTGTAATAAATTCCCAGGTGATACTGATACCGTTGACTAGCAACCACATGTTGGAAACCACTGCCCTAAGGTGTCAACTCAAGATCTGAAAAAGTAATCACTCAGTATCACTCAAAACAATACAAAGATTTCAAATGGGACTTTCTGCAAGCAAAGGCCTGTAATTGTATGCACAGTATTCACCTGGGCACTAATCAGTATGTGTGTGAAGAAATTATCTAGAACAGGCTCGGTGGCTCATGCCTGTAATCCCAGCACTTTGGGAGGCCAAGCTGGGTGGATCATCTGAGGTCAGGAGTTTGAGACCAGCCTGGCCAATGTGGTGAAATCCCATCTCTACTTAAAAAAAAAAAAAAAAAAAAAAAAATAGCCAGGTGTCATGGTGGGCGCCTGTAATCCCAGCTGCTTGGGAGGCTGAGGCAGGAGAACTGCTTGAACCCAGGAGGCAGAGGTTGCGGTGAGCCAAGATCATGCCATTGCACTCCAGCCTGGGCAACAACAGTGAAACTCTGTCTCAAAAAAAAAAAAGAAAAAGAAAAAAGAAAAGAAAAGAAAGTATCTAAAACTGAAGAAGGAGCAACCTGAAAGGATTATAAGCAACTGCCCTTAGTCTTCATACAGGACCAGGAATAGTTTTGTTTCTATCAGGTAAGGTTGAAAAACTCATTGTTCATGGGGCACTGGCCAAATTGCATAGAATAGTTCTTGCCTTAGCAGTGGAGAATACCCCTAGGCTTAGCACTGCTCTAGTCCCACCTAACAAATCATAAAAAAAAAAAAAAAAAAAAAACTTAAAAAATCTTAAAAGCAAGATTCAAAAGGACTAAACTTTCCCAAGTAACTTAATTGTATTCTAGAACAAAGTTTAGAAATATTTACAGAAATACAAAAATATCTGACACCCAGTAAGGTAATATTCACAATGTCTGGCATCCAATAAAATGTTACCAAGATTGTAAAGAAACAAGAAAATATAACCTATAATGAGATCATTAAAAGTTATTATAACTATATTCCACATAGGCAAAACTTTAATTGGAGACATGGAAGATATTTTTTAAACATTCAATTTGAGCTTTTAAAGATAAAAAAAAACTCCTGCAATATGTGAGATGAAAAATACATTAAATGAGATTAATGGCAAATTGGACACAGCAGAAGAAAAACATTAATGAACTTGAAAACACAACAATAAAAAAAATCCAAAATAAAACAGAGGGAAAAAAGACTTTTTTTTTTTTTTTAAAAAAAAGGTCAGAGTATCAGTGAACTGTGGCAAAACTTCAAGCAGCCCTAATATCTGTGCTCCCTAATGAAAGTCCCCAAAAGAAAGAAGATGGGAAACGAAAAAAAAAAAGATGTTTGAAGAAATAATAAAAATGTTTCAAATTTGATAAAGACTAATACTCCCAGTTCCAAAAATCTCAAACACCAAGTACAAGAAAAATGAAAGAAAAAAACCTCCAAAACACTGACACCAAGGCACAACAAAATCAAATTATCAAAAACAGCGAAAGAAACACACTCCTAAAAGCAGTCACAAGAGGGGCAAAAAGAGAAAGGAAGACAAATAAGAATGACAGCAGATTTCTCACAGGAAACAATGCAAATGAAAAAATAGTGGAACAGCATATTTAAAGTACTGAAAGAAAAACTGTTAATCAAAAACTCTATACTCGGTGAAAACATTTTTTTTTTTTCAAAAGTGGGGCTTTAAGACATACATAAGCTGGAAGAATCCATCGTTAGCAGATGCACACTATAAGAAATGTTAAAGGAGGAAGGAAATTGACACCAGATGAAAGTATGGATCTACACAAAAAGAAAAAGAGCACTGGATATGGTAGCTACAAGGGTGAGTACATAAGATTTCAAAATTAGCATTTAAACTATTAAAACTTACCATTCAGCCTCTCTGGGTAACTAGGAATTATCTGGATGAGTTCTTTTTTCTCAACTTCTCACACCATCTCAGAAAAAAAGAAGAACAAAAGCCTGGAAGACTGATAGGTAACATAAAATCCACATGCCCTTGTCTTTTCAATAAAACAGAAAAAATTTCAACATGGAGTCTTAATAAATTTTTATCAATTTATAAATAAGGGTTGTGTTTTAATAAGACATAAGAGTCACTATGCAGTCAGCTTTTACATTTAAACTGACTTTTAAGAAGCTGCCCACTTTCTGGAGGGTTTCAGGTATGCCTTGTTACTCTTCTGGGAAAATTGTATTTTCCTCTTGCTCAGCTTCTTATTTTAGGGCTATCAAATCATCTTTGTCATTAATTTTCCAAAAATCTTATGTCTCTATTATCCACATCCAAATCTATTTTATAAACAAGAATTGTTTTAGCCGCTTGTTAAACAACCAACTATAGAAAATCTAGAATTATTAAATGCAAGGTTTTCTCATAGAAAAACAAAACAAAAACCAAAAACCATTCATGAGGATTCCTGAGGATTTATTTGGGTTCCCTCCAACCCCCAGAAATAGCCAGAATCACATTATAGAAATAATCCTTGCCTTCTGGATGCAGGAAATTGCTTCTTTCGGTCTAACCTCTGTTATCATAGCTCCCTTCAAACTTTCCCAGTCTATCCGGAGTTCTACAAATTACAAAATGACAAATGTAAAGGATCCATCATTTGATAGATAGGAAAGTACATTTTTAAGCACTCAGGCTTTGGACTCAAACTGACTCAGGTAGTGAAGGCTCAGCTCAGACATTTAGTAAAAGTATACTCTTCAGCAAGTTCCTAACCTCTCTGAATTTGTTCTTTCATATGTAACAGAGGACAGATAGGAATTCATGAGAATCAAATTAGAAAGTCTAAAGTGCACTCACAGTTCCTATCATATGGTAAGTACCCAATAAATGGCCACTATTACCATATTCCTGCTCAAACAATGTCCAAACTCCTAACTTTAGTATATCTTTCTCTCTTTTGAACCAAGACAAAGCCATACTTAATCATATCTGACAAATTACAACTTAAATCTTTTTATATCATGTGACATTTACAATGTACCCCATTCAAAAGGCAACTTTGGACACAAATGTTGGAAGTGGAATGAGGTAAATAGTGTATGTGTATGATATACTCTAAAAAGTCTAGGGGCTGGGCATGGTGGCTCACGCCTATAATCTCAGCATTTTGGGAGGCTGCGGTGGGAAGATCACTTGAGGTCAGGAGTTCAAGACCAGCCTGGCCAGCATGGTGAAATCCCGTCTCTACTAAAAACACAAAAATTAGCCAGGCATAGTGGCACAAACCAGTAATCCCAGCTACTTGGGAGGTTGAGGCACTAGAATCCCTTGAACCTGGGAGATGGAGGTTGCAGTGATCTGAGACCACGACACTGTGCTCCAGCTTGGGCAATATAGTGAGACTTTGTCTAAATAAATAAATAAATAAATAAATAAATAAATAAATAAATAAATAAATAAAGTCTTGGGTCAGCATTACTTAAAATAGCCCAAATGAGGAAACAATGCAAAAATCCATCCACAGAATGACTACACAAAATATAATATACACATACAATGGAATATTATTCAGCCAGAAAAAGGAAGAAAACTCTGACATATGCTATAGCGTGGATAATTTACGTTAACACTATGCTAACCAAAACAAGCCAGACACAAAAAGACACTGTATGATTCCACTTATGTGAGATACCTATAGTCGTCAAATTCACAAAAACAGTAAAAGTAGCATGGTGGTTACCAGGGACTACGGGGTAGAAGGAAGTGAAGAATTACTGTTTAATGAGTATCGAGTTTCAGTTTTTCAAGATAAAAGGAGTTCTGGATATTGGTTGCATAACAATGTGAATGTATTTAACACTACTGAACTGTACAATTAAACATGGTTAAGATAGCAATTTTTATGTTACATATATTTTACCAGAATTTTTAAAAAAGGACTATATCCATGACCTAGCTGAATCTTGAAACATTGTTAAGTGAAATAAGCCAGACACAAAAGGGCAAATATTGTATAATTCCACTTATATGAGGTACCTAGTATAGTGAGAATCATAGAAACAAAGTAGAATAGTGGTTCCGGGGGTAAGAGGAGAGGGAATGGTGAATTATTTTTTAATGAGTAGTTTCTCTTTGGAATACAAACATCCTGGAAATAATAGCAGTGGTTGCACAACATAGAGAATGTACTTACTGCCACTGAAATATACACTTACAAAGAGTTAAAATGGTATAAGTTGTACATATTTTACCACCATAAAAAAAATATGATTTTTTTTCCATTTTCTAACCAAAAGGATGCTTATAATTGATTTGCTTTCTAGGAAACTGATATGCTTTCTAGGCTCACCAGGGCGAGTATTAAAGGACCAGCGAGTAGGCAAGGCTAGGAGCAAAACTGCAAATTTATTTATTTTTTTGGTTGGCCAGCTTTGTGGGGGAGGGGTGAGGTCCCTTGGTCTCCGGCAGGGGAGGCCGGGGGAGTCACCCGGTGGAGCTCTCAGGGGAGGTTCGGGGGAGGTTCCTAATGCAGTCCCGACAGCAGTGGGGGCTGACGAAGTTCGCCCAGCGCGCCCCCCGGGAGCGGCTTTTATGTCCTGGGCCTGGGAGTGGGCGGGCAGTGGGCGGGACATAGGCGGGGCGGGCGGTAGGCGTGGCTAGGCGGGTTCCGGTTTTTCTCCCTCGGAGGTCGGGTTGCGCCTGCGCAGTCGACCTGTGTCTTTCCCGGGCACGGGGCACGGGAAAGTTGATGGTGAAGAACCCGGAACCGTGCCATCTTGCCTCCATTTGTCCAAACAATAATAGAAGAAATTTAGGTGTTATATGTTTTATATTTAGTGCTTTGTCTTTTCTAATTTTACATGTTGATCTACATACAGGGTTGCACATTTACATTTTTATTTATTAAATTCTTAGCACCTGCCCCAATTTTGCCCTTCTTGAGACTGGTCAATAATAAATTACACCTAATGGCATTTCCCCCTTTTCCTGGCCAAACAGCAGCACAAAAATAAATTTAGGCTGTTTTCTTAAGATGCATTTATTTTTGCATATTATTAGATTGTGCCTATAGAACTTTTTGCTAGAGTCTTTATAGAGATGGATCCAGCGGCAAGGACAGAACAGATTTCTTCCTAAGAAGATACTTTGCTAATGAAGGTTTAGGAAGCAAGCACTTTAACTGATGGAGAGAAATAATATGAGAGAACAAAGTTTACTCCTTTCCTCTTGATCAAACAGACATTCATCTCTTGTGTCTGCAACAGCTGGAAATGAAGCTAGGGAAAAACTAAGAAAAAAAGTCCAAATGAATCAGCAAATCCCAAGAAGGCAGCTGCTTTCCTGCAGGCAGTTGCTTGCAGAGATCCTCTGAGTATCTCATGACCTTGACCACCCAACCACAGTGGCATGAAGTCCTTCGCAGTTCTTCAGAGTCCTTCATACTTCTTCAAAGTACAGTTGTAGTTCTTCTAAGAACCAAATGAAAAATTCATACAACTGCTATACTGTAAGAAATATAAGATACAAAGGATAAAAGAGGGAACAGGATTTTATGAGTCATGATGGTCACTGAAGAGTACAAATTTTCTCTTCAGATGCTCTATGCCAACCACAGTAATCAAAACAAATGGACTGGTGGTGGAGATTATGGTATATTTAGTTTCCTGACTATTTGGTTTAAAAATCTGCTACTGGGAAGTATAACAGTTAAGGGTCACTTAGACTCAAAGATTGGCTGTATGTCAGATTTCTGTATTTTATAGGCCTCTTTCTGCAGATGAAGCCTCAATTTAGTTTCTGTGGAGTTAATCAGGCCCCTAACTGAACTTCAGAGATACTGCATCAATACCCAGTTGGGTATACAATTTCTCCCTGTATTTTTCTAGCTTACTTCTAGTCATTAAGCATAAACTCTCTACCATTGCTGGCTTTCTCTAACTCCACCTCGTCTGCTTTTCAACCTCATTACAGTGATCCTCACATTTTCATTCCTCTCCCAAGCCTCTGGGGCTCTATATTTGTTCTTCCTTCTTTCTAGGATCCATTGAGCTCTTCCATATAGTTTGTTGACTCAGGGCCCTGATCAAAAATCACTGCCTTGACCAATTACTGTCAATTTATACTGCTAAACTGGCATATATGCAATGTCTCTCAATTGAAATGTTTAAAAATCTACCATTGAGCAACAAAAGGTTGATGTCACTAAATCCAACTTAGGCTCAATTTCTGACTGTGGACTGACATACTGGCTAACTCTTAGGGATTATTTTCTCTGGACCTGAATTTTTACATTTTTATAAGGATAGAGATCATCTTCTGTTACAAACATCCTGGGCAATGAAAATGTTAATTCCAATAACATTCAACCCATCGAGGGAAAAAGAAAAAACAACTTCTGCCATGTGGGTGACTAATGGAATGCTAGCACTGCAAAAGACCTTCAGCTAGATCACTTCTTACCCAAACTTTTCACTTGACTGAATAGAGACATGAAAAGAAGTCAAGTGCCTTACCCATGTAAGTAATCAAGTAAAGGAAATACTTGAACTTGAATTTCCTTATTCCACCTAATGTTCTTTCCCTACCACTTGTTCCAAAATGAATGTGGATGGCAACCACTTTCTCTGAATCACTGCGGTGAGTCAAAAATTACAATCTCCCAGGCTCTAGCCAGAAAGACATATCTGGCATTCTTATTAAAGAATCCACATTTTTAAGTCCTTAGTTTCAGAGAATCCTGATGTGCAGCTAAGTTTCCAACTACACCCTCCTGACTGCCTGGGATCTGAATTAGTTGACCCAGTGACGATGAGAAGGAGTCCCCAAAATGCAGGCTCTGGGGTCCATACATCACAGAGGTATACACGATGAACCATTGGGGGATGGAAAGAAATATATATATATATATAATATAATATATACATATATTTTACATCTAGAAAAAAAAGATTTTAAGCATTACTAATATTAATCCGGGGGTGGGCACTGATAACCTTACTGTGTCATATATCAGACAAAAGAGAGGGTGATCTCCAATACAGAAGAGGTAACAGATTAAGCACTCCTCCCCAAAGCACTGTTTGCTTTCAATGTATTAAAAACAAATTGCTCTGAAGTTTAATTCAGTTATGAGGAGTTGTGAAGTATGTATTTATCTCTGGTCAAATTAGCCATCACAGAATGACAACTGACTTAAAAAGATTGATAGAAGGAAACTGCAGGTTAAATGTAATACTAGTCATGCCAGTAAAACTGAACAAGAACATTGCAAAACTGACACTTTTCCTATTATAGTTTGAGCTATGCCTGAGTCACATTATCAGGTAAAAGCATGATTACCAAATAAGATTAAACAAGTTAGCCAAGAGGGAAAACAAACAAACAAACAAAAACTATCCAGATGACTTTTAAACAGAGGTAGATACACACTATTTTTAATAATGAACCTGACCGTAACTCTTTTTTCCCATCAGCTTTCCAGTGTCTTACCCTTAAATATGAATGAACAGTCAAGGATCTTCATCTAGTTATGGAATTCCTCTCATGAGGAACACAGAATCTAAAATAAACAGATAAAGGGGGAAAAAAGAAGAATCCTGAAGAAGTGGAAACAAAAAAGGACTTAAAGAAGACTTTTAAAAAATCTGTGACATTCTCAAAGAGATACAAGAAGATGTAGCATCATATAACAAGAACAAGAATCTTTTAAAAAGTCCTTTCACAGCTGGGCATGGTGGCTCTCAGCTGTAATCCCAGCACTTTGGGAGGTCAAGGTAGGAGAACTGCATGAGACTAGGAGTTTGAGACCAGCCTGGACAAGATGGCAACACCCCATCTCTGCAAAAAATACAAAACATTAGCCGAGTGTGGTGGTGCGAGCCAGTAGTCCAGTTATGCCAGGCTGAGGTGGGAGGATCACTAGAGCCTGGGAGGTTGAGGCTGTATAGTGAGCCATGATCACACCACTATACTCCAGTCTGGAGCACAGACTGAGAGGCCCATCTCTAAAAATAATAAAAATAAAAATGATAAAGGTAAAATAAGAAGGTCCTTTCACAACTTTTGGAAATTAAAATATTGTTAAGAAATTACACACTAGGAAATAACATATATATTATTAAATATACAATAATAATGTCATAAGGTAAAACTGAATATTAAGAATAGCTAATATTCATTGAGAATTACTAGGTGCCAGGCACTGTTCCAAGTACTTTACAGATATTAACTTATGCAATCCTCATAACTATATGAAATAGGTACTATTCTGTATCCTCATAACTATATGAAAGAGGTACTATTCTATAATTACCCTCCATTTTAAAGAGGAAGAAATTAAAAGCTTAAAGAAGTAAAGTGACTTGCCCAAAGTTAGACAGCTACTAAGCAGTAGGACTAGGACTATAATCGCACCATTGTTTTGTAGAGTCAATGTTCTTAATCTTTATGCTATACTGCAAACATAAAGATCTGGAAAACAGAAGAGATTTTCTAAACATTAGAAGATCAGCCCAGAAGTTCCAACATCCAAATAACAGGAGTTCCAGACTGAGAGAACTAGGGCTCTATTCTATATCCCACTGGGGATACATAACTAGTTGTGAAGGTAGAACAAAGACATTTTCAGATCTGAAAGGTCACAAAGGATCTTACTGGAACATGCGCTTCAAAAAAAACAACAGAGTAAATGATAAGGAAGATATCAGAAACCAGGGTTCCTACATAGAAACAAACCAGGGGAATTGTTTGGAAAGTGTTTGGTCAGGAATTAATGACAGTACAGTAAAAACTTAGCAACTGCAAATAAAAGAAAATGGCCAACTGCAGGGAAGACAAAATGCCTGTATAGGAAAGGAATTGTAATCACTAGTGAATTAATATTTACTTGGTGGCAATAAAATAAACAGCAGACATTGACTTAACTCACAATTATACTCTGCAAGCTACTATTGACTTTCTTGAAAAAATTAGAAAAAACTTATGGAACCAAAAAAGAGCCTGTATAGCCAAGACAATCCTAAGCAAAAAGAACAAAGCTGGAGACATCATGCTACCTTACTTCAAACTATAATACAAGGATACAGTTACCAAAACAGCATGGTACTGGTACCAAAACAGATATATAGACCAATGGAGCAGAACAGAGTCCTCAGAAATAACGCCACACATCTACAACCATCTGATCTTTGACAAACCTGATAAAAACAAGCAACAGGGAAAGGATTCCCTATTTAATAAATTGTGTTGGGAAAACTGGCTAGCCATATGCAGAAAACTGAAACTGGACCCCTTCCTTACACCTTATACAAAAATTAACTCAAGATGGATTAAAGACATAAACAGAAGACCTAAAACCATAAAAACCCTAGAAGAAAACCTAGGCAATACCATTTAGGACAGAGGCATGGGCAAAGACTTCATGACTAAACCACAAAAAGCAATGACAACAAAAGCCAAAATTGACAATGGGATCTAATTAAACTAAAGAGTTTCTACACAGCAAAAGAAACTACCATCAGAGTAAACAGGCAACCTATAGAATGGGAGAAAATTTTTGCAATCTATGCATCTGACAAAGGCTAATATTCAGAATCTACAAGGAACTTAAACAAATTTACAAGAAAAAAAAAACCTCATCAAAAAGTGGGCGAAGGATATGAACAGACACTTCTCAAAAGAAGACATTTATGCGGCCAACAAACATATGAAAAAAAGCTCATCATCACTGGCCATTAAAGAAATGCAAATCAAAATCACAATGAGATACCATCTCATGCCAGTTAGAATGGCAATCATTAAAAAGTCAGTCAACAACAGATACTGGAGAGGATGTGCAGAAATAGGAATGCTTTTACACTGTTGCTGGGAGTGTAAATTAGTTCAACCATTGTGGAAGACAGTGTGGTGATTCCTCAAGGATCTAGAACCAGAAATACCATTTGACCCAGCAATCACATTACTGGGTATATACCGAAAGCATTATAAATCATTCTACTATAAAGACACATGCACACGTATGTTTATTGCAGCACTATTCACAATAGCAAAGACTTGGAACCAACCCAAATGCCCATCAATGATAGACTGGATAAAGAAAATGTGGCACATATACACCATGGAATACTATGCAGCCATAAAAAAGGATGAGTTCATGTCCTTTGCAGGGACCTGGATGAAGTTGGAAATCATCATTCTCAGCAAACTAACACAGGAACAGAAAACCAAGCACCACATGTTTTCACTCATGATTGGCAGTTGAGTAATAAGAATACATGGACACACAGGGAGGGGAATATCACACACTAGGGCCTGTTGCAGGATGGGGAGCTGGGGGAGGGATAGCATTAGGAGAAATATCTAATGTAGATGATGAGTTGATGAGTGCAGTAAACCACCATGGCACATGTATACGTATGTAACAAACCTGCATGTTCTGCACATGTATCCCAGAACTTAAAGTATAATTAAAAAAAAAAAAAAAGAAAATGGTTGCTACCGGGGAAGGGGAAAATGAAAGCAGAAAATAGCCCAAGATCACTGCTTTTTATTATAAACCTTGTAGAACTCTATAGACCACCTGACCTCCCAAATCAGCACAAAACTGCCATAACTTCAACCTTCCAAAATACATTCTCATTTTAGAAAGATGGAAACCACAGAATATGTGAAGAAATAACACAGAGCAACACCACTCAAAGATAATCATGTTAAATATTTTGGTATAACTGGATATTTTTTCCTAGGCATATTTTCAACAACTGACTTCATATCTGGCATGTAAATTGGTATCCTGAATTCATTTATAAAAACACTGAAACTAAATAAGAGGAAAAGATCATTTGCTGGAAAAAGAAAGCCAACTTCTCCCAACTCATAACACAGCAATTCAGTACGCATATCCTATTGAAAAGAAGTCAACAATGGAACAGAACAGAGTCCTCAGAAATAATACCACACATCTACAGCCATCTGATCTTTGACAAACCTGAGAGAAACAAGAAATGGGGAAAGCACTCCCTATTTAATAAATGGTGCTGGGAAAATTGGCTAGCCATAAGTAGAAAGCTGAAACTGGATCCTTTCCTTACTCCTTATATGAAAATTAATTCAAGATGGATTAGAGACTTAAATGCTAGA
This sequence comes from Piliocolobus tephrosceles, assembly GCF_002776525.5. Taxonomy (NCBI): domain Eukaryota; kingdom Metazoa; phylum Chordata; class Mammalia; order Primates; family Cercopithecidae; genus Piliocolobus; species Piliocolobus tephrosceles. The sequence goes on from NC_045444.1 coordinate 43,447,729, forward strand.
CCTAATACCATAAAAACCCTAGAAGAAAACCTAGGTGGTACCATTCAGGACATAGGCATGGGCAAGGACTTCATGTCTAAAACACCAAAAGCAACGGCAGCAAAAGCCAAAATTGACAAATGGGATATGATTAAACTAAAGAGCTTCTGCACAGCAAAAGAAACTACCATCAGAGTGAACAGGCAACCTACAGAATGGGAGAAAATTTTTGCAATCTACTCATCTGACAAAGGGCTAATATCCAGAATCTACAAAGAACTCAAACAAATTTACAAGAAAAAAACAAACAACCCCATCCAAAAGTGGGCAAAGGATATGAACAGACATTTCTCAAAAGAAGACATTCATACAGCCAACAGACACATGAAAAAATGCTCATCATCACTGGCCATCAGAGAAATGCAAATCAAAACCACAATGAGATACCATCTCACACCAGTTAGAATGGCAATCATTAAAAAGTCAAGAAACAACAGGTGCTGGAGAGGATGTGGAGAAATAGGAACACTTTTACACTGTTGGTGGGATTGTAAACTAGTTCAACCATTATGGAAAACAGTATGGCGATTCCTCAAGGATCTAGATCTAGATGTACCATATGACCCAGCCATCCCACTACTGGGTATATACCCAAAGGATTATAAATCATGCTGCTATAAAGACACATGCACACGTATGTTTATTGTGGCACTATTCACAATAGCAAAGTCTTGGAATCAACCCAAATGTCCATCTGTGACAGACTGGATTAAGAAAATGTGGCACATATACACCATGGAATATTATGCAGCCATAAAAAAGGATGAGTTTGCATCCTTTGTAGGGACATGGATACAGCTGGAAACCATCATTCTTAGCAAACTATCACAAGAACAGAAAACCAAACACCGCATGTTCTCACTCATAGGTGGGAAATGAACAATGACATCACTTGGACTCGAGAAGGGGAACATCACACACCGGGGCCTATCGTGGGGAGGGGGTAGGGGGGAGGGATTGCATTGGGAGTTATACCTGATATAAATGACGAATTGATGGGTGCTGACGAGTTGATGGGTGCAGCACACCAACATGGCATAAGTATACATATGTAACAAACCTGCACGTTATGCACATGTACCCTAGAACTTAAAGTATAATAATAAAAAAAAAAGAAAAAAAAAAAGTCAATAACATTTTCACACACAAAAAAAGGAGAGAAAAAATGTATCATCTCTTTTAACAAACAGCAGCATATTAATTAAGAGTCCAGGTGCTAGAATAGTCTACCTGGGCTCAAATTCCAACTCTACTGTTTTTGTGGTTGTGTGATGGGCACTATTATAACCTCCACAAACCTCAGTTTCTCTAAATGTAAAATAAAAACAATAATGGTACCTACCTCCTAATATTTCTATGAGGAGTACCTGTTCAACAGTAAGCAAATAACCCAGCATGTTGTAAATGCTCAGTAAACATTAGCATTGCAATTATTATGATTAATAACTATCTAATGGGTGAGACACAACAAAAATATGTAAGACCAGCAGAATAAACAAAGGGATTTAACAAAGCCAAACGCAAAGGGTCACCAGTGTGAGAGGAAGGACAGGACAGAAGCCTCTCCTCTCTGATATTTGACACTAAAATTTATTTGTCAAATAAGCGAATCATGGACGCACTTTAAATTCCAAGCTGAGGAGTTTCCGAGCAATTTTAGTGACCTCATCCAATAAGAGAGAGTTGCATGGAGAGGGTAACAGCTATTCAGGGTGATTCGGCTAATGGAAACTGTCAAAATGACAGTGCAGTGGGTCACACTCTAGAGTACAGGTCTTGCACAATAGGACACTCCTCAAAAATGTGAATTCATTAGGTTTTGAAATACAGTTGACCCTTAAGCAACACAGGTTTAATGACACGGGTCCACTTATATTCACAAATTCAATCAAAAACACAGTATTCGCAGAATGTAAAACCTGCATATAGGGAGAGCCAACGTTTCCTATGCAAGGGTTCTGCAAGGCCAACTGTGGGACTTGAGTGTGCATGAATTGGTGTCCTGGGACCAATTCCCTGCATATCCCGAGGGACAAGTCTACTGCATCCTGGGTCCCTGGCAGAGGGAGAATAAGAGTCAGAATGCCTTGAAAAGAAATCTTGGGAGCCAAAGAAGTGCTCACATATAATACAGGCCTGTAGCGAAATGAGAGAGTCCTTCAGGGCATTCCAATTTCAGTGAAGAAATGATTATTTTGGGATGGGGTGACAGGAGACAGGAAGATCATCCCTTCTTGTTGCGGAGTAAATATTCTAGAAAAAAAAGAGATTTGCCCAGGACTTGTGTCACTTGATCTTCCTGTGAAATATAAACATGTTAAGAAATAAAACAACAAATGTCGGGCCAAATGCCCTTTATTTTCTTAGTCCTTCCCCTAGGAAGATATATAAACTGAAACGCAAGGGTGGGGATAGAGGTGAAGGAGTCACAGGTAACTAAGAGAGCTCTAGCCTAAAAACATAATAATTTTCTGTAATAATTATCTGATTTTAGTTCTGCTACTAATTAGCTGTACAATCACACTTCATCACTGCGGGGGTTTTCTGGTGTATAATTTGGGGATATAACATCTGTTCTACCTACCTTAACAAGTATCATGAAAGAGATAATGAATGGGATAATGCTTTCATCAGTCCAAGTCCAGTCAGGTGACAGATACTACATCAGTTTTTTGTTATTTTTTAGTAGAGAGAATAGTTGACTAGCAATAACAAATTACTAATTATGTAACAGAAAAGGCCAAAAAGACATTAAAGTAGCATGGAGATAGCTGGGCATAGAGGTACACGACTGTAGTGACAGCTACTTAGGAGGCTGAGATGGCAGAATCAGTGGAGCGCAGTTTGAAGCTGCAGTGAGCTGTGACTGCACCACTGCACTCCAGCCTGGGCAAAAGAGTAAGACCCCATCTCAAAAACAAAAACAAAAAGTACCACAGAGGAATCAACCAGAGACAGCAGTTTGGCATTGCTGTGTCCATACCAAGATTTCCCCACGCAAATCTCAGCTTGAATTGTAGTTTCCATAACAATTGTAATCCCCATGTGTCATGGGAGTGGGAGAGACCCGGTGGGAGACAACTGAATCATGGGAGTGGTTTCCCTCACACTATTCTCATGACAGTAAGTTCTCATGAGATCTGATGGTTTTATAAGAGGCTCCCCGCTTTGCTCAGTTCTCATTTTTCTCCCTGCTGCCATGTGAAGAAGGATATGTTTGCTTTCCTTTCTGCCATGACTGTAAGTTTCCTGAGGCCTCCCCAGCCATGCTGAACTGTGAGTCAATTAAACCTCTTTCCTTTATAAATTATCCAGTCTCGGGTATATCCTTATAGCAGCATAAGAACAGACTAATATACAGCTACACCAAGGCTAAAGGAACAAAGGGAAGTGGTTGGAATTGCCAGAACTTTGAGGTTTAAAGGGGAGCACCCAAAGAGCTGATCCTTGGGCCTCTGAGGAGGAGGTCCTGTTGAGCTGATACTGGTGTCTCAGTTTGAGGGCAGGGCAGCCCTCTGGGGTGTGAACCCTGGTCAGTTGATACTGGCATCTCTGAAGTAAGGGCACAATAAAGGTGCTTCTGCAAATTTGAGAACTGCAAACTAGATTCACCTAGTGCTACTGCAAAAAATGGCTGCTGCCGGGGTTAAGAAGGGAGGCTGGGGTAAGGCTGACAGAATAGGAAGCAGGATGGAAGGGCCAGGTCTCTTCAAAAAGACTCGCTTGAGGGGAATGGCAAGAGCTCTTAAAATAGAATCAGTTATTCACTCTCTCTCCTTTGTGTCTTTGTTTTGCTGAAATGTGCATAATACTCAACAGAAAGACTAAAATGAAAAGTAAGAACATACTAAGTACTGTTGAAGATGGAGAACCAGAACTCTCATGGGCGGCTAATGGGAATAAACACTGAATAACCCTTTGTGAAGAAGACGGTTTGGTAACATATACTAAAGCCTAACATACACTGGACCCTGTTACCCAGAGAGTGCACTTCTGCATGTACACATCTTGTATGATTCCATTTATAAAGTCTTCAGTAAGAAATGAATATGATCAATGCTCTTAGCTGTCAGGAAGGGGGTTACTCTTGGGGTTGGAGAGTGAGGTAGCAGCAAGAGGGAGACTTCTGGCATGCTCTGCTTCCTCATCTGGGTGCTGCTTCCATGGATGTAATAAATTCATAAAAATTCATAGGGTTGTACACTTTTATATATGTATACTTTGATGTGATTATGTAATATTTTAATAACAGTTAAATGTAACACCATTCCGCTTCTGGGCATATACCCAAAAGAGTAGAAAGCAAGAACTCAAAGGGACATTTGCACACTCATGTTCATGGCGGCATTATTCACAAAAGCCAAAAGATGGAAGCAACTCAAGTGTCCCTCAGTGGATGGATGGATAAGCAGTTTCTATATACAAATGTGGAGTATTATCCAGCCTGAAAAAGGAAGGAAATTCAAACACATGCTGCAACATGAATGAACCTTGAAGATATAATGTTAAGTAAAATAAACCAGTCTCACAAAAGGACAAATACTACATGATTCCATGAGGTGCTTAGAGTAATCAAACTCACAGAGACACAGAGTAGAATAATGGTTGCCAGGGACCAAGGAGGGAGGAATGGGGAGTTACTGTTTGACAGATACAGTTTCAGTTTCACGTGAGTTCTGTGGATGGATGATGGCGATAGTAGCACAAGGTGAATGTAGTTAACGTACACTTTAAAATTAGTAAATTTTATGTTATCTGTAACACAAATTAAAATTTTAATTTTTAATTTAAAAAAGTGATTCTAATATATACCTTCCAAGTAAATGCATGCATCCTAATGAAGTTATTAACTTACCTCTGGAAGATATTCCAGCATGTTCACACCTCTTCTCTTATTGGGCTACTGGATAATAGGATAATAGGAATTCTACCTTTTTAATCTTGTGTACAAGAAGTGAAAAAATCAAGAATGGACTCTCCCAAGCAGTAAGAGGGGATGCATAAGACCACTTTACACTCACATGGAACTTTTCACTAACAAAATGCTTTAACATCCTCCTTCCCGTTTACACTCACTGCAACCCCCTGCAAGAAAGGCAGGTCAGAGATATCTGTTACCCTCACCTTACAGCTGGAGAAACTGACTGAAAAAGAAAAAACCCAAAAATCACAGACAAAGGAAGAAACAAATTTTCTTTTACCAAATTCAAGCTGCAAGACATCCTTACGATGTCTTACGTAAGTGCATGAGTAGATTTAAAAAGCAAATTCAATTTACAAATTAGTTTTGTGCTTCTATTGCTCTCATAATAAAATGCGTAATGTTACACAGATCTTTTTTATATTTTGAAAAACAATTTCACTGTTTGACTTGAAAACAGTTTATTTAATTTATACAAATAACTACTAAATACAAAAAGTAGATTAAAACAAAATAGTTATTTTTTTCTGGCAGAGTTTAAATGCACATAATGGATAATTCTGAAGAAAATGCATTTTCCCCGTAGCGTTCAGGACTAAAATTCTACTGAAATCTTTGCCTCTAAATCAGTAATATATTCGATGGTGTCACGTGGGTAATGGCTAAATACGTTCTGCATATGAACTGAAAAAAAGTTACAGTCTACACACATACAAATGTGAAGCACTTAAAATGTGAATTTAACTGATAATAAAAGAAAATGTCCATTTTAGAGTATAGTGTTAAAAACATTTCGGTAATAAAATCATAAGACCACATAAAAATAAGCTTTAACATATGCACGAAGCAGTTTTGTAAAAACTACCAAGTGCACAAGTAATAAATAATTTGCGAAGTTGTGTATAAACAATTCCTAATGTTCGGCATCATTGTAAACATCAGCACATGTGTAAAATGCAGCAAAGTCTGACATTACATTTTGTTTTGCCAAATTGAATTCCTATTATCCAAAGACAGACCAGTGGAGTACGCAGCCAACATTTTGGCAAGTTGGGTCTTTAAAATTAAGAGTAACAGTGCAAGTAAGGAATGCAAAGAATTCCTAGTGCAATAAAGAAGAGAAGCACAGGCAATATTGCTGATTAAAAATTCACCACCTCCTTGAGTTTCCCGTGGGGAGTGTCTAGGAGACTTGTGAAAGCTATGCAAAGCCACTGTCTTAATGCCCAGATCTCTTTTAGGATTTCTCTGTGTTCCTCCAGTCCCTACCTTTGCAACAGTGTCTGTCCAACATTAGTCTCTGCAGTGTGAACAGTTCGTGAAATGCCCAGTTCACAGTCATCGAGCGAGGTTAGGGTGGTTTTGATGTCTCCCCAACACATGGCTGGGTACGATGTCTGCCTTGTCAAAGCAGCCATTTGGGGAGGGAGACAGATGGATTCTGTTCTGACAACCAGTCAGGCCAGCATTAGGTCCCAGCTGGACAATGACAACAACGTCAAATCTTCCTTCGTGACACTATGAAAATGTCAACAGTCAGTTTTCAATTTGTCGAGGGAATTATCAATTTTGGTCAAAGTCTTTTTGATACGCAGTGCTGTGAGTCTTGCGGATGGATTTTGATACCAGCATTCTTTCATTAGCTTGGCCAGAGAGGTTAATGTCTGAGGAGAGAAAGAACAAATACTATAATGACACACTGGCTTTTTAGTGGCTCTGGAAGCTGGGCTGGTATCATGTCAACTATTCTGAAGAACTCGCAGGTCTTGTGAAATTCGAGTTATGTTACTGTCATCTTCTTTAAACAAATATTCAAGCTTTAACCACTGATAAAGAGGCCACTCGTAGAGTTTCATGAACTCTGTCCTTTGGACTCTTAATGCTACCCATTTACTTTATCAGATAAATGACATAGGCCAGATTGGACCCCTTAATGATTTTATGGGTGCTAAAAGCAGCAATACTAACCTAGAGATAATCCTGAAATTTCCAAACAGGGTCACTTCTCATTGTTTTATATCTACTACTACTTATGAGTAGCAATACAGGATCTTCAGCATTCAGCAGCTTGTGTTTGGGATTTCAGATATGCAGAGATGGAAAGGAGGTTAAAAGCTTCACTTAAAGTCTCTTGGTTTACATATGAAACTGCAGTCTTAGGGCTAGTAGCGGTAGTCATGAGTCTCCCGATTCTTGGAGCTGCTCATTCATAGAAATTCTTACAAATATGGTCAAGGTCATTCACTAGCAAACCCTATCAGATATAGCTTCTTCGAGAATGGGAGTATTTGTCTGAGCTTACTCTACTAGATCTAAACCCTTCTACATAAAATAGGAAGAGAAAACAACAGATACACAGGACAGATCACTCAGATGCTATACCAGTTGAAACTCAAAGGGAAACAAATAGCAAACAATGGAAAAGAGCTCTAAAACTGAGAAACTGGCATTCTTACCGGGTCTGAGAACCATCTGTTGGGTATGTTTGGCCTTTGTTGATCCACACAGACTACTTTCCTCATATCTTCAAAACTTGGGTCATTGGGAACCACGTCGTAGAACGGTGGCTTGTAATCCTCCACTATACCTGCACACAAGGACAAGAATTGTGTTGGGTTAGCAAGAGAGTACAGGTTCCCCCAAGATTTCACTGATGGGTGTCACAGGTTATAATGTGACAGAAGAAAATACTAATCACCTTCCTCATACCTCAGGGCAGTCCTGGAAGCTAAAGGTAGGTCCTAAAACAGGCGGAGAAAAAGGCAATAAATATACACCCTGCAGGGGTACTGGAAGAAGGATAATTGTTAGAAGGAAATACGTGAAAACGTCTCATGTAATCATAACTATTAGCAAAATTCTCCCACAGTGTATATTAATAGCCCTGTAATGCCCAACAGGGCACTGGAGACATAGAACAAAAATTCCTTTGGTGATCAAAAACACCCAAGCCACCTAGGGAAAGCACATGAATCTAGTGGCTTCAAACCATAAATAGAAATAAAAAGTTGTCCACAAACTAGAGCTAGGGAGTAATAAACCAAGACCATCATCAAAATACCCCTTTTTTGTTATAAAAATATTTTGTTAAGAAAAACACTGTTATACATTAATCTCTTCCATTAGGAGGGATGCAAATAATATAATAGGAAATACTCATTTCCTCATTAATTCATTCTACATGTACTGAGTACCCACTAACTGCCAGGCACAGCTGTCTGACTGATGGTTCTATTATTTACAATCATATTGAAGGCATAAAATAAAATGTAAAGAGGATAGCCACGTGGGAAGGCAGAGGAAAAGAAGGATAAATAATGAGCTCTTCCTCTGCCCGAAAGCAAATGTGAAAAGTAGCTAATTTCAGCTTCTGCCCCTGCATGATTTCCAGTGGCCTGGAAACCTTTTCTTTTCCAGCAGAATTATATCAACTCCTTAAACAGAAAAATGTTTAACTTCATTATTTGGAATTAGAAAATGGATTCTTCCCCTTCATAGACATAAAACCAAGACATCTATTATTTCTTTTCCCTCAACAAAGGGTTCAAACAATGAGGTAATAACTTGGTTTACTGCTCTCTTTTCTTCCTCCAGGTCTTTCTTCTATTCCTAAATACCTAAAAAGTTGTTGGAGGGGAGAGAAGGAGACAGTGAGGAAAGTTGTAATTCAGTTGTTCTAGTTCCTAGAAGCCACCTGAAAAGCTTCAATTCCCTTTTCATTTATCATAGAAATTACTAACAGTGGGAATCTATTCTTACAAATTCCATAAAAATACAAACCATTTATGCAAAAGATTAGCTATGATAAGGAGCATCTTTTCAAGAAATACTATAGATCTTTTTAAAACTTCACAAATTTGGCTAAATAAAGGTTTATATTTGAGATGGAAACTAGTCTAAATTATATTTTTTAAAAATCTAGGCTGGGTGTGGTGGTTCACGCCTGTAATCTCAGCACTTTGGGAGGCCAAGGCGGGTGGACCACTTGATGTCAGGGTTCGAGACAAGCCTGGGCAACATGGCAAGCCCCTATCTCTACTAAAAATACAAAAATTAGCCAGGTGTAGTGGCATATGCCTGTAGTTCCAGCTAACTCAGGAGGCTGAGGCACAAGATTCGCTTGAACCCGAGAGATGGAGGTTGCAATGAGCCAAGGTCACACCACTGCACTCCAGCCTGGGTGACAGAGTGAGATTCTGTCTCCCAAGAAAAAACAAAACAAAACAAAACAAAAAAACTAGTTAATTCCAAATAACTTACCCACATTGTGTAACTGCATTTGAAATGCATATCAGTCAGTGGATTAAAACCTTCCTGGCAAATCATAAACAGGTCATACTGGGTATAAACTGCTACTCTCAGAAGTCTTGGAACACCTCATCTTAGAGGCCCTTCTTCTCCTGTAAGAATCCCAGGAAGCATTCAAACAAATATCTTTTAATTATTTTCAGTACTAACAGACACCATCTAAAATACAGCTGAACATGGACCTAGAGAGATATTTTATATGTTTTCTAGGGTCACAAAAATTTACAGAAAACAGTAAGACATGTGCCCTTCACCATCTCTCAATTTTTCTGAAAGAGAGTATATCTAATAGCCTACCTTAATATTTAAATATCTAGCATAACAGCCATCTATTTGGAGTAATTTACCTGTTGAGCTTAGAAAGGGTTATGTGAATGTGAACAGTAATACAAAGTTGAAGTTTTCTATAAATGCAAAAGAAAACAAAGCATGGCTGGATTTTTAAAACATGAGATCTGGTGATACCAAACAATGAATTTCACTATACAAAGCTGAAATTTACCCTTTTGTTTCCGTTTCCCATGTTTTAATTTTATTAAATGTTCCCATGTTTTAATAAAAGGAGTCAAGTTATTTTTAAAAGACCATTTAATTGATTATCCCTGGGACTTAGTCAAGCCTCTTTTTCCTCAATCATTGGTCAACTGTTGATTGTTTTCACCTGACGCTGGCCATGCTTCTCCAAAATAAAATAAACCTGGGATTAAGCTCGAACAGTCACTAGGAACTCCCTCTGATCAAGGAAAGCAATAAATCAGTTGAAAGTGCATCACTACTATGGTGGGATGCTGTATTAAATGCTGAGAGTGATAAAAATATAAGACATGCTCTTGTTTTCCAAGGAAATCAAAATCTAGTGGAAAAGCAGGACAACTCTCTCATTTTTTTTTTTCCCTTAGACAATGGAAATCTTGTCAAAAAGAACCTCAAAATATTTTTTTCACCCACTTATTTTATATCTTGAAAGGCAAAACTATATTAGAAATTCTCATTCTACTTTCACTTTGAGATCCTAAATTCTCAATGACCATTTTGATTAGCTGTGTGTGCCCGAGACTGCGCTTGGCAGGAGGGATAAAAAAAAAATGAAAAAAACAGTGTGGCTCATGCCTGTAATTCCAGCACTTTGGGAGGCCGAGGTGGGTGGATCACAAGGTCAAGAAATCAAGACCATCCCGGCAATATGGTGAAACCCCGTCTCTACTAAAAACACAAAAATTAGCTGGGTGTGGTGGCATGCGTCTGTAGTCCAGGCTACTCAGGAGGCTGAGGCAGGAGAATCGCTTGAATCTGGGAGGCGGAGGTTGCAGTGAGCAGAGATAGTGCCACTGCACTCCAGCCTAGTGACAGAGAGAGACTCTGTCTCCAAAAAAAAAGAAAAAAGAAAAAAGAAAAGAAAGAAAAGAAAAAGATGCAGTGTTGGTGATGAGAATAATGAGAAAGGTGAAAGAAAAAAAATTACAGACTAGCTATAGAAGGAAGAGCACAGAGAAGAGGGTGGGGAGGGACAGTGGCACTTAGCAGTGCTCACAGGAGAAAACACCTCCATGGTATCCCAAGTCCCCATATATAAACTGGGTGCCGTGGAAGCACAGGTAAGCTTTCCAGGAGGGAAGTGGGGCATGGGCAGAATAGAAAGATCAAGAGTTTGCAAGGCAGAAAAGATGACAGGGAAGAGAAACCCCCACGGAGTGGGTGCATTCCAGGCAGAGGGAGGCTATGGGGCAAGGACAAGAACTGACAAACCATCCTCTGATGTTGGAGAGATGGAGAGAAGTTCTCTGGGGCTGAAATGGGTGCATGTGGTGGCAGGAGAGCCGGGGGAGAAGAAGGGGACAGGAGGTGAGGCCAGGCTGCAAGGTGACGCATGTTGTCAAGGTAGGAAATAACTGATTGACAACAGTGCCTCATTTCTGCCAGAAAGTGATAATCAGCATAGCGAGGCAAGAAAGTGAACTCTAAGTCCTTTAGAGGCAGCACCCAAGAAGTTACTGCCAAATCGTGAGCCAGCAAAGAGCACAGCATGAATTCAGGCAAGTAACTAAAAATACAAAGCACTTCAAGTGCCAAATGAGCAGTACAAACAACAAACGACACAGGAAGGCAGGGGAAGAGGCGCTCTTAAATGGTGGCCAGGGACGGAACAGACTGAGCCAGGCCTCGCCTCCCATTTAAGGCGGCCAGCGTGACTCAAAGGGCCACGAGAAAGAAATCAAAAACATTATTCATAACCTACGCCCCCACAACTTTTGACAGGGGTGTCTGATTTATACAATAGTTTTTTCCTGGGCATATGTCTAGTTGAAAGTTTTCTCTTTTCTGGGGTAAGCCTATCTTCATCAACCAATATCCCTCCCATTAGTTTGCTATACGGCTCTGAGTAAACCCCTTAGCTGCCAGGCCTTAGTTTTCCAATACCTTTAAAGCACACATCACAAAGCCAACGTGCAGATCAAATATGTCCTAGATATGCACTTCGAAAAGCATGAAACACCAGTGGCCTCACAAATGTCCAGAAACAAGTCCTCCCTCAAGATCTTGCCCCCGAGGCCCTCAACTAGACACCCACTTTCTTTCCGCTTGATAGCTGCATGTGGGACACACAGGTCTCTCTACGTCGGTCCTTCCCTGCCAACCTCCCCCTATCCCACTGCCCCCAGTGAGATCTGTAGGAGAAAGCTGAGAAAGGAGCTCACCATGCCCCTCCTCTGCGTGTATTCCATCAGTGCCGTCCATGGGAGCCCACTCCTTCCCCACTAAAGTCCATTCCCCACCACTGTCCTTCACATACCTGGACATCAGCCACACCAGAATTACTTGTAGTTCCATCAATAGGGCACCTTTATGGGATCCTTCAGCTCTACCTTTTGTCTGACATACCAATTGTCATCATGGTCAAGTTTTATTTCTCATTCCCACCTGCACCTCACATCCTCCCAAGCTTGTCCAATTATGTTCTTATTCAACCCATGGATGACTCAGTTCATGCTTCTCACCTTCCAAGAAGACTGTCCCATCCTGCTACCACAACGCAGGGGCTTAAATGAAGTTTAGTGCCCTCACCGCCATACTCAGTCACCTTCCTATATACCTCAACCACAGTGGCTTGATCTATTTATTTATAACAATTTGACTCTTCAACAAGAATGTAAGCACCTTTTAATCAGATATTCTGGGGGTTATTTTGCTCAAGTGCTTGAGCCTAACACACACCTAGTGTATTACAGACACTAAATACACAAATAAATGTTGATTATATATGTCCACAATCCTTTTTCAAAACTCTCAAGGTTAGATGCATTTGCCAAATTTGGAACTTTTAACATTTTATAAATGTAATAGCATACCCTATATTTTATGTGACATCCCCTCCAACTTGGGTAGTCACATCAGATATCCAGGTAATGAGGACAGACTCTCTGGCATGTATATCCATACAGAGAGCTACTTTTAACAATTAACTCCTAGAGAAGTGCTGAAATCCTTCAGAGAACAGAACATTAGAAGTACACTATTTTAGAGAGGGAAAAAAAGAAAATGGCCCGTATCTGGCATCTGAGAGGACTATAAGTGAATACAGTGTTTCCTTCAGGTGTGGCACGTGAGAAAATTTGGTATGGTTCATGGACTAAACTTTTTCATCTCATTAGTTACACATTTATTTTCATAGTTACCTTCCATTTTATGCCATGTGATACTGGTTTTCCATTTCCAGCAGTGATAATAATTTCCTTTCAAAACAAAATTAACTTCAAAAAGAGCCAATTTGAAGGAAAAGATTCTGTAAATGATGGTACAAAGTAGCATTTGGATATGGAAAAAAATGATGAGGGTAGTATGAATGAATGAATCTTGGGAAACGCTGAGTTCACAGAAAGGCATCATTCTTCCTGGTGAGACATGATTCAAAAAGGTATATCCAAGATTTGTGTTACTTCACCTAACAGACCTCACAAGAGGGCTTCGAGATAGTTCTCATCCCATGGCACAGATAAAATATGACTGATGAATAAATGGATGAGGTTGTTCATGGCAGAGAGGATGACAGCCCGAGTTCTGGCCCCTCGGCCCTGCTGCACTGCCAGAGGGTTATGAGAATCAGTACCTCAGGCATTCCTGTAACTCATGACAGGCACTTCTTCCTGAAAGCAGGGGTTGGAAAGACAGCCTTGTCCCATGCTGGGTAAAGTACATGCTGTGACAGCTGTGTCCTGCCCCTCTAGCCCATTGTAATTCATGGGCTTACAGAACCATGTACATTTCTCAAAGTCCAAACTAACTGCATTCTCAGGAATCTGTTAAAATTATAAAATTAATTTCTATTGTTGGAATTCTCATCGATGTAACACAGCAAAAGTAAATGGTTTATAGATTACTGTGTAGTTGGACCCTACTAAAAACATGTGTCAATATTACTGTAAGTTGCCAAAGGAGAGGGCAAAAAGCCTAGAGACGCTGCATGGCTATTCCCTGAGTTAAACTATGAACAAGACAGCCTTAGAGCTTGCATACCTCCAAAACCGAGAAAGAGAGGAGTACCACAAGAGTTCCAAACATTTGGTAGCTATGAAGGAAGGCTTCTTCAGAAAAATGTATCATTCACTGAATGTTGTGGCTGTTATAAGGCTTATGATACAGATATTTGTGTTGGTGGAAGACTGCTTTTAGAGGTATGTCAAGGCAAAGAGACTACTAGTCAGTAAACAGCAGCCAATAAACTTTTTCAGCCTTTAATTTATTTTGTCATGAGGTTAGTTGACTACTCTCCTCTGTTCTGGATCTCTAAATCAGGCATATGAAATTCCAGGAAGTCGGGGAAAATAATTCTTCCCTCCCACCCCACCTCCATATTCCTGCCCCCAGTCACGTCCTAAATTTTAAAAACTGAAATTAATATGAAAAATTGGCCCTAATATGATTCATCCTCTTTTGCAAACCTTAATACACACAAAAGTAGGTAATTAACGTCATGAAACATGTTGAATATTGAGTTGCTGACAAAAATAAGAGTTGTCATGGTTTCCATACACAAGCCCCATTGCACTTAGGAGCAGAAGCACACAAGCAGCTCCCTGGCTGGCTCAAAGATTCATTAGAAGAGGTTCTTTTTTCAAAGTAAGTGCACCAAATATAAGCTTATTCTAACAAGTATGTCCTAGTCCCCACCCCATAAGAGGCGCAGCTTGGCCAGCAAGGATTTTTCTATGAGATACAAGTGGTTTTTGATACATTTTAACCCTGGATTCCATCATAAAATAACCGAAGTCAGTAACAGTGAAAAAAGAGTATGTCCACAGAGCCTTCCTGTGGGCAGTGAAGAGGGGAAACAAATGTACCAGGGCCAAGAGGTAGCAAAACAAGAGGCAGAAGATGGCCACTGTGATCTGCAAGCTCCTGGGTGGCCTTCATCACCCATTTTCCATGGAAAGGAAACCGGACCAAAGCACTTTCTTATACCAGACACACGGGATGCTTTACATATACGATCTCATTTTAATCACCATAACCCTTTAAAGTAGATATACATATATATATTTTAATAACGAAACTGATGTAAGTCATTGAGTCAGAGAGTATGACGTCAGACCCTGGAATGTTAGTGATTCCATTTCACTGCCTCCCACAGACCCAGCACAAACCCCACACAGTTCTAGAGGGCACTCTTCACACAGGCTTCTTCTGTGTGCAGTGCAATGGCCCTAGGAGAACCACAGCAAGGAAGACAGAAGGACATCACGCTAACGTGTCCAACCAAATTGGTATTTGTCTATTCAATCTGGGCACACTGTCTTTTTTCGAAAACCCTAGTGTGTATTTGGATGGGAGCCTTGACATCACATTTTCTTACCTTAGAACTACCAAATCAGAAATGCTAGGGCTGGGCCCCAGGAATCTGTGTCTTAAGCACTCTAGGTGACTGTGATGCACATTCCAGTTTAAAAACTATTGATCCAAGTGAACCCCTGCCTTAAGTTCATATAGAAAATTCACACAGGGAAGGGAAGAAAACCATTTTCTTTCCTACCAATTCCAAATTCAATGTCAAATTAAACACCAAAAGTAAATTCCAAAGGACGTTATTGAGAAATGTTCAGACGCAAAAATGGACTCAACTCTCATTTCCTGTAAAGAAACAGCATGAGGTTTATTATTAGTAGCAAATAAATGTAAAACTCCAATAAAAAATAAAAAATGCAACATATTTTTATGCTCATGGTTCACTTGAGGATCACAGTACTCCAAGAGAACTATCTGGTCATCAATTTTTATAATGGATTCAGAAACTCAAAGGATATATCATTATAATGACCTTCCTCACCGAAAATATTCATATATTTAAATGAGATACATTTTATATGCAATAATTTCAAAAATATATATTCTTTTAATGACAGTTCCTAAAGCTGGTAAGAAAATGAAATAGGTACATCACACCCTAGGGTATGGGGGATACTGTAAATTAGTACAGCTGTTATGAAAAGCAACTTGGCAATATGTGTCAAGCCATAAAAATACCCATATTCTTTGACCTATTAAGTCTACTTCTTTTCAGATTAAGAATCAGTTCCCCAAACGAAATCATCATATGCACAAAAATGTCTACAATAAGCCCCAAATGGTGGAAACAGGATATCTAACAATATGGAAATGGTTAAGCTAATAAGATGTCATGTGACCATTTAAAATAAAGAGAGACTATTAAGCAACATTTAACAAGCACGAATAAAAAAGATGATACGGAATTATATCTATATATGATTACAGCTACGTTTTAAAAATGAGTGCATACAGAAGTAGAAAAATATGTAAATGTTGAAATTTGAAGGCAAAATTTCTCTTTCTACTCATTTTTTTCTGTTTTGGGAGAGTAATGATTAAAAGATTAACAGTAGTAAAAACAGGTTTGCAAGCAGCATCGAATACTTACAGGTTTAAGTTTAGATAAACTGATTTGTGGGTGAGGGAGTATACATTGTGTGTGTACACACGTGAATGTTCATAGAAGAGGGAACAGAGAACAAAAAGAGAAAATATCAAATTAGTCATTGCCAAAGGACAGTAGATAATTTTAAATGAGACAGGAGATACCCTTACCACCCCTCTAAAAAAATCAAACCACATCACAGCACAGAAGCTCAACCCACAACATTCTGGGAACTAGTTAACATTCTTGGTGATGATGCAAGGGAGAGATCAATAAATCAGAAAACAATCAAAACATTCTCCCTTCCTCTACCGTCCTTTTTTTTTTTTTTTCTTCAAAAATAATGTTAAACACAGGCACTACCAAGCAAGCCACCATTTGTTGAGCTAAATTTTAAACTGATGACTCTGACTTCAAACTGACTACTGTTAATCACAGCTGATCTTTAAAAGCCACTTGGGTTTATGCCTGCAACACAGGGAGCGGGTTTGCAACACGAGTTCTTACAAAGCCTGAATCCCAAGTCTCTGCTGAGCAGGCCTGCTTGGCTCAGCTCCGGCACCCCCACAGCTGGAAATGCTACTGTCTAGCTATGGAACGCCAACTTCCTCTTCATCTGGGGCAAGTTCCACATCACACAGTTTATTTGGACACCAATCCTTCTCTAAATTGTTTGTTAAGATAAACTAATCAGAATTAAAATTTTCAGTCTGAAGGTGTTCAAGAATGATTGGGGAGGGGGTGAGGAAATGAAGCTGATGTGCAATTTCAGGCAAAGTTCAGAACTTTATAAATCTGCAAAACAATTTCTCTGTTGCATACAATTCTCAAGGGGCATCAAGGGCACAAACTGCAAGGCAGCAGCTCCCAATGGTTGAGAAACGATTACCAAGAAAACGTTCATATAAAAAAAAAAAAGAAAAAGAACCGTCAATTTACAATCCATGTATGTTTAATCTGAACACTTACTTTGATATCCTCAGATGGTTTGTTCAAAGCAGATCCACTCTGCTATTAGGGAAAAAAGCCACCTAAAGGCATACCAATTTTAATTATTGTACACTAAAACTATATAAATTACCCCAATTCCACTACCTCACAGAAAGTCCTCATCTCTGGCTGTGCTATTCACGAAAACTATGATTGTCCCACAAACCTCAATCCTTAGAAGAAAACATCAGTGGAACGTGGAATGGAAAACAGCTATTAGAGACTTCATGCATTATTTCTTCAAATCCAGGATTCCAGTGGGTCACAGGAGGCTAAAATGTAAAGCATCTTTTGGAAATGAACATTAATCTAAATATATGGCATTTTCTTCTGTTTTCCTGGAATAGTTTCAGACACATGCTCTGTGAAATAAGATTTTCAGTTGTGAAGATATGAAGAGGTTCATCTAGTTAATTCAAGGGATTTTGCTATAAAAACCACTTTGTGGGTAGTTGGGGCATGCCCAATTTGAAAGAGTATACTTAGTGCTTTCAGAATACAATGTACTGAAAGTAAAGTTCAACAGTATATTCGTGGCTGATTTGGGTACATGAAAGGCAAGGGTGAGAGCGCACTGTAGGGAACCCAGGTTAAAAATGACAAGTGCCTCTTTAACTGCTAAGGCATCGCCATTTAATAAAACTACTTACAAGCAGATCAACATAGGCCATCTATCCAGGGTTTCCTGCATTTAAATTTGACTCGTTCAGTAGGTACAGTCTGCTCATTATAAATAAGTGACTTCTGAGTGCAAAAATTGAGCCTTTTCTCAACAATCCAAACTTAACAAGTAAAAACACCTAAAAAATAGCAGAATTCACCCTTAGATGTACTTGATCATTCTCCTCAAGTTAAAACTTCCTTGTGAGAAGAGCAAAAAAGTAAGGAGGGTGGGAAGAAAGGTAAAATAGGAAGATGGAGGAAGACAAGAATGAAATACGAACCAGTCCACCCACTATCCCTGATGTCTACAGGCACGATCAGAGGGGTCTGAAAACAGGTGTGCCCCACTCACCACTAGGGCCCAAGCATGCCATCTGGAGGTCTGAAGAAAGGTTTCCTCCACCAAGAATCACCACTTGCAGTGCCTAAGCACAACTTCCAAGGGTCTAGGGATCAACTTGCTCCACCCATCACAGCCTACACCCATGTGCACCAATGGGAGGCCTGAGGACAGGTGCATCCCACCCAGTGCTGCCCGTCAGGGCCCATATGCATCATCTGGGGGCCTAGAGATTGTCTGCTCAGCCCCCTGCCACCACCAGTGTGTATGTATACCTTCTGGGGGATTGAGGATGAGCCCATCCACCCTGCCAGCACCCGCACACACATCATCTGACAGCCTAGGGAATGACCTGCCCTGCTGGTCACCACTGGAGCCTGCGCATGCCTCCTGGGGACCTGGTGATTGGCCTTCCCAGTTGGCTGCTACCCAAGCTTGCTGCCTGGAGGCCCAATGGCTGGCCCATTCCACTACTGCCATCATCAATGCCACACATGCCACCCAGAAGCCTGATGACCAGCCTGTCTACCTAACCCACTGCTGCCACTGCTGGGCCCTAAGCAAGATGCCTGGAGACACAAGGATTAGTCCATTGGACTTGATTCCATTGGTGCTCACATATGCCACCGAGAAGCAAAGGATCAGCATGCCTGGCTTGCTGCCACAACCACTTGTCCCAAGGACCAGTCTTCCTGGCATCCCCATCCCAAGAAAAGCCTCACCACAGCCTCCATTAATCTCAGCCTAAACTAAAAAAGACTCACAGACACCACTGGCGCCAATAACAGTTGAAGTAATCATACGGATACTACACTAGTGAACCTACCCAGAATCAAAGCACCCTACCAACCCAATATAGGAAATAGTCTTTCCCTACAAAAACCAAACCACAAAACTGGGAGAAACAAAGGTTACACTAGATGTGCTGATATCAATGTAAAGACACAAAGAACATGAAAAAAACAATTAAACATGACACAGTAAAGGAACACAATTAAGTCTCTAGCAACAGATTCCAATGAAGAAAAACTAGGTAAAATGCCTGAAAAAAAATTCAAAATAATATTAAAGAAGCTCAGTGAGATATCAGAGAACACATTAAAAATACACAAAGAAATTGGAAAAACAATTCACAATCTGTGGCAAATTCAACAAACAAATAGGTATCATTAAAAAAAATCAAACAGAGGTTAAGGAAAAGATGACAGATAGGAGGCATGACTAAATTGCAGCTCCCACTCGGACAGAACAACGTATGGAGACTCGCACCATAAACCTTTGCTCCAATAACTACTCCAGGAATATACCAGGAAATCTGAAAGAATCAACGGACCCTTTGAAGGAAGTGGATTGCTCCTGCAGGACCTGGGAGACAACCCAAATACTCTGAGGGCCCAAACTATTAAAGTGGGAAAGGAGGACTGACTGTCCACCCCCAAACACACACTCTCACTGGGGAATCTGAAGATCCAGATTATGGAAGAAGGATTTGACCTTACCTGGAGCTGAAACAATTTAGAGAGCTGAATGAAATACAGGGGCACAGGAAGCAGCGGGAAATGCCCTATGGGCTCTCGGTCCCTGGGGAAGCCATTTCTGACTTGCCTTACAGTGGTCCTTGGGAACGGCTGCTGGAGGAACTGGGAAAAGACCACAGGGAGAAAGAAACCTCCAGCTGAACTTTGTAAAAATTCCAACCGAATGCAGTTTCCTTGCCGGAACTCAGGGGAGGGCATGAATCCGGTGTCCAGACTCGACAGGTGGGAAGGCATGCAAGCCCTGCTTGCTTCCTCAGCCAGAAAGCTGGTAGCCTGAAGCAAGTTCTCAGCCCTGCTGGCCCACTGCCTGGAAACAAACTTGGTGCTGTTGAGGGGGTGGGGAGCATGGTGGGAGTGAGACAAGCCTTTTGGGTTGCGTGGGAGCTGGGTGAGGCCTATAACTGCTGGCTTTCCCCTACTTCCCTGACAACCTGCATGACACAGCAGAGGAAGCCATAATACTGGGAACATAACTCCACTGACATGGGAACCACAACCCCATTCCCCACAGCAGCCACAGCAAGCACCACCCAAGGAGAGTCTGAGTTCAGACACGCCTAACCCTGCCCCTAGCTGATGGTCTTTCTCTACTCATCCTAGTAGCTGAAGATAAAGGTCATATTCTCTTGGGAGTTCTATGGCCCTGCCCACCACCTGATCCTCCCCTATACTATTATAGCTAATACTCTCTTGAAAGCGCCACCTCCTGGCAGGAGGCCAACCTGCACAAAACTAGCACATCAAACAACTACAACAACTACAACTAAAGACCCTCACAGAGTTGACTTCACTCCCCTGCCACATCCACCAGAGCAGGTGCCGGTATCCATGGCTGAGAGACCTGAAGACAGTTCACATCACAGGACTCTGTGAAGACACCCCCCAATACCACCCTGGATACTGATAGCCCTGTGTGGGTGGCTAGATCCAGAAGAGAAATAATAATCACTACAGTTTGGCTCTCAGAAAGCCACATCCCGAGGAAAAGGGGGAGAGTACTACATAAAAGGAGCACCCTGTGGGACGAAAGACTCTGAACAGCAGCCTTGAGCCCTAGACCTTCCCTCTGACATAGCCTATCCAAATGAGAAAGAATCAGAAAAACAATTCTAGTAATATGACAAAACAAGGTTCTTTAACAACCCTCCAAAATCACACTAGCTCACCAGCACTGGATCCAAACCAAGAAGAAAATCCCTGAATTGCCAGAAAAAGAATTCAGAAGGTCTATTATTAAGCTAATCAAGGAGGCACCAGAGAAAGGTGAAGTTCAACTTAAGGAAATCCAAAAAATGATACAAGACCTATCAGATTAACAGCATATTTCTCAGCAGAGATCCCACAAGCTAGAAGGGATTGGGGCCCTATCTTCAGCCTCCTTAAACAAAACAATTATGAGCCAATAATTTTGTATGCCCTGAAACTAAGACTGATAAATGAAGGAAAGATTCGGTCTTTTTCAGATAAACAAATGCTGACAGAATTCGCCACTACCAAGCCAGCACTAACAAGAACTGCTAAAAGGAGCTCTAAATCATGAAACAAATCTGGAAACACATCAGAACAGAACCTCTTTAAAACATGAATCTCACAGGACCTATAAAACAAAAAAAAAATACAATAAATACATTTTTTAAAAACCAAGGTATTCAGGCAACAAATAGCATGATGAATACGAATAGCACCTCATATTTCAATACTAATGCTGAATGTAAATGGCCTAAATGCTCCACTGAAAAGATACAGAATTGCAGAATAGGTAAGAATTCACCAAGCAACTATTTGCTGCCTTCAAGAGACTCACCTAACACATAAGGACTCAAATAAACTTAAAGGGGTCAAAAAGATATTCCATGCAAATGGATACCAATAGCGAGCAAGGGTAGCTATTCTTGTATCAGACAAAACAAACTTTAAAGCAACAGCATTTTAAAAAGACAAGAGGAACACTAAATAATGATAAAAGGCCTTGTCAGCCGGGTGTGGTGGCTCACGCCTGTAATCCCAACACTTTGGGAGGCGGAGGTGGGTAGATCATGAGGTCAGGAGTTTGACACTGGCCTGGTCAAAATGGTGAAACCCCGTCTCTCCTAAAAATACAAAAATTAGCCAGGCGTGGTGGTGGGTGCCTGTAATCCCAGCTACTCAAGAGGCTGAGGCAGGAGAATCACTTGAACCTGGGAGGTGGAGGTTGCAGTGAGCCAAGATCGCACCACTGCACTCCAACCTGGGTGACAGAGTGAGACTCCATCTCAAAATAAAAGCCTTGTCCAGCAGGAAAATATCACAATCCTAAACATATGTACCTAACACTGGAGCTAGCAGATTTATAAAACAATTATTACTAGACCTAAGAAATGAGACAGACAGCAACACAATAATAGTGGGGGACTTCAGTACTCCACTGATAGCACTAGACAGGTCAAGACAGAAAGATAAGAAAGAAACAATGGATTTAAACTATACCCTAGAACAAATGGACTTAACATATTTACAGAATATTCTACCCAACAACTACAGAATATCCATTCTATTCATCAACGCAGGGAACTTTCTCCAAGATAGACCATATGATAGGCCACAAAACAAGTCTCAATAAACTTAAGAAAACTGAAATTACATCAAGTATTCTCTCAGACCACAGTGAAATAAAATTGGAAATCAACTCCAGAAAGAACCTTCAAAACCATGCAAATAGATGGAAATTAAATTGCCTGCTCCTGAATGATCACTGGGTCAACAATGAAATCAAGATGGAAATTAAACATTTCTTTGAACTGAATGATAATAGTGACACAACCTAACAAAACCTCTGGAATAGAGCAAAGGCAGTGCTAAGAGGAAAGTTCATAGCCTTAAATGCATACATCAAAACATCTGAAAGAGCACAAACAGGCAATCTAAGGCCTCACCTCAAGGAACTAGAGAAACAAGAACAAACCAAACTCAAACCCAGCAGAAGAAATAACCAAGTTCAGAGCAGAACTAAATGAAATCGAAACAAAAAATACAAAAGATAAATGAAACAAAAAGCTGGTTCTCTGAAAAGATAAATAAAATTGATAGACCATTAGCAAGACTAACCAAGAAAAGAAGAGAGAAGATCCAAATAAGTTCAATTAGAAATGAAATGGGAAATATTACAACCAACACCACAGAAATACAAAAGATCATTCAAGGCTACTACGAATACCTTTAAGTGCATAAACTAGAAAACCTAGAGGAGACAGATAAATTCCTGGAAATATACAATCCTCCTAGCTTAAACCAGGAAGAATTAGAAACCCTGAACAAACTAATAACAAGCAGCAAGATTGAAATGGTAATTAAAAAATTACCAATGAAAAAGAAGTCCAGGACCAGATGAATTCACAGCTGAATTCTATCAGACATCCAAAGAATTGGTACCAATCTTACTGACACTATTCTGCAAGATAGAGAAAGAAAGAATCTTCCCTAAATCATTCTATAAAACCAGTATCACCCTAATACCAAAACCAAGAAAGAACATAACAAAAAAAGAAAAATACAGACCAATATCCCTGATGAACATAGATGCAAACATCCTTAACAAAACACTAGTGAACCAAGTCCCACATCGTATCAAAAAAATAATCTACCATGATCAAGTGGGTTTCACACCAGGGCTGCAGGGATGGTTTAACATATGCAAGTCAATAAATGTAATACACCACATAAACAGAAATAAAAACAAAAATCACATGATCGTTTCAATAGATGCAGAAAAAGCATTTGACAAAATCCAGCATCCCTTTATGATTAAAACCCTCAACAAAACTGGCATACAAGAGACATACCTCAATGTAATAAAAGTCATCTATGACAAACCTACAGCCAACATACTGAACAGGGAAAAAGTTGAAAGCATTCCCTCTGAGAATTGTAACAAGATAACGATGTCCACTCTCACCACTTCTATTCAACATAATACTGGAAGTCCTAGCCAGAGCAATCAGACAAAACAAAGAAATAAATGGCATGCAAATCGGTAAAGAGGAAGTCTAACTGTCACTGTTTGCTGATGATATAACTGTATACCTAGAAAATCCTAAAGACTCCTCCAAAAACCTCCTGTAACTGATAAAAGAACTTACCAAAGTTTCTGGGTGCAAAATTAATGTACACAGATCAATTGTTCTGCTATACACCAACAGCAACCAAGCTGAGAGTCAAATCAAGAACTCAATCCCTTTTACAGTAGCTGCAAACAATACAATACAATACAATAGAATACAATACAATACAATACAATACAATACAATACAATACCATACCATACCTTAGGAATATACCTAACAAAGGAAGGGCAAGACCTCTACAAGGAACTACAAGACACTGCTAAAAGAAATCATAGATGACACAAACGAATGGAAACATATCCCATGCTCATGGATAGGTAGAATTAATTATTGTGAAAGTCACCGTAATGCCAAAAGCAATCTACAAATTCAATGAAATTCCCAAAAAAATACCACTGTCATTCTTCACAAAACTAGAACAAGCGATCCTAAAATGTAGATGGAACCAAAAAAAAGCCGACATAGCCAAAGCAAGACTAAGCAAAAGGAACAAATCTGGAAATAATGTATTACCTGACTTCAAACTATACTATACGGCCATAGTCACCAAAACAGCATGGTACTGGTATAAAAATAGGCACATAGACCAATGGAACAGAATAGAGAACCCAGAAATAAACCCAAATACTTACAGCCAACTGATCTTTGACACAGCAAACAAAAACATAAAGTGGGGAAGGATGTCCTATTCAACAAATGGTGCTGGGATAACTGGCAAGCCACATGTAGGAGAATGAAACTGGATCCTCATCCTTCACCTTATATAAAAATAAAGTTAAGATCGATCAAGGACTTAAATCTAAGATCTGAAACATAAATATTCTAGAAGATAACATTGGAAAAACCCTTTAGACACTGGCTTAGAAAAAGACTTCATGACCAAGAACCCAAAAGCAGATGCAATAAAAATGAAGATAAATAGGTGGGACTTAATTAAACTAAATAGCTTCTGCACAGCAAAAGCAACAGTCAGCAGAGTAAACAGACACTCACAGAGTGGGAAAAAATCTTCACAATGTATTCATCCATCAAAGGACTATTATTCAGAATCTACAAGGAACTCAAAACAAATTAGCAAGAAAAAAAACAAACCATTTCATCAAAAAGTAGGCTGAGGACATGAATAGACAATTCTCAAAAGAAGATATACAAATGGTCAACAAACATATTTTAAAAATACTCAACATCTCTAATGATCAGGGAACTGCAAATCAAAACCGCAATGTGATACCAACTTACCGCGCAAGAATGGCCATAATCAAAAAATCAAAAAAAAAAAAAACAGATTTTGGCGTGGATGCTGTGCAAAGGAAACACTTCTACACTGCTTGTGGGAATGTAAACTAGTACAACCACTATGGAAAACACTGTGGAGATTCCTTAAAGAACTAAAAGTAGAACTACAATTTGATTCAGCAATTCCACTACTGATTACCCAGAGGAAAAGAAGTCACTATACGAAGAAGATACTTGCAAACACATTTATAGCAGCACAATTTGCAATCGCAAAAATATGGACCTAGCACAAATGCCCATGAATCAACAAGTGGATAAGAAATTGTGAGATATCTGTCTACCTATCTACACATATAATAGATATATATGTATATGTGTGTGTGTGTATATATATATATTTGAGATATATATATATAATGAGATATATATATATATAATAGAATACTACTCACCCGTAAAAAAGAGTGAATTAATGGCATTCACAGCAACCTGAATGGAAATTTAAAAATGCAATCCAGAGACTAAATCAAGCAGAAGAAAGATTTCTGAACTTGAAAACATGTCTTTTGAAATAACCAGTCAGGCCGGGCACGGTGGTTCAGGCCTGTAATCCCAGTACTTTGGGAGGCCGAGATGGGCGGATCACGAGGTCAGGAGATCAAGACCATCCTGGGTAACACAGTGAAACCTCATCTCTACTAAAAAAAAAAATACAAAAAACTAGCCAGGCGAGGTGGCGGATGCCTGTAGTCCCAGCTACTGGGGAGGCTGAGGCAGGAGAATGGCGTAAACCCGGGAGGCGGAGCTTGCAGTGAGCTGAGATCGGGCCACTGCACTCCAGCCTGGGCGACAGAGCGAGACTCCGTCTCAAAAAAAAAAAAAAAAAGAAATAACCAGTCAAACAAACAAACACTTGACCAAAAAGGAATGAACAAGGCCTACATGATATATGGGACATCATTATACAACCAAATATTCAAATTTTGGGTTTTCCAGAAGGCAAATAAATGGGCAAAGGCATAGCAAACTTATCCCTACCTCCCCAAAAAAGCTGAAACTTCCCACATCTTTCAAGAGATATATAGACATTCACATAGAGGAAGCTCAAGGATCCCCAGAAAGATTCAGTCCAAAATGGTATTGTCCAAGGCACATTATAGTCAAACTTTTAAAGTCAATGACAAAGAGAAAATTCTAAAAGCAGCAAGAGAAAAGCATCAAGTCATATATAAAAGACTTCCATCAGACTAAGAGTGGATTTCTCAGCGGAAATCTCACGGGCCAAGAGAGAATGGGATGACATATTCAAATGTTGAAAGAAAAAACAAAACTGTCAGCCAAGAATACTACACTCAACACAAAGCTATCCTTTCTAAACGAAGGAAAAATAAGTTATTTCCCAGATAAGCAAAAACTGAGGGAATTTATCATCACTAGACTGGCCCTACAAGAAACACATAAGGAAATACTATATCTGGGTGATATATGCCATCACAAAAAGACATGAAAGCAGAAAACACTGGTAAAGCAGACACAAAAATAAGAAAGAGAAAAAATTCAAATTTAAGGAGAAAATACACAAACCACACACACAAAAAAACAAACAGTAAAAGGAGAAGAAATGTAGGATATACAAAACAACCAGAACACAATTAACAAAAAGGCAGAAATACATTCTCACCTATAAATAATTTTGAATGTAAACAGATTAAATCCCCCCAATTAGTCACCTATAAATAATAATTTTGAATGTAAACAGATTAACCCCCCCCCAATTAAAAAATATAGACTGGTTAAACAGATTAAAAACAAGACTCAACTACCTACATGATGTCTACAAGAAACCCACCTCACCTGTAAAGGCACATATAGACTGAAAGTGAAGGGATTAAAAAAGATATTCCATGCAAATGAAAACCAAAAGCAAGCAGAAGTAGCTATACTTGTATCAGATGAAACAGACATTAAGCCAAAAACTGTAAAAAGAGACCAAAAAAGGTCATTATACTGTGGTCCCTCAGTATATACATGGAGGATTGGTTCCAGGACCCCAGTCTAAACCAAAATATATACATACTCAGTACCACAGTTGGTCCTGTGAAACCCACAGATACAAAAAGTAGGCCCTCTATATACTCAGTTTTGCATCCCACAAATACTGTATTTTTGTTGTTGTTGTTCACGTGTGGTTGAAAAAATCATGCAGCTCACGCCTGTGATGTACCAGGTCAACTGTATAATGATAAAGGGAGAGAGAATATCATGATTCTAGATATATATGCACCCAACACTGGAGCATTTTTATACAAAGCAAGTATTATTAAACCTAAAGAGACAAACAGACTCCAATACAATAATAGTTGGGGACTTCAACATCCTACTCTTAGCACTGAACAGATCATCTAGACAGAAAATCCAAGAAACATTGGATTTAAAATGTACTTTAGACCAAATGGACCTAACAGGCATTTACAGAACATTTTATCCAACAGCTACAGAATACACATTATTCTCATCAGCACATGAATAGACCATATGTTAGGCCACAAAACAAGTCTCAACAAATGGAATAAAACTAGAAATGAATAACAAGAGAAACTCTGGAAACTGTACAAACACATGGAAATTTAAAAACATGCTCCTGAACAACCACTGGGTCAATGAAGAAATTAAGAAGGAAATAAAGAAAATTCTTGAAACAAATAAAAACAGAAACACAACATACCAAAGCCCATGGGATACAACAAAAGAAGTGATAACAGGTAAGTCTGTAGCAATAAACACCTAATCAGAAAAGTTGAAAGATTCCAAATTAAAGATGGGCCTCCAGGAACTAGAAAAGCAAGAACAAATCAAACCCAAATTTAATAGAGTAAGAAAGGTCACAGCAAAACTAAACAAAATGGAGAACAAAAAGTAATAATCATACAAAGGATTAATGAAATAAAAAGTTAGTTTGTTGGAAAGGTAAACAAAACTGATAAACTGTTAACTACTCTAACCAAGAAACAAGGAGAGAAGACCCAAGTAAATAAAATCAGAAACAAAAAAGAAGACATTATAGGCGATACCACAGGAATACAGAAATCATCAGAGATTATTACAAACAAATTGGAAAACCTAGAGGAAATGGATATAATCTACCAAGATGGAACCAAAAGAAAATTTAAAAACTGAACAATCCATAAGTAACAAGATTGAGTCAGTAATAAAAAGTATCCCTATAAAGAAAACCTCAGGATTGGATGACTTTACTGCTGAACTCTTCCAAGCCTAAGTAGAACTAACAGCAATTCTTCTCAAACTATTCCAAAAAAATTGAAGAATAGTTCAATAGTGAACTATTCTGTTCAATAGGACAATACTGAATTGTCCCTAACTCATTCTGAGTCCAGAATTACCCTGATACCAAACCAGACAAGGACACCACAACAAAAAAAGAAAACTACAGGCCAATATCCCTAATGAACATAGATGCAAAAATCTTAAACACAATACAAGCAAACTGAATCCAACAACACATCAAAAAGATAACACATCATGATCAAGTGGGATTTATCCTTGGGATGCAAGGAAGGTTCAACATATGCAAATCAATTAATGTGATATATCACATCAACAGAATCAAAGACAAAAACCTTATGATCATCTCAATAGATGCAGAAAAATTCTGTATCTATTCAACATCCCTTTATGATATAAACTCTCAACAAAGCAAGTATAGAAGGAATATACAAACTTCAACATAATAAGGGCCATATGCAGCAAACTCACAGGTAAATTTATACTGAATGGGGAAAAGTTGAAAGCCTTTTCTCTAAGAACTGGAACAAGACAAAAATGCCTGCTTTCACCATTCTTATTCAAAATAGTACCAGAAGCCTTAGCCTGAACAATTAAGCAAGACAAAGAAATAAAAGGCATTCAGTGTGGAAAAAGGGAAGTCAAATTGTCCCTCTTTGCAGATGACATAATCTTTTATCTAGAAAAATCTAAAACTCACCAAAATATCTTAGAACTGATAAGTTCAGTAAAGTTACAGGTTAAGAACATCAACATACAAAAATCAGTACTGTTTCTATATACCAACAACAAACTGGCTGAAAAAGAAATCAAGAAGGCAATCCCATTTACAATGGCTACCAAAAAAAAAAAAAAAAAAATCTAAGAATTAATTTAACTAATGAGGTAAAAAACCTCTACAAGAAAAACTACTGATGAAAAAAGTTGAAGAGGATACGAACAAATGGAAAAACATCCCATGCTCACGAACTGGAAAAATGAATATTGCTGAAATGACCATACTACCCAAAGCAGCCTACAGATTCAAAGCAAACTCTATCAAAATACAAGTGACATTCTACATAGAAACAGAGAAAACAATCCTAAAATTTGTATGAATCCACAAAAGACTCCAAATAGCCAAAGCAATATTGAGCAAAAAGAGCAAAGCTGGAGGCATCACACTACCTGACTTCAAAATATATTACATCAAACTATAGTAGTCAAAACAGCATGGTATTGGTATAAAAACAGACACATAGACTAACGGAACAGAATAGTGAAACCAGAAATAAATCCACATATTTTTCAACAAAGGCATCAAGAACATAATTTGGGGAAAGGATACCCTCTTCAATAAATGGTGCTGGGAAAATTGGATAGCTATATGCAGAAGAATGAAATCAGACTCCTATCTCCTACCACATAAGAAAATCAACTCGGCCGGGCATGGTGGCTCATGCCTGTAATCCCAGCACTTTGGGAGGTCAAAGTGGGCAGAGCACGAGGTCTGGAGTTCGAGACTAGCCTGGCCAACATGCTGAAACCCTGTCTCTACTGAAAATATAAAAAAATTAGCTGCGTGTGGTGGCACACGCCTATAATCCCAGCTACTCAGGAGGCTTGAACCCCAGAGGCAGAGGTTGCAATGAGCCGAGATGGTACCACTGCACTCCAGTCTGGGTGACAGAGCGAGATTCTGTCTCAAAAAAAAAAAGAGAGAAAAAAAAAAAAATCAACTCAAAACCAATTAAAGACTTAAATTTAAGACCCCGAACTATAAAAATCCTAGAAGAAAGCACAGGGGAAGCACTTGATGACATTGGTATAGGCAAAGATTTTATGGCTAAGACCTCTAAAGCACAGGCAACAAAAACAAAAACAGATAAATGAGATTAAACTTAAAAGCTTCTATACAACAAAGGAAACAATCAATAGAGCAAAAAGACAACCTGTAGAATGGGAGAAAATATCTACAAACTATTCATCTGACAGGAGGCTATTATCTAGAATATACAAGGAACTCAAACAACTTAACAACAACAAAAAAATAATTTCATTAAAATATGAGCAAAGGTTCTCAACAGACATCTCTCAAAAGAAGTCATATAAATGACCACCTGGTACATGAAAAAATTCTCAACATCACTAATCATCAGAGAAATGCAAATCAAAACTACAATGAGATATCATCTTACCCCAATTAGAATGACTACTATCAAAAAGACAAAAAATAACAAATGCTGGTGAGAATGCAGAGAGAAGTGAACTCTTACACACTGTTGGCGAGAATATAAACAAATAGGCTCATTACAGAAAACAGTATAGAGATTTCTCAAAAAACTAAAAATACAGCTACCATAAGATCCTGCAATCTCACTACTGGGTATTTATCCAAAGCAAAGGAAATCAGTATATCAAAGAGATATCTACATTTCCGTATTTATTGCAACACTCTTTACAATACACAAGATATGGAATCAACCTAAGAGACCATCAATGGATGAACGGATAAAGAAAATGTGGTAAATATACATTAATAGAGTAGTATTCAGCCATCAAAAAAGAATGAAAGCCTGTCATTTGCAGCAGCATGGATGGAACTGGAGGTCATTATGTTAAATGAAATCAGTCAGATACAGAAAGACAAATACAGCCAGTTATCACTCATATATGGGAGCTAAAACGTTGATCTCATGGTGGTAGAGAGTAGAATGATAGTTACCAGAAGCTGAGAAGGTTGGGGAATACGGGTGAGGATGGCAGTGGGATGAAGAGACATTGGTTAACGGGTACAAACATAGAGGTGGATGGAAAAAATAGGTTCTAATGTTCAACAGCACAGTAGCATGACTATAGTTGACAATAATATACTATATATTTCAAAATAGCTAGAAGAGACTAGTTGAAATGTTCCCAACACAAAGATAAATGTGATGTACAGCCTAAATACCCTGATTTGAGCACTACATATTACATACATTTATCAAAATATCACATGTACCCCATAAATGCAAGTATTATGTATCAATTTTTAAAATTTAAAAGAAAAGAAATATGAAACAAATCCAAAGAAAAACCAAGGAATGGCTGGTCTCTCCAGAAATACTGGTTTCAACCATCACTTACTGTGGTGTATTTCAAACATAAAAGTCATTACACTCCATCTACCAGCCATAAATCAAATACGAATGCCTATAACTTGACAAGTATGATTCAAAGAACAATGTGAACTTCAGTAGTCCCTTCAGTCCTTTTAAAGGTAGCTGGATCAAGAGAACTTGGATTAAGACAATATTAGATTAGATACCTACCATTGCTCACCATCCGCCTGGCCACTTCCCACAAAACAAGTCCAAAGGCCCAAATATCGACCCTCTTGTAAGAATCGAAACAATCCACCTGAATGGTTTCATCTAGAACTTCGGGGGCCATGTAGCGCTTAGTACCCACACGGGGATTGTTTCCCACATCAAGCTGATTGGTGCTCTGGGAATGCATGACTGCCAGGCCTGAAAGGAAGAAGATAACAATGTAATCAAACCACTTCCTTTCTCATAAGGGGCTGCTGAAGGATTTTAAACCAACCCCAATCAAAAGTGCCCTCTTGTGGATCCAGGGTCACTGTTGCATTACACTCAGAATAATCCCTAGAATGCCCTTTGTGATTATTTCTGGGGTGAGAGCAGAAAAGAGACTACATGTCAGAAACATTCTGAGGCTATTAGGTTAATATATGAACCTCGAAGAGATGCAAAGTTTTGGGTATATGGTAGACCAATGCACTAAACCAACGTGGCCAATGTTTGAAGTCCACAGGAAAACAGGCTCACATGTTAAATGTGAGCCTCTAAGTGGCTTAACAAGCAGCAAATTAAGCTCTCAAGCTCCACCACTGCTCTTACTAGTCTCCAAACACAAATTTCCAACAGTGTGAGATAGAGCATTTAAAGTAATTTATCACGACATAAAGGGCAGATTGCTATAAGCACTGCTTTATTCCTAAAGGAAGAGCTGCTTATCTGAGCAATAATGCTGACCAAACCCACAAGCCTTTCTCTAGAATCATGGAAACAGACAGCATTTAACTGGACCTCAGTTGAAAGCACAACTCTGGTTAAATGAAAGGTTAAATGGCTTTCAAATGCTTTCTTAAACCATGATTCATTCCAGAATTCCTCAGTCAATTAGGGAGACAGGCTTTCTTCACTGGCCAGTGGGGAGACAGATACATGCATGCTGTATTTGTGGATGACTTTATGTTATTGATGCATATGCAGACTGACTGAAAATGATTCCTATAACATTTGTTGTAATGAAAAGTGCCAAACTAGAGCAAGCAGTCCCTGTAAACCACTGCAATGCAAATATCCCTTGGTGATCTCTCAAGCTGACTACAGAGAATGCTTCACCTTCCACTCCACGGCTTTGAATGTGCGAGATGACAATTTCATATAACATCAGGGAGCCAGCACACCTTATCTCATCCTTAATAATTAGCAAAGATACTGGCAATTGCATTAGACTAAAACAGACAGTGTTCCTCTTTCACCTGTTTTTATAATCAACCCCAAGATTCTGCAGACACTGTGAACATTTCCCAAATCCTATGCAATAGTCCCTGCCTTATTCTTCAGTTACCCACAGTCAACTACAGTCCAAAAATAGGTGAGTACAGTACGATTAGGATATGTTGAGAGAGACCATATTCACATAAATTTTATTATGGCATACTGCTATCATTGTTCCATTTTATTATGTTATTGTTGTTCATCTTTTACTGTACCTAATTTATAAATTAAACTATAGTAGGTATGTAACAGGAAAAAACATAATATATATAGAATCTGGTACTATCCTGCGTTTCAGGAATCCACTGAGAGTATTGGAAGGTATTCCCCATGGAAAAGAGGGGACTACTGTATGCCCCTCCACCATTTGCAGAACCAAACAGTCAAAATATCAGAATATTTAAAAGGTGCAGGTTAAATAGAACATGGAGATATTCGGAAGATGGGAGAAGCTTCAAAGACCTTGTGGACATATTTTAAAGCCACCACAGCTAGGATCTCCAGGTGAGGCATAATTCCCCATCCTTTGAGTGTATGTTGGACTATTGAATAGAATGTGGCAGAAGTGACAGTGCATATCTTCGCAATTAGAATATAAAAGACATTACAAAATTATAAAAGGCTTCCTGTTCAGCTCACCATACACCTCTCAGCTCACCATGCACCATGTTATGAAGACACTCAAGCAGCCCTGTGGAGAGGTCCCCCGGCAAGGAACTGAGACCTGCTGCCAATCATGGCTGTAAGTGTGTCGTCATAGAGTTGGAACCTCCAGCTCCAGTTGAGCATTCAGATGACTGCAACCTCCATAAGACCCTGAGCCAGAACCACACTGCTAAGTCATTCCAAGATTCCTGACCCTGAAGGGACTGTGTGAGATAACAAATCTGTGTTGTTTTAAGCTGCTAAATTTTACAAGTAATTTCTTCTTACTAATAAGTGATTTTTACACTAAAGATGACAAAACAACCAGATGCAATTTGTAAACTTTGGCTGAGTTCTTCTTTGAAAAAACTGAAAATATCTGAAAATAAATATAAAATGATACTAGAGAGTTATCAATAATTTGTAGATATGATAAACTGATTATGAAGAAGATGCATTTTTAAGTATTTTGCAATTTTGGGATAGAATAAAAATAGGGATGAATTTTGAAGTATTGAGGGGTAAAGTGTTGTGATGCCTGTAACACTTTATTTTCAAATGGACTGGCGAAAATATACACACAGCCACAGACTGATAAAGCAAACATGGCAAAATTTTAACAATTTTTGAATCTAGGTGTTTGGGATTTAAGTGATCATTATAATATTTGAATTTTTTAATAATAAAAAGTTAGAAAAATAGGCAAGGCACAGTGGCTCACATCTGTAATCTCAACATTTCGGGAGGCCAAGATGGGATTGTCACTTGAGCTTAGGTGTTCGAGATCAGCCCGAGCAACATAGTGAGACCTCATTTCTACTAAGAACAAAAAGTACTTAGCCAGGTGTTGTGGTGCACATCTGGGGTCCCAGCCATTTTGGAATGCTGAGGCAGGAAGATCGCTTCAACCCAGTGAGGCTGCAGTGACCTATGATCAGCATGGGCAACAGAATAAGATCCTCTCTCAACCAATTAATAAATAGAATACTGACCTTTTTGCAGGATTAATCATAGAACACTATTTCTAATATGCGATCCTTAATTGCTAGGTATACACTGAAAAGTTATATACAAATCATGGTCTTACAAGAGTTGTTTCCTGTACCGCACTGTTTACCATATCCTGAATAATAACTCCTTAACAGATTTTTATACAAACCCATATATCTAATTGGAAAGTTACAAGCCAAAAGAAATGTAGTTGAAGAATTAATTACCTGGACTTACTGCAAAGTTCCCCTCAACTCCTTCCCTACCAAGTCCCATAAACCAAAACCAAGAGCCAACTCGATTTGTCCACCCTCCCCAGACCACTGGATTATAACAGAAGCTACAACTTGAATCCTTATTATTACCAGACATTTATAATATTTCTGGGCCTTACCAGAATCCTGTGACGTGGGCTTATTTTTTAGTTATATGAGTAATATACAATCACATTGGTTTTTTTTTTCTTTTTTTTTTTTAGACGTAGTCTAGCTCTGTCGCCCATGCTGGAGTGCAATGGCACGACTTCAGCTCACTGCAACCTCTGTCTCCTGGGTTCAAGTAATTCTCTTGCCTCAGCCTCCCCAGTAGCTGGGATTCCAGGCATGCGTCACCATGCTCGACTAATTTTTTTTCTTTTTTTTGTATTTTTAGTAGAGACGGGGTTTCACCATGTTCGCCAGGCTCGTCTTGAACTCCTAACCTTTCAAGTGATCCATCCGCCTCAGTCTCCCAAAGTGCTGGGATTACAGGCGTGAGCCACCACACCCGGCCACGATCACACTGTTATGAAAGTTTCTAATAACGCAGAAGTACAGGGCACGGTGTCAAACCCTGGAGTTCCTCTTGGCTAACTCCCAACCCCACCCGCCTTCGCCCTCACTGTCCCTGTCTCACTGAGTGAAAGCAGTGTCAGTACTCGGGCCAGGTAAATAGATAAACAGACTTGCACAAATATACAGGGTTAGTAATTAAGAAAGCCAGAATTTAAACCCAAATCACCCTGGCTCTAAGAGCCATGAAATAAGCCATAAAAGTCCTCTACACCACAACTAAAAATGCCTGCAAAAAACTTTAGGGCCATGCTCTTTCAATGCTTATCCTAAAATCTTTCTTCTCCTGCTTGGGAAACATTGTAATTTCTCAATGTAAAAGCAAAGACTTTAAAAGGATTCAAAGGAAGTAAATTTTCCTAACATGTCAAATCCCTTATGTTTAAAAACAAACAAAAATAAACGTTGTTACTTACATAATTAAAGCTATTTTTGTCTAAACCTTTATCAGTCTAACAATAATTGCAATAATATGAATATCATATAAACCATGTTTAATCAAGTAGAAGGCCCTGAATAGTTCACTGAATTGAATATAGTTATTATAATTCAGTTCTCATTAGCACAATTATTCAGTCAATATTCCAGGAATCCAGGAAGAACATGGTTTTATATAAAATGTCACTATACATGAAAATACTCTTATTTATAATGCAATTAAAACTACATTGAGTACTACTCTAACACCATAAGAATGAGCTATCCTAACAGGGAAAAGAGTGAATCCATTGGGGATTATTTTCCTATTTCTTAACTTGATTCTTTTGCCTTGGTTACAGAATGATTTTAGAGACCACTTTTAAGACAAACTAATTCTACAGAGTATTTATTGTGCACCTACTTTATGTGAAGGTTTGTGAAATCAGAATGCAAAAGTACTGGTTACTTCTGAAGTGGGGTGTGGCAGGGACTGACTAAATGAGAGTGAGGTAACTGTCAAGAGTAATGGGAAACTCTGTATCTCAACAGGGATTTGGGTTTTACAACATTTGTCATAACTCTCAGACAGTATTTAAAATTTGTATATCTCACAGTATATAAATTTTACCTGAAAAAAGAAAAAGCAAATAATGCATTCTTGTCAATGATCTACTAGTGTACACGCTGAAATCATCAGAAGAAAGAATTCCTTTGTCTGCAATTTACTTTGAACTCTATCAAAGGTTGAGTTGGACTGATGGATGGGAGATTAATAGATTAATAAATATGTAATAATGCTTAAGGATAGTAAAATGTTAATGTGAGAATCTACGTGGTGGGTATAAAGGTGTTCATTGTAAATGTTCAACTTTTCTGCATGTTTGAAATTTTGCATAACGTGTTGTGGGGGAGAGATGCAACTCAGCTAAACATGGAAACAAAAGTAAAACTGGTAATGAAAAAATATTTTTAGAAATTTACCCAAATCTGCTATGCAACACTGTCCATTCTTCTTAACCAGAATATTTTTGCTCTTTAAATCTCGATGGGCAATGGCTGGTTTCCCTTGGGTCCCAAATATCTCTATGTGCAAATGTGCAAGACCACTAGCTATGGACAGCACTATTCGAAGGCAGCTAACTGTATCCAGAGTAGTAAGCTGAAGATAGTCGTACAACGATCCCATTTCGTGATAATGTGTAATTAACCACAGCTGGGTACTGGAGTGTCTTGATGTCATATCTGAAGCAATGAAACCTGAAGAGACCAAGAACAAAATTAATACACATGAGAATTCCACATTATAACTTTAAGTATTTAGAAACAGCAACGTACACAGTAAATGTCATCTGTAACAAAAAGTAATTAAACTGACCAATTGCCCTAAGAGGGGGTTTACAGAAGCATCGACAGAGAAAAATAACAGCATTTATTCCTTAAAAGGGCACTGCTAATAGGAAAAGTTCATATTCATTTCATTATAAGCAATACTTTAAAGAATATTTTGCATTCCTTAAGATTCAGATAGCAATAATATCTTTGTGCTCACCCATAACGATAGTGCCAAGCCCTTCAGCATGTTGATATTTTAGGAACAGGTCATTCATCAACCATCCTAAAAGAACACCAAACCTAAAACCTGAGTACTGTATTCTAGTCCTGACTCTGCCTGTGATTTACTTGTGTAATACTGGGCAACTCAATTAGGCTCCCTAGCCTATGTCTGCTCAAATGTAAAATAAAGGGGGCGAGTTTACATTAAATGATTGACTGATTCACAAAATTAAAAAAGAAACCAACCAAATATAATGAGCATTTATGATGCTCTCTGTCAGTCACACACAGAAAAACCAAGATGATAGTGTTTGTTGGCCGAAGACAGGTGTAAAAACGAAAACATTACAATAAAATGTGAAAAGTACTATAATATATATCTTCAAAAGGCAACGTGAGCCCAGAGCAGGAAATTATAGTAATTCAGACTAGATGTTACAATAGGCTTCCATTAGGAAGTAGCAACTCAACTGGTCTTGAAGTAAAGTGAGAGACTGACAAATGTGGATGAAGAGGTTGGAGATTTTTCTTTTTCTTTTGAGACGAAGTTTCACTCTTGTTGCCCAGGCTGGAGTGCAATGGTGTGATCTTGGCTCACTGCAACCTCCGCCTCCTGGTTTCAAGCGATCCTCCCGCCTCAGCCTTCTGAGTAGCTGGGATTACAGAGGCCCACCACCACACCTGGTTAAATTTTTATATTTTAAGTAGAGATGAGGTTTCCCCATTTTGGCCAGGCTGGTCTCAAACTCCTGACCTGCAGGTGATCCACCCGCCTTGGCCTCTCAAAGTGCTTGGATTACAGGCGTGAGCCATCGCTATCAGCCCGGACGAGATTTTTCTAGACATCTGGAGGGAACTTTTGAGCATGCAGAAGACTGTCTGGAAGTTAGGGGCACTTCCTAACTTATGAAATAAATTGCGACGTGTGCTTGCCTTTTCTGCTACAGAGGTGCCTTTCTAGGATTATTCTCACATATATGAACCACGCTGGTAGACAGTGAAGTTTGGGACTTAAAAAGAAGTGAGAAAAAAAAAAATTTAAGACGGATATGGCTTGAGGAAGAATTAAATGACTTATGAAAATGTAAGAGAAAATACATTAAAATGCTTTATACTTGCATAGTACTTTATATAAAATTTATGTCACTTTCACATATATTTTCTCATGAGATTTTTCTCAACAAGCTGGTAAGAAAGACATCATTATGCTCATTTTACAGATAATAAAGTTGCTGCTGGGAGATGCCAAGGATCACATAGCTATTTAAGTCGCTATCAACTCTGAATTTGGTGCTAGCTGTCCTCATACCTTGCATAGGAAGGCTCTGTGAGCCAAGAAAGGTCCCCTATTTGATCATCAACATCTTCATCGTCGGCAACCACAACAGAAGCAGTTAATAATTATTGAGTACTATGTGCCTGGAACTTTATATGCAATCCTTCAAAAACCACATGAAGTAAGTAGATCACATCATTGATATTAGATTCCTGTAGGTCTGATTCTAGAACCCAGACTCTTACCGACTACGCCATATTGTCCCCAAACAAATGATTTCTATTCAGAGAAAAAATAATTTCACATTTTCGCCTGAGGGACATATGCAAAGCAAACTGAATAATATTTTAGCACCTTCACCCTCTACTTCTTTCTCTCTCTTCCTCTAAGCCTATTCCCATGGCCAGCCCTGAGTCTCCCACTCCTTGCCTACTCCCCAATCTGCTTTTTCCCCTTGAAGCTGCTTCTCTTGGAGCCATTAGCTGGCCAAAATATGCATCAAAATGTGTTCTTGGACATTAGTTATTCTTAATAAAGAAAATGTTTCTGCTTTAACAGTTTATGAACCAAATAATACTAATCTGTAATGATTTTCTTAAAAAATACCCCCAACTCTAACAGCACCACTCAAAAGAAATTAAATTACTGTTATATATCTGTGTAGCCTCTATTGATTTCCTCCCCCAAGAAAAAGGAGCTTCTCATTAAATAAATAAATAGTAAACAAATACATTTGTATTATCTCACCTTCACTAAGCCCCTTAGGTCTTAGGGAAGAATTTTATCTGCCCCATTAATTATGCTCTAGACCATCAGGAAAAAAATACTTTTAAATAATCAGGTTTTTTCTTTTTAACTGTTTATCTCTTAAGCGTGAATTATATAACTTCGCTTGCTTCACGATTCTAGATTACTTTTATGGAATGTTTGTGTTTTGAGTACAAAACTGTGGTTAAGAGTTAGGCTGCCTGGTGTAATTCCCACCTCCACTATTTCACCTCTCTGTATATATTGGTTATCTCAACATTTAAAACTGGGAAAACGAGAGTATCTATTCTCTTACGGTCATGGTGAAGATTCACAACAAAATGCACATAATGCACCCGTAGTTACCGCGTAGTAATGATCCATTACATGTTTGTTGTCACGACTGTTGCTATTCTTGTTACACAGACATTTAACTGCAACACAAGGCAGTGTGTGGTAAGAGTTAGAACAGAGGTACAAAGTGAGGGGATGCAAAAAAGCACAATTAATTCCACAGGGCAAAACTAAAGGGGGCCAAGAGGTTTTGACGGAGGAAGGAATTGTTGGAGGATGTGAAAGGGACAGTGAGTGATCAAGAGCAACCTGAGGAAGGACAATGAGACCTAAATGTTTGTGGCGAGCTCAAAGAACGGTCAGTATTAGTAGTAACGGAATGGGGCATACTTGTAAAGGATGGTTAAGTGATTCCTTGGAGCCCCAAACCAGGGAGTCTTGAATACCAGCCATCAAAGACACTGAACAGAATTATCTCTGCTCCCCAATGGAAGACAACTCCAAGTGGAGAGATGAATTGGAAAGGGAAAGCTGACAGCTGAGGTGAGGAGGATTAAGTGATGACTAGGACCCGATGGGTAAGCAAAAGTGAGAAATCAACTACAGAAACTGAAACAATTTTGAGATGGAACATCACTACCACACCATGGAAGCAAAGCTTTGAAGCTTTGGACAACTGTCAAATCATTATTTGCAGACAACTTGACTCATTTAAATACTAAATTGGCAGTGCTAAAATAGAAATAAATTTTGGCAATGGCCTTCCTATGAGCCAGACCTAATCCAATAGCCATAAGGTGGCCAACACTATTCTATACAGAGTTAAATTCTATATAAACTTTATATCCACTACTGAAGAAGCACTCCAGGCAGCATTCACCATACATGTATCAGTATAAACACATTTGGAGAAACTTTTCAAAAATATAGAAGTCAATGGGCCTAAGGAGTGTGCTCACCCTTTATACTGCCATAGCAGTATTTCAGCGGGCACTTTACATATTTCACAAATGTTGCTAAGCTTTAGTTTCTAAATTAAAATGTATCCTGAATCCCTCTGAAAATCTGGGTTTTAAAAATGATGCCTAGTTTGAGGGAATGTGCATTTAATTACGATATCCCTGGGAGCTGTGAATCTCTAGGAAATAGTCCAAAGATCTTTCTTAGTTTGATTCAAGTAATAAATATTCAAAAAGGGTGGGGTAAGTAGAACAACCAATGAGCCTTGAAGTGAACAATATGGGGCAAATTTTTGTTATTTAAATAACGATCTGCAGATGTAGGAATAAGAATTAGCACTAGTGGATTTCCTTTTCATCATCCAGAGAGTCTTAAACTTATTTGCAGATTTAAATAAGAAATTGGTGTTTGAGAAAATTAAATAGCATATAAATGCTAAGGATCCCTATATTGCTTTTTAGGAGACACTCTCAAATTCACATTCACCAAAACGGAGAGAGCAAAGGCGGACAATTATTTCTCCCTAGATACAATTAACGAGGGGGTTATCCTTGTACTTACCTAAGATATTTTCATGCCTCAGCATCACAGTGTTGTACAATTCCGTTTCCCTGAACCATGACTTCTCATCACGGGAGGAGAATATCTTCACGGCAACATTCTCCCCTTGCCAGCTGCCCCTCCACACTTCACCATACCTGCCTTTCCCTATGGAAAACAAAACATAGGTGACACAGAACAGTAGGCATTTTGGAGGTGGCCAGCCCATCATTAAGAATAAGCCAATTAATTTAGTGCCTGCAACTCTTAATCCCTCCCATTGCTTACTGGAGAAACTCAGCTTGGGAATATAAATATCACAACCTTTATTTTTTAGTTTTTTTTTTTTTTTTTGGCCTATAAAGACATACAAAAATAAGGTGGAAGCTGCCCCTCTCATCTACCATATTGTGATAACAAACTGCCTTCTGTATCTGCATTGTATAATTAGCTGCTAATTACTCAGTTTACATTTAAATCCCTCTGTTGAAAGGTATAAAATGCATATGACTTTTAAAACACTTGAAAGTAAAACTTATGAAATGGTACAGATTATTAAATTTCAATTGTGTTCCGAAAGCCAAAAAAGTATACATCAGTAAACTGAATTCCTTCCTTGGTTCCTTCCCTTCACACAGGATCAACATAGGCACTGTCCAAATTGGTGAATTTAGATATGCATTTTTTCCACAAAGGAGAACAATTAAGTTTAAAATGTGTGTTCGAAGGATTAAAAAACAAAAACAAACCAAAACACAATGCTGTGTAGGAGATCGACAAGCAGCCACTGCCATCCATAAAGATTTCTTGGCGGAAGATATATTTCAAAAAAGAGGATTTGCAAAGTCTTAAATACATAATCCCAGAACAGTTCTGACTTCTTCTGATACTGGTCATGGGTATTTGTTTGTCAGACAGCTCCTGTGATGCTACAGATGGGCTACACTGAAAAGGCTACTTGGAGAACACATTTTGGAAAACGTGGCAACTCTACTTGTGATCTCATCTGTTTGGTGCGTGGCCCCCTCTTGCAGCAGCAACACACTTGTCAGCTTGTCAGCTATATGTTCCCTCTTTCATTCGTCTCTTTAATTATAGGTAGGGGTGATCAGGGAGGTTGGAGGAGGAGGTAATTACCACAAGACTATGAGGATCAACAAGGGGTATAATCAGCCTAGATAACAAGGCAAGAGATCTAACTTGGAGGGCAGTGGGGCTTTCTACCCAGGCAAGTGGCTGCTGGAATCACACAGCTTCTAATAAGCAGCTGCAGCACCACCTGCATATACAGGAATACAGTTATTTGCTAGAACACTAAGCCACTGAAAACCCAAACATGGAGAGAGAAGCAGGTCTGTCCAGGAGATACACCTGAATCATAATCACAATCACTAAATCTAGATTACCTGACAAAAAATAATGTCCCTATTAAATACCAACAACTAACCCAAAAGGATGTTGAATGTGGCTAACAAGTGCTCACTGTGGGCCACTGTTGGGTCACACAAATATAATTTAGTACAGGATTCCTTTTAATAAAGTCATAGCAATTTGCCCAGCATTTACAGCTCAAGATGAGGGCTAGCGCTAAGATACTACCAATACTGGCTGCCAGAAAACGATATGCTAACCTTTTCCTGTCTTTGGTTCTATTTTGCATCTTTATTTTCCCTTTGTCCTCATTTTGTCATTAGGGATGACAGCAAAATATCCCAGGGAATTGTGGACATAAAATTACCTCACATCCTTTTTTTGGGTGATGTTTTAAAGAAAACAGGAGATGAATGTCGAGGTAGGTAAATTAAAACAGAAATATTTTTCAATGGTTTTCAAATGCTTTTAAGTTGTTAAATGCTTTTTGCAAACTCATCATTATGCAGAAGCCCCTAAAACAAAAGCAGAGCTGCTCAAAAACCCTGGCCATGGAGCCCCACAAAAAGGCTCCCTCAAGGCACCTGTAAGTTGTAGTTTCACTGATCATCATCCAGAAATGACTCCCCTACCCCAACTTCCCATGTTTTTGAACCAAAAATAACACACCATCCATGCAGTTCATCACGTATATTTTTACTAAAAGCTGTACCGCATGAACACACTAACTACAAGCTAATGAAAGGCAATGCTTTTATTAAAGTCTTTAGTCCTAACCCAAGAAAACGCAACAATGATATTTATACTGTTTCAAAAAAAAATGCTGAGGAGTATCTATAGAACCAGAAACTACATATTTTAAAGGTGCATTACTCTTTTGCCATTTGGACTCTGGAGCCAATCTCTGAAGACTAATCTTGCGATAGCTTGCATGGAACAGGAGTAGACAGGGGAGACGAGGCAGGGAAATGTACCCCCTCAATGTCTTCCCACCACTATCCAGATAATTTTGTTCATAATCAAGTAAGATACTAGTTGTACAAGAGGACAACTCTGGTTGAAATTAATGAGCTCATTTGGGGCTCTTCCATCTTTATTTTCTCTGCTCACAATCTGCCGTGGAGAAGCAAGAAGTGGGAAACAGTGACAATAGCTATAGACCTAGAGAAAGGACCAACAAGCTCCTGCTGGTTACTCCTGTGTCTTAGGGTGGTAGCCACTGCTCTTCCTACCTCTGCCTTTCCCCCTTTCTACTACTCAGATTGGGGGTGTCCCTCTTTCCAAGAAAACGAGAAAAAAATCTGGAGAACAGCAGCCAAGTGATGGGGACAGCTTAGAGGTCACCTCCCCAAAGCAAAAGATGCAATGGCAGGAACTGCAAAATCCAGCCCTCAGAAACCATGAGCACTAGGAAGAGGGTGTGGAGACGTTGCCAACCCATGAATGCTACGGCAGCCATCCCTGCAAGTCGTCTAAAAGAGAAAGTTAGGAAAATGATTATGGAACTTGCAAATACCTGCCACATAAAAGCAAAGCTAACAAAAATCAGGAAATTGGTACTTTGTACCATCTTCCTAGAGAGCCAATCAGCAGCATATAAAACAAACTATTAAAAAAATTTACAAATTTTGACCCAGGAACCCCCAATTCCTGGGAATTTTTTCTGAGAACTCAAAAGAAAGAAGCAATGTGTGCAAAATCTTTTTCAAGCAGTATAGTTATAGTGACACTGTCATTTCAGGGACAGCTACATAATCTTCAAAAATATTTGTGATGTGTACAAACACATGAAATGTTCATGAGCTTAAAACTGAAAAAAAGGGACATAAATTATATGTACAACATGATTATGTCCACATACAAATATGTTCATGTATGGGGAAAATGTGAGAGGTCATGGAGACATGTATACAGCTCATATTTAAATAAAGGAGTTATAAAGATCCCTTTGCTAGAATTGGTTTCATTAATTATTTTCATTAATTATTCCCATCAAAAAGAAGAAAAGAATGAGAGGAATTAAAGAATTTCAATAAACAAGTTTATTGTCCAAAAGCCTACTTACTTCAGATTATCCAA
This sequence comes from Piliocolobus tephrosceles, assembly GCF_002776525.5. Classification (NCBI taxonomy): domain Eukaryota; kingdom Metazoa; phylum Chordata; class Mammalia; order Primates; family Cercopithecidae; genus Piliocolobus; species Piliocolobus tephrosceles. The sequence goes on from NC_045444.1 coordinate 43,492,348, forward strand.
TACCTATGGTAAGGAGCAACCATATCAATTCATTTCTTAGGCATTCTCTCACCATCCCAAAGGGTCCACTTACAATTGAAAGCTTTTGACGAGGCATTCTGTGTACTCATTAGTGATGGACTCCTTTGATAAGAGCTTAAACAAGTTCAGGTGCTCCAACATGAGTCATACAGAATAGAGACCACATCTCATAAGTTTAATAAGGAAACAACTGGTAACAAAAAGCAGATTTTCCAAGTTCCATCTTTTACTTCAAATACACAACTCACACTGCATATTACCCACAAAGAAAGGAAAAAAAAAGAATTACCGACACACTCCAACAGTGTAATCTGGCGAGCCACTGTTCTTTGTACCAGAAAAGGAAGACCAGAGCCACTTCCTGATGTACACGAATGATCCAATAAATCCTGCGGTTTAAGACAAGGGGGAAAAGAAACAGTTGACCAATATAGCTCCCACTTTGGAATATTAGCATGCACGACATTGTAACTCACATGAAGGGCAGCAATCCGGGACACATGGCCTGTTAGTGTGGATTGGTTTTCTTTCTTTTTTTTTTTTTCCTGAGACGGAGTTTCACTCTTGTTGCCCAGGCTAGAGTGCAAAGGTACGATCTCGGCTCACTGCAACCTCCGCCTCCTGGGTTCAAGTTATTCTCCTGCCTCAGCCTCCCAAGTAGCTGGGATTACAGGCATGTGCCACAACGCCCGGCTAATTTTGTATTTTTAGTAGAGATGGCATTACTCCATGTTGGTCAGGCTGGTCTTGAACTCCTGACCTCAGGTGATCCACCTGCCTTCGCCTCCCAAAGTGCTGGGATTACAGGCATGAGCCACCACACCTGGCCAGGACTGGTTTTATTTCTTCGGAATACTAGAAGCTAGCACTTCACCTAATACATGATAGGTTTTCCCAAAGGATAAGTAGTCCTTTCTTATATGCAGAGTTTCCAAATAAAATATATAATGAAAGAAGCTGAGCAGACAAAGTTGAAGGTATAAATCAGAAAGCCCAAGAAGCAGAGATGAGCACAAGAGAAGCAGTAGAGAGAATAGCAGGTGGAACAGAAAGGGGGGGGACATCCCTTCAACTTCAAGAACTGGGTATAGTTTACCATATTCTGCTATTCTCACTAAGTATCTGTCAAATGATTCACTTTAGTTGCCATACCAACTAAGGAACTCTAATTAGGAACAAACAAACTAGGAATAAGGAACAAACAACTCTAATGTGATTTGTAACGAAAAGACTCCAATGACCATGTGGATCATTAAATTGGTAAGCTCAGGCAGCAACGGGCTGCCTGGCTGGAGGTTTCCTTTTAGGTAGATGAGGAGCAAAACTATATTAACACTTACTTGTCATTTCTTAATGTGAATCACTCACAAATCAGAGAAGAAAACAAATAAAGCTTTCATTGAAAACATAAAACCAGTGCCCCAAGTTAATGTCTACAAATGAAGGTGTTGGCAGAAAGATTCCCAGTTAGTTCATTGATAAAGTTTTCCTTCTTACTCTCAACATAAGCCAAGAAACAGGTATCAGGCACAGGTTATTTGTAATAAACAATATCGTGCCGATGGGTGATAAAGGTAGGGTTGCAGTAATATTGAGTTAATATTTCCCAAAGCTCATCCTTTCCCAAACATTTTGGCTGGCCTACTAAAGCAATACATTGATTTGTATGAATTTCATCTTCTTTCACTTCCTCTGAGCACCACTGTGAAGTACTGTTGATCGGCAAAATTACCAAAAGCTGAACATCCAACGGAAGAAATTTAGAACCCTTAAAAACCACAAAAGGGATAATCAACAAGAAAATGAGTGTAGATGAAGCAGAGTTTCATATCTCCCTAACCATTTTCTCTCTTGCAGTTCTTTTTTCTCCTTATTCATTCATTCTTTTTTGAGAAGAATATAATTCTGAAAATTAAACTAATGTGTTATTTTTTTCATAATGTATGATCCTGCTTCTAAACCCTGTTCATAGACCTAAGGAAGGAAAAATAAATAATCAACCCAAGACTAACAAACATATATCTCAACTCTCAGATGCCAAGCCTTCTTTTTGTTCTTTTCTTTTCTTTAATTCAAGACAGAGTCTCACTATATTGCCCAGGCTGGTCTCGAACCCCTGGTCTCAAGTGATCTTTCCCCTTGGCCTCCCAAAGTGCTGGAACTACAGGCGTGAGTCACCATGCATGGCCAAGGCTCGTTTTTCAATGTAGATGTGCAGCTTAGTAAGGGCATGCTTTGTTGAAACATGCAAATGAGCATATTGCTTAAATAAGCAAGTATGTAGACCAATAATCACAACTTGTTTGCAATAGCGTTCTATACTGTGTTATGATATCGTGATACACTATCACATGACATGGTTGAGTTTAAAGGACTATTTTGGCATATGCTCCATTCCTCTCTCAAAATTCTAAAAGCTATTTAAACAGTAATTTATACCAGATATTCCTATTATTGCCCTTGGTAATTAGTTATGTTAGCAGCTCTGAGGAATGAAGTTCTAACTAACCTATTTTAGAATCTTGCTTTGCTAAAGCTTTGTCAGGATTCATCCTCACATCTTCTTGCTACTAACTCAATAAACTCATTTAATTTTCCTTAAAGCTTGAAATAGACTTCTAAGTATATATCTAACAAAAAAAAATTGTATTTCTCTACTTTTTGAAATGAAATGTCCTTATACTGCATTCTCTTTCCCCAGTTCCACTGTACCACAGTTTAAACAGTAGGTAAATGGCAGCTACAGAAGGTTACTTCCCCCTTTTACATACCAAAAAGTGGCCCAGTGATGGGGAAGGTGGTAGAATGGGATGTTTCCCAGCCCTTATCAGGCACTACCGAATGTTTGTGACAACCTGCCAAAGGTGGGTCCTGCAATTGTCCAGGTGTAGCATCTGTGCTACCCAGATGGCCACTGGTGAGGGGAAGTCTTCTCCAGTATAAGGGGAGCTGCAGGGCAAGTGTAACTGCAGAACTGTCAGACACTTTGAAGCTTGTTGTCTAGCAGAACAAGACTTATTGCAAAATGATTTTAAATACGCATGGGCAATGGCATTAAGTAACACTGAATCACATTAGAAAGTTATTACTTTGATTGCCTTTCAATTCATCAGATTGTGACAAGGAGAGAGTCTCGAATTGGTATTGGCATGTCTCTTGCACTCTCTTACCCACAAATCTCAAATTTTTTCAAAGTAAGCATCAGACTCAGCATAATATCCATATAGAATGCTATTATTTTTTCTTTTGCACTTTATGATAACCTTCTATTTAGAGCAAGTGATACCCTTTCCCCACTTAAAGTTCAAAGCGTCTTTAAAATGAACACTTGGTAAGCAACTTTAAAAGGTCAATAAAAGGAGACAGTCACTTTTTAATGTGATTCTATCATCTAAAAATATGCAAAAGAATAATTTTTTAATGTATAAATACAATGGTTTCCAACACTGTGCAGTCCAATGGGTAAGTCACTAGCCACACATTGCCATGAGCAAGGAAACTGTGGTTGGTGTGAATTGATATATGCTATAGGTGTAAAATACACACAAGATTTTGAAAACTTACTTCAAAAGCAGAAAGAATGTAAAATTTACATTAATAATTTTTTAATCAATTATACGTTGAAATGACAAAAATGGTATATATTTGGTTGAATATCTGTTAAAATTAATTCTACTTTTAAGAAACTTTTTGGGTTTTTTCATTTGTTTGTTTTTAAGGTGGCTACTTGAAAAATTTTAAATTACATAGGTGACGCACATGCTGCTTCTATTGGACAACACCGGTTTAACCAAATGACTGCACTCCACAAGGGGGCACCACAGGAGCATACAAAATTTAAAAGCTGCTTTTTTTGGATGTCAAGTTTTTAAGCCTTAAATTACAGGGTGTTGAAATAATCTAGAAAGGAAATTAATCTTTAATATTAAGCAAAAGGTGCCTTTTTCAAAGAGCACTTTTATGGCTAAAAATAGAGTACCCGAAGACCACAAATGCCAACCCTCCAAAATTGTAGGCAACCATTCTTTTTTGCTTTACTCCTCAGAGAAAAGTAACTAACTACCAACACTACTAAAATAAATCCCATCCCTTATTTAAATGTCTGTCTAAAATGGCTGTTCTGATATGGGAAGACTACACAGGTGCCAGCATGTGCTTGTTTAGGACATAAGTAACCAACAGCATGTGTGTACACTGTTCAGTCACTCATTACTGGTTAGTGTTTCATGTTCGAAATAAGAACGTGTCTGCAGACATCTTCCTCATGCTTGGGATTCCCTGTGGGGTCACGACTTACTGCTAAAGTGCTGTCTCCAACATTGGTGGTGATGAGCCCTTCAATGGTGCCATACTCCACATCTCGGGGATTGAGGCGTTCTTGGTTGCGCCTTTTAAATTTTCGGAGAGCAACTCCCAGCAGGCAGGCTAAAAGACATACTGCGAACACTACAGAGAGAATAATGAGGCCGACCTCCAAGTGGAAATTCTGTGTTCCAGGGAAGGATTTTCCTGGAGTTGTGGGGGAAAAGGGGAATTGGTTGTAAGGATCACTGCTTACTTATTATTAACATAACCAATATCCTAACAAGTGGCTCCTGATTCTGACCACACAGTCTCACAACTCACGAAGTATTAAAACTAAAACACTTCCTAATACCTGGCCAATGGCCCAGACATTTTAACCATCATTCAATTAGACACAACTAGAACTTGAAAAAAATTCCACTGAGAATCAATTGTATTAATGCATGAATGTGAGAGTGCTTTTAAAATATAAAGTACTGTAAAAATCTTTGACATTACTCTTATTAACTTGGATTCGGTATGTTTCACCATCAAGCCCTTACAGACACTGTCCTATCCTTAAGAGAAAGCGCTACCTGAGCTAAAACCAAATTACCCATCTGTGGTCTCTGTCTTTCACATATCCTGGGTGTCTACTACTGATTTCTCATTCATTTTTTCACATCACAATTTCTGCCTAGGAACCCACTCATTCCTCTCTTCGTTTACTCACTTATTCATTCATCACTGATTCACTCCCTCGGTTCAGACCTCTTCATGACATTATGTCATCAGGTCCTGTTCTTCCCTACACAGGCCTTACCCATTTCCATATTACTGGTCTCTTCAGCCATCCAATCACAAGCCTAACTTCCCTTACATATTTCTTTAACTTTCCAAGACCAACTAATCAACACCTTGACATACATCATACTCCGTGGCATATGTCATTCATATGAGAAAGTGTAAAACTAACAAAATGCAACATGGAACTACAAATACTGTGGCCACCCTAATCAGATTAGAATGTCCTTAAACTAAAAAAAAAAAAAAAAAAAAAAAAAAAAATCTATTAAAACTCAAGGTCTAGCAGAGTAATCTGCAGATGAGAAACTTCACACTGTTGGTATAATTTTTGTATGAATTCAGACATTTGTTCATGTCTATCCACCCAATTAATAAAAATTTAACTCACAAAATATAACAGTAAATTTTATTCCATCAAGAACCTTTTAGTTTTAACCATGCAAATACTTGATCTCTTTTAAAACCCTCTTTGATTACTCAGTCCTATTTGCTTGTCAGAATTTAACCTTTTCCATATGCCTTAAAGTCATCACCATAACTTCAAAATTACTAGAACATGATCTTGCATCAGCTTTTTTGTTCTTCTGCCTCCTTTCTTGCTGGCTGACATTTCTAGTGTTGGATGCTCCTTGTTACCTCTCCTCCACTTTTTGGTTTCTTTCTTTTTTCTGAGTACAAAATTAAATAACTAAACCTATTAAAAATGTACTATATGGTAAGAGAATAAATTTGGCTTATAATGAGTCTACATTAATGTTTGCAGAGACTTTAAGATTGCAATTTAGGGCTCATTTAATAGGGAAACAGTTTCAGAGGTGGACTGGTTTTCTTAGCATATGCAATCTGTACTGGTGGTAGAGAGAAGATTCCACATAAACTACAGGGTTTGTGTGAAATCGCATCCTGCTTCAAGTTTCAGTGATAGGGTCACTGGGCATCAGATATGGGAGAAGAGATCAGTGAGCCTTCTTTTGTCTCCTTCCTCATAAAACAGTAAAGGCATTCCACTCAGTCATCAGTCCGTTCCGTTTTCCTCCCTACACACTTGATATAGAGATGAGTATTTACTAACAGAATTGTTTCAGAAATTATGAATGATATCACAGGTCAGTAACCTAAAAAGGTATTGGAGCTGTTCACCTGAGTCACAGCAACCAAGAGAGAGCTAACTGGTCAGCCAAGCTGTCCCCAAGATGGACATCACCTTGCTTACATTCCCCCAAAATGCCCATCCTTCTTTTAGATGCCAAAAGGCTGGTCCTTTCTCTTCTTCACCCAGGGCTACCTTCCTTTTAGCTCTTCGCCTCTGATTCAAAATGTAGGTGGAATGCATCATAGCTACTTAGATCTTTAACCCACACAGACTCAGGACAACACTAACAAAACCTCTTGATCTAGAAATAGAAAAGTCTATGGGAACCTTTAGTGGGCAGCTGGGCCGTGATGTTCCTGTTACACCAGTCCCCTTGGCAGCACTCCACAGCTTGGCCAGGGGATGGCGGGGTCTTACAGGTCATCTTTCCCTGCTCATAAACCTGGAAGCAGCCTTTCTGGTAGACGTGGAAGCCATCGTTGATGCTCAGCGAGGAAAAGCACTGCTGGCCTTCACAGTGGTCCTCATTACCGCAGGAGAGACCTTCACACACACACATGTAGAGTTTGGGGTTGACCTTGGGCTTCTCATCTGCAAGGGAGAGAAAGGAAGGGAAAAAAAAAAGAATTACTGTATGAGTTTCGCCTTCATTGAGGGAATAACCATTCCAAACACTTCTATTGAACAGAAAGTCAAGTTAAGCATCACCATCAACCATGAGGTCCACATTCTGTGATCTTGTCACCTACCCAACCAACTAATAATAATTGCCTCTCAACATAGCGATTCATTTATATAAGCTATGCACCCTCTTGGATCATATTAGGACAAAGATTGGCCATCATCTGTCCACAGACTTCTGAAAATGAGCCTCTCCCCTGTGGTGTTCATATAATCTTCATCTTGATTGGCTCTCAGATCCCAATTATTGCATCAAAATAAAATGTTTTACTGGAACATAATGTTTCTCACCTTTATTCTATTCAAAAAAAAAAAAAAAAAAAACACAGCTCCTAAATATATGGCAGCTATTAATACCAATTCTTGCTAGCTCTGTACAAATCCCCATCAACTAGTAAAACAAGGAATGCTGACATTCTTGCAGCTACATGGCAGAAATATACCACAAACTGAGTATCCCTTACTCAAAATGTTTGGGACCAGAAACGTTTCAAATTTTAAAATTTTCTGGATTGGGGAATAGTTGTATTTATCCCGGCTGAGCATCTCAAATCCAAAAATCCAAAATTCAAAATGCTTCAATGAGCATTCTATTGAGCATCGGGTCAATGCTCAAAAAGGTTTGGATTCTGGAGCAGTTCAAATGTCAGGTTTTGAGATTCGGGATGTTCAACCTGTAATATAATAAGAGTTTGTAAGGCTGCACAATCTATAATTACAATCCATGGTACCAATATTTCCAGCTAGATACCTAGACTAACTTTTTCAATAGTGGTTACACTAAAGTTTACATAGATTATAGTGGGAATTAATAGCTGCTTAAGAATTTTTGGCTGGCAGAAAAAAAAAAATGGTGCCAAATATGGAGAATGAGGACACAAGGAGACAAAGAGAACCAAATAATGTTTGAACAGTAAGGTGACAGGTGGGACCACTGGAAGAACACACACGTGGGAAGTTCAAGGTGCAATGGAAAGAGGCAGAAACGGATGATCAGGGAAGGACACCTAATCACTCCGCTTAATTGTCTCTTTCTGAGAATACTTATTTGCAGTTTCATTTTCACATTACTCTTTTCTCTTCCCTTGTCAGTATGATTAGTTTAGACTTGCTGGTCCTACAGTTTCTACTAGTGGGGAAGGAAAGAGAGGATAAAATGTAAACAGCCAAGTCCTAGAGGCCACTGATTAGTTAGCTGAGACCTCTTTTGCCAAAGCACTGCTCATATAAGGAAATTCCGTTTTCAGAGCTCCCTCCAAAGGTCTATGGCACATAGAGGCTGTCTTCTAATCCCTGAACCCTCAGTAGTGGGTCTGTGAGATAAATGCTTCCTTCTTAAAATAACAGGTCGGGTGGCTGTGCTTTCCAGAGGAGACCTTAAGGTAAGGTCTTTGAAAATGTCAAGTTCATTTACACAGATTTGTGTGGGTGTGTGTAGAGATGTGGGTTATCTCAAAAAGAGAAAAGCATTCTTAATCTTTCTTCTTCCCTCTTCAAAGAAGTGGAAAAATAGTTCACTGCCCACTGTAATGTGGGTGCCTCGTCCCACAGAGTAAGTGCATGCAGACACACAGACACAGCCTTCTATTTATAATTGACTTGCTAGTTCCTTTGAAAACCACAAGGGGCTCATCCAAGAGCAAAGACATGCCTGAAAGCACAAAATCCAAAATAGCCGCTGACAGTCTATGTATGTCACCAGTCTCACCCCTGAGAATCAAGAGCCGTCAAACATTTTTAATGAGCAAAAGTTTTAATGAGCAAAGAGATAGTCTTTATGTTCCTTGCCTGGAGAAATCCGAAGGAAATACCAGCACCAATCTATTTCTATGGGGATGAGAAACATGTATATCTGTTGACATAATCCAGCAAAAAGTTTACACTTGCCAAAAGAGAGCTGAAAGATAATATTTCCAGGGAGTCTAGACATGCTTGCCACTCTTGAATGGCACAAAGCAGGCTGAGGGCTGCCAACTATGCTGCCCAACAGGTGATGATTCTTTGGAGGGAAGTGGATGGGTGGGGTGAGGGGGAGAGGTCATAGTGTCAGACTAATTTGCTTGTGATCTATGGCAGGGAATTGAAAAGACTATGCTAAAAACTGAAATAATGCAATTTATGTAAATTTGAAACACAAACATATATTTTAAAATCCTGAGTATTTTTAGAAGATCATAGATACCCCAGGATATACACCTAACCCACTGAAGAGTATGTGCCTGTCGACACTGGTTTGGGGATAAGGGGTTAGCGCTGGGATGAAGGAGCAAAATAAAAATAAAGTGGGAGAGAGCTGTTCATGGACTGATAATGAATTGACGAGTATGATTTACTCAGTTTGCTGCACGTATGGGCTGTTAAGAATAACAATAAACCAGCAATGCTAGACTAGAGAGAGCCTGCTCATCATTGGTCCTGAGGAAATGGATGGTTCAGGGAACCAAAGGATTAAGGACACCAGTGCTTGTAATTTAAAAATGCCAAATTTAAAAAAAATAAAGTAACAATAACAATCATTTCTCTAATGTGCTCTCAAAATAAACTCTGTTTTTAAAGTTCCATCCCAAACTAAATTCTAAGTACACAGATGCAGGAAGGGGCATTGTTTTTCTAGGGTCTCTAGTTTTTGATAGGCTGTGCAGGGAGCCTGACGTTTGTACTATAACCTAAAGAGTTTTGCCAGACGTGACAGCCTCAAGTGAATATCACCTTCAGTAAAATTCAACTCACTATACCTAACTCTGTGGTATACCTAGGCTTTAATCATGCAGGGTCACAAACTAAGTCAAAGGGATGCATCTGTTTATTAAGCACTCTCCTTAAATTCTTTATGTACTTCCTGTAGTTGCTTGTAGACAACCAGGGATTAACTACCTGTAAGTTGGTGATTCTTTTCAGTAAGATGTCAAATACCAGGGTTTTTATAACCTACCCTCCACAATCGGGGGAAAAAGCAAGGAAAGACAACTGTTAATGATATGTAATAATTAACTCAATCTCTGATACGAAAGAACTCTGAGCTGAGTCCAACAGTTTGCTAACGGGGAAGTACAAAACCTTCCCTAACTTCTCTTTCCTATTTTGTTCCTCATCCACCATTCAATCTTCTTACTTTCTGTATTCCCACATAACTAATTAGCAAAGTCCTTCATCATGTATTTATTTTTTATATATATCCAAATATAAATGAAGACCCTAAATTCGTAAGAATGACAAAATGATCACACAGGTGAACACATATGCAGGCACACATTCACATTCGCTACGTGCCACTTTGGCAATTTCATCTGACAGAGTAGAGTAGATGGAAGTATTTTCTGAACTAGAATTACTAAGTCAACAAAGAAGGTTAAAAGCAAGGTAGTAATAGCATTCTCGGATCTTAATATCCACAATTCTAAGGAAGACAGCAGGACTCAAAAAGCCCGTGACTCACTTTTTCAGTCTTGTCAAATTTAGGAATAAGCATAACATGTGTGGGCCTGTGATATTTTATTTGGTGTGGGAGTGGGGGTGGGGTTCGAGAATGATCACAAAACCCCTTTCAGGGGCACAGGTATGGGTGTGTAGACTCCTAATCTTTCAGACTGTGATATAAATAAGGCACACATCAAGGAACACCAAGGAACAGATAATCACATTCTGTGACTGATTTTCAACAGTACTGACAGGAAGCACCGTATCTGATGTAAAGTATTTTACACTTGCCTGTGCGAATATCCAGGAAGGGCCCTGGCAGAAGGCAGAAAGTCTACTCCACCTAATTGACATTCATTTGAATAATTCAGTAATTTAAATGTCAAGCCAGAGGTATTCCCTCTCTGCAGAGCTCACCCACATTGTTTGTTCTAGAAGGCACCTCCCGGCATTACTCAGTGTTATGGCTGGCACTGCGTGCCCTTTGTATCACCAGAGCCAGAGCCGTGTGAAAACACTCACAGCCTGGGCTGGCTGGGAACAGCAGGGAGTTCTGACCACAAACAGAGACTGCCTCGGTGCCACCAGGGAGAATGCGGGGCTGGCTCCACAAACCAGTGGTGCAGACTGGGAATCCCAGGAGTTCACCATGGCCAGCTCTTTAAAAAGATTTGTCCTGCTCTGGATGATACTCAGTTCACCATCTGGGCATATCTGCTCCGAGTCTAATGCTGGACTGGCAGACAGAGAGGCAGACCAAAGAGCATCGTGGACTTTTAAAAACTGTCCACAGTCTGGTATAATCTTGTCTTTCATGATAAAAGTATTCACATTTATGTTTAAGTGGGACTTCAGTAATCACAACACTGTGGGCTTACCCATTCACACCTGCCCAGTCACGCACTCTGCAATGCTTTAAGGCATTGAAACTGAGTATCACTCTAAATGGTGCACAAAAACGAACATTTCCCACTAACGTCTTTGACATAAAAGACAAATAAGAAAATGTTACAAGTAAACTGGCCCACGGCCATGATCTGTCCTAGAGGGCAGCAAAAGGAGCAGGCTGAATTTTTTACAAGTTCACCTCAAAGTAGCACAAATCATAATGCAGAAATTAGACTGTAATTATAAAAGTCCAATAGCTTAGAATTTGTATAGCTAAAAAAGGAACTCAAGCATCCCTGGACTCCTTCCAACACTCTAAACAATTCATTCATTTGAAATGGCAAGCTTATATGAGGTTTATAGATTATAGGAGTCCTTCCATCGTCTCCTAATCCGGCAGCACAGTTTGGCACCTCTCCAGAATCTGAAAGCATTTGAGATCTCTGGCATTAAACAAAGGCTTTAAGAAGGATTTTGCAATGCTAGGTATCATTGCCAGCAAGCCTGCTCCTAAGACAGAAACACAAAGGTCTGTCTGGAATGCCTAGTGAAGGGCATTTGATCCTCTGACAAGAGGACAGGCTATACTCTCAGGGATAAAATACATCCAGTGCCTAAATAATCTCTCATTATAAAACACTCATTTAGGGAACTCAAATCATTTTTTCCCCTTATCCGAGAGACTGACACTTAGTTAAGTTGTAAAGTCAAGAAGAAAATGTATTTCAGCAGTTATGAAGGCAAATAGAGGCATTCAAATAAGATTGCATATAAACTGAATATCAATAACAAAAACTTCCATGATTTTGAACTCCAGATGTATTCTTCCTCCAGTGTTCCCTGCCTCAGGAAATGGCATTCCCATTCATTCAGGTACACAAGCCTGACTCTCTCGGCTTCCATCACGCTCAAAGTGGAGACCAGTCATTAACCTGGCCTACAAGTGCTGGCTGACCTGATCCCTGCATGCTCTTCAGCCTCCTCTTCAGTTATTGAATGTTCTTAAAAGGCCTTAGGGATCTCAGGTCCTTTTAAGTATGGAATTCCTTCCATGTTGAATGCTTATCTCCCTCCAGCCAACACCGCTCCACCTAGTTAGTGCCTATGTACTGTGCAGATTTCACCTTACATGTTACTTTCCCAGAGAAGCCTTTGTTCACATGTCATCTTTCCTATAGATTGTAAGCACCATGAGGGTGAGTTGCATCTATTAATACTTGGTCACCGTTCATTACATACCCCCACAACAGCCTCAGTGGCTGGCAGGAGTGCAAGCTTGATGAGTATTTGCTTCAGAATGAATTTTCCCTTCACAGAAAGGATTTAGAGGTGGGGAGAGACCTGATGCTGGTTTTCAGAGCAGGCCGAGCCCATAAAGTCTTTAAATGTCAGCACAGATCTTAAGGCAAGTCTTAGTCACCAAGCCGGCATGCCTGAGCAAACCATTTCTTCCTAGAAGAGCTTGCCATACCATCACATCTGTTCGCCTATTTGGGCTCACGAATATAGAAAATTAGTACTTTTTGTGGTGTGGTAGGTTTTTTGTTTGCTTGTCAGTTAAAAGAAACAGGTAAAATACAAGTGTTCCTAAAAAAAATTGAGGAACTATTTAATACGTTAATAGAACAGCTGGGCTCTGTGGGTGGTCCCTCTCTGGATGGTTGATTTGAGGACTCTGGGCTACGGTGATTAGAATCATCAAAACACAACACGTGCCTGCAACTCGTCAGCTTGGAGGGGTCAGTGCAGGACTTGGCTGCCTAGTACAGAAAAAGCTGCCCCTGCTCCTTGCTGTCATTTTTCCCTGGTCTTCGCTGCCATATTTTTTCCCTATCAGTGAAATAATGGCACCTTCAGTAGGGAGTGGGGAAGAGTGAATGACATCATTTTCCCCTTCTTGCTCTGCTGAAGGTGATAAGGATTCCTAAGTCATCCTGCATTTGAACTGCTGAAGCTGAGAAAAAAAAAAAAAAAGTGCCATCTGTTTATTTTGTGTCTGGGCTGACTCCTTGTCTCTGAAATAATCCCTGTAAATTAAGCCTGTTGCAGCAGCCACACCTTCTATTTAGAAGCCAAAAAACTCAGCCTGTGTTCAAGTGACTAACAAATGAAAGAACACTGTGGGGTAATGACCTAAGACAATATTGGTCTGTCTTTTCCATGCTTTTTATGATCTGAATGTTGCAAAGACTTGGCTTTAACAAATACAGCATGTCTATAAAACAACTCCTTAATATGGGAGAAAATAATGACCCCTTTCTTCATTTTGTCTTCAAACTTCTTGAATCTCTGCTTCAGAGAAACAAAGGCTTACAAGGCCTACTGGGAATTGCCTACTGAGGAATACTTTAAAGCCAAAAAATACCGTCTCCTCAGCATATGTGCTAATGGCCATGTCTAAGTGGAACTCCAGTGATAGGGAGAGTAACAGAGAATAGAATAACCTGGAGGAAGAGGGAAGAAAATCCCAGTGAATTGTAAACATTTCAGAAGTCATTCCTTGTTTAGTCTTAGGAGAGAGCCAGGAATGTGGTTCCATCTATTGAATGTCTCAGGCTGGAAGGTCTATTCAAGCCACAGGAAGAAGTGTTGACTCTGAGGACTTACTTTTTGTTGCTTCCCCCACCTCCTTGGGCTAACCAGAGAGTATATGGCATTTCAGTGAGGATTTCCCACCTGGGCTCTACACTGAGAATTTTGGTTTTACAGGAAACATTTAATGATGGGCTCTAGGTGAGACAGAGCAGTGGAGAAAGAACCAATGGGTAGCTTTTGTGCTTAGCTCTCCACCTCGATTTCTCTCTCCTTGCACCCTACTCTACCTCTGTCTCTGGGATTCAGGGACTGGACCTCCTCCAAGGTTGCCAATCTTGGCTCTGGTTGCCATCAGCAAGCCTCTACCACACCCCTACAGCCTTTCTGGAAGCTTTCAAACCACAGAGACAAACCTTTCAAAAGTTACACAGGGCTCCAATTTGTTTAACAAGTCTTGAAATGCAACCTTTAGGCACTGTGGCACCCACAGCTAAAGGTGAAAATGTCCTGAATTAGTTAAACTCCCCTTCCTAGCTCCACAACCTATCCTACCCCAAAGAAAAGCACAGAGGGAACAAAGTAACTTCCAGACTACAGTAGTCCCCGCTTATCCTCCCTTATCCACCATTTCACTTTCCACTATTTCAGTTACCTACCATTAAGCACAGTCCAAAAATATTAAGCAAAAAATTCCAGAAATGGACATTTCCTCAGTTTTAAGTTGTGTGCTGTTTGAGTAGCATGATGGAATCTCATGTTGTCCAGCTCCATCCTGCCCAGGACATGAATCATCCCTTTGTCCAGCGTACTGACATTGTAGATGCTACCCTCCTGCTAGTCACTGAGCAGCTGTCTCGGTTACCAGATCCACTGCCATGGTATTGCAGGTTGCGTTCAAGGAACCCTTCCTTTACTTAATAACTGCCCCAAAGCAGAAGAGTGGTGATGCCGGACTATTGTTATAAGTGTTCTATTTTACTTTAAGTTATTATTGTTAATCTCTTCCTGTGCCTAATTTATAAATTAAACTTTATCCTAGACATAGGAAAAGATATAGTATATATAAGGTTCAATGCCATCTGTGGTTTCAGGCATCCACCGGGGGTCTTGGAACGTATTCCCCACGGATAAATAGGGGGCTACTATATTTACCTCCCATCCTAGATGAAGCCAAAGCGATTTTAAAATAAAAGTCAAAAGGTAAAAACTTGGGGCAGAGTCCAAGCCCCTGATAATGCTACTTCCCTATCCTCCAATTTCCCCATTATTTCCCAAGGCCCTACCAAGTCCAGAACTCCATGAAAGGTTAATGAAGAAAGGAATCCCATGTCTTCAATCCCAGGGAGACACGCTTGTGCCTCTGTATACCAGCCTTTATAACTCGATCTTTGCTTTACATGTCTTCTTTCCCCATCAGTCTAATTAATACGGTCCAAAACAATTCATTAATTCTCAGGTTTAACATATTGAACAAGATTGGCTTATCAGTCATAGAATAAAGATCTTACAGTCACGATGAGACCGTTACATTTGAGTCATTTTGAGTTTCTTCTTTTGTACCCCTGGGCCCACAGAAAGGCTCCAGGTGCCTACACTCCAGGTAGAAACAGAAAGCATCCCATTTGAGTGCTGTGAACCAGAACTGGCTTTTCAAGCACACAATCCCTCCCCCTCAATCTGTGCCATGGCAAACCATTCCCAGCTTCCACAATAATCTTGGACTTTGGCAGAAGATAGCCAGCTAAATCTGAGATGTGTCACGAGGCCACTGGCCGGGGAGCAAGAATATCTAAACACAAATCCAGGCGAGAGCAACAAGCAAGAGTTTCCGCAGATTCCCTCTGGCTCCTGTAGCTGCAGATCACTGACAGCCTAAAGATAACCCAAGTATCTACAAAGGGTCACTTTTAAATAGTAGCTTTAATGCCACCAGTCATTTCAGAAGCATTTCCTTCCAGAGCCTGCTTCCATCCACACTGGCCACCAAGTCTGTCCAACAATGGCAAGCTCACTGAAGAGATTAAAGTCCAGAAGGAAATGGAAGAAGTCCCAAAAGGGAACAGACAGCTCCTGACATGCTGGGATTCTATTCTGTGATTCTACTTGTGCCAACATTTGGACTACTGAGAAATAATAATGTAGCAAAGAGACACCTTGTAGAAATGACTAACAATCACTGGAGATTAAAGAGCAGGTATAAAATGAAACAAAATAGTTTAACTCCAAAACTTTCTAAAGCTGAGGCTGTATAAACCGTGGATGGCTACCCCTAGGAGACTTTTAGGAAAGCCTTTCCCTCCAAGAGAAAACTTACTTAGTTTACTGAACTGCTGTAAGGAGAACAATATGAAGTCTTCAGGCACAAACTATACATACATGGCCAGTGTGGACACCCCCTAACCACAGAAGCAACAAATGGAACTTCTCAGAAGCCTGCTGCTTTTTTTCTTCCTTTCAAGTAGGGCCAAAGTTCCCAAGATCTTCCTAAGAACCATTAAAATCTGCTCAGCACCTCACCTGTCTACTAAGTAAGTCCACATTGTCCAAACGGCAGTCAGCCAGGGGCTGGTGTACAAGGGACAGGTGCTCAGTGGGCTATTTTCAGTTGCTATCAGCTCAGTCGGGAGCTGCACATGCTCAGTAGGCAGGCAAGTTTTGGTTCTGTTTCAAACTCTGGGCAGCCAAGAGACATACACCTTCACAGCTGCCAGGGCAACCAGCTGCCCAGTGCTCCTCCCAAGACGGGAGCAATGAAAACAGTGTAACCTGGCCAGCCAACATGCCAGTGAGCAAGCTGTACCTCTCATTTCACTGCCTGGGTTATTCTGAGCTGGGCTTATTGACACACCATGGCAACACAGGAACAAAGGGCCAGCTAGAGGGATTTAAATGTCCTGCAAAAGTTGCTAGGAAAGTCAGCAGCTCTGGCTTCTGCTTTCATAATAAAACTAGCAATAGCATTATTATTAGATTATTGTTGTTTCATCACTGTTGTTATCATTTGTGAGCCACCTGTAACAGTTCTACTTTTGCACTAAGGCTTTGCTTTTGTTTTGTTTGCAACCATTTAGTTGCTACAGTTGGGATGCCTTTGAAAATGGAGTATGTGTGCCTGCCTGTCCCTAAATTGCAGGAGGATTAGTTATTCCCATCCCTTTACTTCTCATCTTGCCACACTCTATGATCCACTTTCACCAAACACCACTCTTTCAAAACACACAAACTGCACCTACTTAAGCTCTCCACAGTTCTCCATTGCCTTCGGGATAGAAGACAAACACCTTAGCATAAGGCTCTGCCACGCTTGCAGGTCTCAACCCTCAACCCTAATTCCGTCTCATGACTTGGTGACCCCCCTCCATGGTCTCATATCTCTGGTATTCACCCTTCCCCTGCCTGCAACATCCTTCTTAGTCCCTCCTCTGCTGGTCTAATGGCTATTTATCCTTCAAAACTCAGCTTCTCTGCATCACCAGCCCCAAACCCAGCTCCATGTGGGATGCAGGCCTTTCCAGTCCATACCCCTCATGCTATGCTGTGACCTTTGCTACACCCAACCGGACTGTGACTTCTTGAACCAGGAACCATTTCTTGCTTATGTTTACATCACCAGTGCCTACCAGTATTGTCAACTGGTACTCCTGTTAATTTAAATTGACTAAAAGAATATAAGTTTGTCTTATAACTGATTCACTTTTCCCAAACTCATAATAAATTATTTGAAAGAGTACATGTGATCAGCCCAGATCAGTCCCTCTGTCTCTTATAATATTATCTTTTCTCTATTACCATAATTACTATTGTAGCCAACATTATTCAGTTGTCAAATATTTATTGAGCACCAACTGCATACCAGGTAGTGTCTTAGACACTAGGGAGAAAACAATGAATACCTCCACATTCTGGCCTCTCACACTCTAGGGCTCACTACGTGCTGGGCACTCGGCATGTACTCTCATGACTCCTCACAACAAGACGGGTACCATTATTGTTTCCATAGTACCAGGTAGCAACAAGCACAGAGAGGTGAAGGAGAATATACCAAAGGCATAGTAAAACAGAAGATGACCAACAATGGTGTTTTGGCTTTGTCTCTTTCCCAAGAAAGGTTTGATTTCTATGCATGGCCAAAGCCTTCCTTTCAGAACACATTCTTTGACTCTGAAAATCAATACTATGTCAAACACGATCCTAATCCTTTGCAAAACTGAAATTGTGAAGCACATGAACTGAGACGTGAAGTTAAGGATAAAAAGAAGTCATTACTGTAACTCTACATGGCATACTGCAGTATTATACATATATTAGAGGAGTCAAATTCTAAACTGGACTATTGGTAATTTTTTTCTATGTAACTTTTCTGAATGAATCTCTGCTTTGCTGTTGTTTTTCTTTCTTTTTTTTTTTTTTGAGGCGGAGTCTTGCTCTGTCGCCCGGACTGGAGTGCACTGGCCGGATCTCAGCTCACTGCAAGCTCCGCCTCCCGGGTTTACGCCATTCTCCTGCCTCAGCCTCCCGAGTAGCTGAGACTACAGGCGCCCGCCACCTCGCCCGGCTAGTTTTTGTATTGTTAGTAAAGACGGGGTTTCACCGTGTTAGCCAGGATGGTCTCGATCTCCTGACCTCGTGATCCGCCCGTCTCGGCCTCCCAAAGTGCTGGGATTACAGGCTTGAGCCACCGCGCCCGGCATGCTGTTGTTTTTCAACTGAAACTATTTTGGTGTGGGTACCATAATTCAGAAGACAAAACAAATGCAGCAAGAAATAAAACGAAGGAGCCATGCCCACCCCAATCCCCCAAATAGTCAATTTAAAAAATACTGGCAGCCGGGTGCAGTGGCTCATGCCTGTAATCCCAGCACTTTGGGAGGCCAAGGTGGGCAGATCACAAGGTCAGGAGATCAAGACTATCCCGGTTAACATGGTGAAACTCCATCTCTACTCAAAATACAAAAATTGGCCAGGCGTGGTGGCGGGTCCCTGTGGTCCCTCGGGAGGCTGAAGCAGGAAAATGGCCTGAACCCGGGAGGCGGAGCTTGCAGTGAGCTGAGATCGCGCCACTGCACTCCAGCGTGGGTGACAGCGAGACTCTGCCTCAAAAAAAAAAATATATATATATATATATATACACATATACACATATATATATATATATATATATATA
>NC_045444.1:43511337-43627623 GCF_002776525.5 Piliocolobus tephrosceles
TTTTTTTTTTTTTTAAGGTGAATGTCACCACCATGTGCCCAAGAGGAATTTCTCATTCTTCCTTTTATTGTTTCTCTTCTTCCCACATCTCTCCTCCTCACATCCCATATACATATTCTCAGCAAAGTCCATGTTCTGTTCTAGCCCATAACAAAGAATTAGATGTAGCATTAACCATGGCTCTAGGAAACACCCTGCTTGCAGGGCTCAGATTCAGCTGATGAGAATCAGGCCGCAGGTGCTCCAGTGTATGATCCAGGCTGAGAAGGTTCAAATGTAAACTTCCCTCTTCCTGCCAAATCACTGACTTAGAGAGAAAGGATGGTCAGGCTACATGGAGTTGTGAAAAAATAAAAGGTTCTAGACCAGCTTTGTTGAGGAATACACCAGATGACCTATAGTCAGGTGTCAGAGCTGTCACATGAGGGCAGTAGGAACTCCTGTGCAGTGAACCCTTGAAGCAGACTGGTGGTGTCTTTTTTAATTTCAGTATGGGGTAGGACCCACTATTGGGTAGCAAAATCAAGTTAGTAGTTTAAAACAAGGTTTCTTCCTGTCTTTTTAAGTGAAATAAAACTGAATAAAAATTTAAAAGACAAGAAATAGGTGCACATTAAACATAGTAAGAGTAATTACTGTTTCATGAAATTTTCATTTCAGATGTGTGTGGGCACTATCCATGCAGTGGGCCTTACTCCAAAATGCTTCTTGCTGTGAGTCACAGTCAAAAGTTTGAAAGCCACCTCGCCTGTGTCTTACACTATCTTGGAATGACATGAGTTCTGAGTCACTATGGCTATTAGGAAAAAACATTATGTATGGAATCTTGCCTGGGGTCATCCCGGGCTGCAGAGGAAAGTTCCGCAGGACAGTTTGCAGTGTTTTAAGAGTTACAAATGAATTTTTAAGTGTGTTTTATTTTCCTTGGTGTCTTCCTTTTCAAGAGTGAAAGCGGCCTATATGACATGCCTACAATCCTTCTGCTTTACAAGTTTTTCCACAAAGAGCATATGGCATTAATCCTCTCACTCTGGAGACCTGTCTTTATAAAAGGGGACACTTAGAAGTGACTGCACTGCACACTGCTGACCACAAGGAAATCATTTCATGAGCTTGGGTGTGGAATTTGTTTTCTCCTCTATTCAATATTTGATTTTCTTTGAATGAATGTTTAGCATCCTCCCACACCCTACTGCTATCCATACCCCTCTTCTACTGTCCACTAAAAAAAAAAAAAAAAAAGAGAATATGGCACTAGTTTAACTACTCATGGCTGAAACAAATACTTCCCAGGAACGAAAGGCTGAAAGGATGCTTTCTCACAGCTCACCTTGCATCAACTAGTATAGGATCATTTTGTAAAATAAGAAAACTTGATAATAAAGAAGCAGTATCTTAAAAGTATGATGCTTCATCAGATATTTACATTCTAGTCCCAGTAGTAGCAAATGGCTTAGTATATGTCATCTCTCTCCCTAAAAACATCTTCCATTTGATGATATGCCAAAGAAAAAGATTTTATTCTGAACAAGAGATAAATTATAGTAACAAGAAGAGAAACAAATGTAATACTAAGACATTTCTCTTACATGCATTCACCCCTTCAAGAACTTCCTGAATCCCTAATAATGAGAAAATCAAAGAAAGGCTTACTCTATTCTTCCCCCCGACAGCAGCAAAGAGGGGCACCTTTGTAACCCTAACAAAAAGTCCATTGAAATTATCTCCTTCCTTCCCTCATTGGGTAGTGGGGCTGGAAAGTCTGAGTAGTGATGGCTTTGGAAATACTAAAATCAAGTTAACTCAGAAAATAATTTAGTACCTAGCAGTCTTCTCTAGAACAGGCCGAAATTTCTTGCGAAAAAATTCTGCTTAAGTCTGGCCTTCGTTGCTATAATAAAATCTAACTGTGGTTTACAAATTTAATAAAATGTGGGTCGTCTCAGCTTTGAAATATTTCCAAAGGAGCAATATTCCCTTTAAAGTAATTGTGTCATAGTCTTCACCTGCAAATGCGTACAGGGACAAAAGAAAAGTCAAACATGGAGGTTCTGCCTTCACCCTGGTGGTATAATAGTAGTATTAGAGCATGATTAGTCTTATTAACGGGAAGGAAAGGGAAGGATATACAGGTAATTAGGACTCAAGTGCTCTTCTCTACGAGAGCAAATAAAACTCTTCCTGCAGCTAGAGTTGTATATATAATGAATATGAAAAATGATCACTGGTAGGAGAGACAAGAAAAGTAAGAAACACAACCCCAGGTGAAGGGGCCTCATCATTTGCTATTACAAACTCTCTTCTCACGCTCTCAAACAGACTGGATTCAGCTGGATTCTAGTATGCACCAAACATAATATGAACGTGGATATAGCTAATTTAGGGCACAAAAAAAAAAATGCAAAATTTTGAAGAGGACTGATAATGACTGGAGCTCTTGAACACCATTCCTCAAAGTATATGATGCCTTTTGTTGGCTGTGTAACCTTAAGCAAGAGCTTTAACCAATCCAAAAGCATATCCAAAAAAATGTATCTTATGAGGGCACTTGTGAGGATTATAGGAAATTATGCATGAAAGCTAGCCCAATATCTGGTGCATATTAAGCACTCATTAAATATTACGTATAATCAGCAAATAGGTCATTATATTGGAAAGCATTTTCCCAATATAAGTGGTGAAAAAATCTTTTATTGCCCAGAGCATTTAGGATTCCATAGAACTTGAGAAATACTCTGAAGTACACTCAAACTCTACCAAAAAAATCATTGTTTGGAACTAATATTTGAAATATTACCACTATTCTAATCGATATTTATGAGACATTTGAGAGACAAAGGGGTAAAGGTTTTTTTTTTCATAGACTAAGAAGAATACACTACCCAACAAAATGTATTAGAACAAAATCTCATGACTCTCTTATTTATGTCCCAAGAATGAAGACATTCATTGTGGCATTAAGAGGTTATTTAGACTACTAAGCTTAAAAGGAAATAGACCCATATTTGATGTTTATAGAACAGCTAAGGCATTTTATTAATTACATGTAAAGCTTGTCACTCAGCAGTAGACAAGCTACAGAGATATTACAGATTTTTGTGATTGGCCCCATTATTTACCTCTTTTGGTTAAGTATTTGTACTTAATATTTGCTTTTTAACTAATGTCGAGGATAATAGAGTGTATTATAAATAGGGTTTCTCTTTGGTTTTTAAAATTTTCCTATTAAATATATAAAAACAAAATGCCTTCCATAGAACACACACACACACACACACACAAACGCATAATAGGGAGCTGAGTCACAGAAGAAAGACAGCACTAAGGCAACTGCTATTATGATTAGAGTATGCTAGGTTATAGCACTCACTGGATATTCTTTTAAAAAAAAAAAAAATAGCCATTGCAATTAAAGGATGATATGCTCTTTTCCATACTTGCAAACATCCTAGTGGTGGTGATAGATTAAATAGCAAAACCTGAAGTGTCGATCTATTTCCATTTCCACTTCAGCCTAAACTAACTTTTACATGTTTTACATGTCTTCATTGTGGCATTAAGAGGTTATTTGTTGGATTTTTGGACAGCTTAAGAGCTGAAAGCAGGGGAAAAAAACAACTAGTAGCATGGCTATTAGCATTGCTCCATAACTGTCCTTTTTCCGCCCCACTCTTTTCCCCATTCTCTCTCCACCTCTCCTTCTCTCCTCACACTACCTTTCCACTTCTCTGTCTCTTCCTCTCTCTTTTTGTATACATTGCCTACATCGCAGGTCCACCCATGATATCATCTGAACTGCCTCATACCACAGAGGCAGGGTGCGGTGGCTCACGCCTATAATCCCAGCACACTGGGAGATAGAGGTGGGAGGATTGCTTGAGCCCAGGAGTTGGGAGACCAGCCTGGGCAACACAGTGAGACCCCAGCTCTACAAAAAATACAAAAACTAGCTAGGCATGGTGCCCTGGGAGGCTGAGGCAAGAGGACTGCTTAAGCCCAGGAGGTTGAGACCACAGTAAGCCAGAATCGTGCCACTGCACTCCAGCCCTGGTGACAGAGTAAGGCTCTGCCTCAAAAAAAATAAAAGAAAAGAAAAAGAAAAGGCGGCCGGGCGCGGTGGCTCAAGCCTGTAATCCCAGCACTTTGGGAGGCCGAGACGGGCGGATCACGAGGTCAGGAGATCGAGACCATCCTGGCTAACACGGTGAAACCCTGTCTCTACTAAAAATACAAAAAAAAACTAGCTGGGCGAGGTGGCGGGCGCCTGTAGTCTCAGCTACTCGGGAG
Source organism: Piliocolobus tephrosceles (assembly GCF_002776525.5). Classification (NCBI taxonomy): domain Eukaryota; kingdom Metazoa; phylum Chordata; class Mammalia; order Primates; family Cercopithecidae; genus Piliocolobus; species Piliocolobus tephrosceles. Next base: position 43,515,625 of record NC_045444.1, read on the forward strand.
GCTGAGGCAGGAGAATGGCGTAAACCCGGGAGGCGGAGCTTGCAGTGAGCTGAGATCCGGCCACTGCACTCCAGTCCGGGCGACAGAGCAAGACTCCGCCTCAAAAAAAAAAAAAAAAAAAAGAAAAAAGAAAAAGAAAAGGCAAAATATCATACAGAATCGATGGCCAGCCAAGGTGGCTTAAGCCTATAATCTCAGCACTTTGGGAGGCCAAGGGGGTGGATCACTTGAGCTCAGGAGTTGGAGACCAGCCTGGGCAACACAGCAAAACTCCATCTCTACCAAAAATACAAAACAATTAGCTAGTTGTGGTACATAAGCCTGTGGTTGCAGCTACTCAGGAGGCTGATGTGGGAGGAACACTTGAGCCCGGGAGGAGAAGGTTGCAGTGAGCTGAGATCGCGCCACTGCACCCCAACCTGGGTGAAAGAGACCCCGTTTCAAACCACAACAACGACAACAAAATAGCAACAACAAAAATATCATACAGAATTGATATGGTAACTAAGGAAGAGAGTGAAATTTGGAGGGACTTTAATTCTCAACATTCCTTAGATTTTTAAGTAATAATCGTATTATTTACCAACTTAAAAGAGGTAAAAATATCCTAGAAACTTGACTGTTAGAAATATCTCCAGCAATTGTCAGGTATCCCCTGGGGGATAAAATTACCCCCCCCCCCCAATTGAAAACCACTGTTAGCTCATCAAATCCTCCCAGCTTTAATATAAGCCCATTTCCTCGTATTAATTCCTTCAACATTGCCACTCAGGATCCTTTTCCCACACCTTCTTGGTACTAACTGACACAACTGCCATACTATGGGAATATCTTTAACAACACTGCTCAGAGTGGAATATAAACTAGGTATCTAAAATGGTCTATAACCGCACTGGCCAACAGAAACAAAATGTGAGCCACCTAATGTAATTCTAAGTTTTATCACAGCAGTAGGAAAAAACAGGTCAAATTTACATTTTTATTGTGTTCAAACTCCAGCTTGTATCTTACATTTACAGCATATTTCCACTCATATTAGCCACATTTCAAATGCTATATGTGACTATCAGCTACCATATAGGACAATGGAGAAGTATAATATATGTCATTAAGTATGGGAAGGAGATAGGAACAGATCAAATATTATGAACCTAATATGTAATGAAATAGACGCAACATTTTAAGTACTGATTTTTTTCACACTGTTGGCTATACTAACTTGTCAAATTATATGCCTCCTTGAAAACTCATCAATTATATAAAGAAGACCACTATACCCCGAAGAGCCTGTAACAGGGGCATTAGTCTTACTGTCCCATGTGACCATAACAAGGCCGAGATTCCTACAATAAGCACTACTCTTTATGGAGGAACACTTGTAAAATAAAGCGGGTGCTGCTCAATGCGCAATAAAGTAGTGTTTAGGCTTTCTGTATCTAGAAAGATATGTATCAACATGTTAAAAGCAATTACATGTAAGCGAAGGGAATTATGAGCAACTTTTACTATCTTTCTCTCTTGATCATCTATTTTGTCCTTTTCAACAAGTACAGGACCATCCCTGAGCAACTTTTTGGAAACAAGGGGATGGGAGGGTGAGTAATGAAAGTAAGTAAGCAAGGGTCAGAGACACCAAAGGCACTGAAATGCCTGGATGGTGCCACACAACTAAGAATTAGCCTTCTATGGCCTGAATGTTTGTGTCTCCCCAAAATTCATGCCACATCATAACTCCCAAGGTGAGGGTATTAGGAAGTAGGGCCTTTTGAGGTGATTAGATCATGGGGGCAGACCCCTCATGATTGAGATTTGTGCTGTTATAAAAGAGAACCCAGAGAGCTAGCTAGCCCCTTCCACCATGAGACAACACAGAGAAGGCGCCCTCTATGAGGAACGAGCCCTTATCAGACACGGAATCTGCCAGCACCTTGAACTTAGACTTCCCAGCCTCCAGAACTGTGAGAAATAAATGTTTAGTTTTTGATCCACTCAGTTTCTGGCATTTTTGTTATAACATCCCAAATAGGCCAAGACATAGCCTTTGACCCACAAGTATCAACTATCCCACTGAGCATTCATTTTCATGAATAATCTTTGTAGAACTGAAACCAGTACCTAAAACACAAAGTATGTGTGTCTCACACTGTCTTAATGTATACTGAATATTCCAAAAATATAACTAGTATATAAATCAGGGGCCAACGGTTCTGGTTTTTTTTAATTCCACCAAAATCTGTTCACCAATTCAGAAAATTCAATCACTGAAGGTAAGAGACCACTTATGACAACTAAGCCACCAATATAACACACCAGTACCAATCTATTTTCGAAGATGTTGAAGATTATTACCTATATACATGTAAGCATGTATTACTTCATCATATCTTCTTGTAGACTCATGCCTAACTACACCATAATATATCACATTTGGGCTTTTCTTCGGGGGGACGGGGGGTGGGGGTTTGAGATGGAGTCTTGCTCTGTTGCCCAGGCTGTAGTGCAGTGATGTGATTTCGGCTCACTGCAACCTCCACCTCCTGGGTTCAAGCAATCCTCCCACCTCAACCTCCCAAGTATCTGGGATTACAGGTATACACCACCACACTCGGCTAAGTTTTGTACTTTTAGTAAAGATGGGGTTTCACCATGTTGGCCAGGTTGGTCTTGAACTCTTGACCTCAAGTGATCCACCCGCAATTGGCCTCCCAAAGTGCTGGGATTACAGGCATGAGCCACTGCACCCAGCCTCGCATTTGTTTAAACATATGTTTTATTGTTAATAATTTTCTCTTATTTCTCCTTATTTATTTATTTATTTATTTATTTATTTATTTATTTAGAGACAGAGTCTCACTCTGTTGCCCAGGCTGGAGTTCAATGGCACGATCTTGGCTCATTGCAACCTCCACCTCCTAGATTCAAGCAATTCTCCTGCCTCAACCTCCCAAGTAGCTGGGATTACAGGTGCCTGCCACCGCGCCCAGCAACTTTTGCATTTTGAGTAGAGACAGGGTTTCACCATGTTGCCCAGGCTGATCTCGAACTCCTGACCTCAGGTGATCCACCTGCCTCGACCTCCCAAAGTGCTGGGATTATAGGCGTGAGCCACCATGCTTGGTCCTGTATTTATTTTAAGTAGAAAATTAGGTTGAATTTTAAAAAAAAATAGGTGTATGTAAATATTCAGATATAATGTATATAAGAATTTCACTTCAAAAGAGTCAATAATCACCAAATATTTATTATAAAAAGAGTGTGTTAACTTTGATAGGCTTAAGAAGTAGTTTATAATACGCCAAAAAAAAAAAAATCACAGTATACTTATCTTAACCCAAAGAGATGTGAGTCACTTACCTTCCATACTAGGGGAGGGGAGAGCAATCATGATAAGCACAGGAAGAAACATCACTCCATCTACCATTGTCCAACTGTAAAGGGAAAAAAGGAGATGTAAGTAAAGCATAAACATCTAACTGCAGGAAGACAAATTAAATTAAGCATACCACCTTCAAACTGCCACTCAAGGCCCTTCTTACTAATCATCCTCAGATATATTGCCTTATGTATTACTACATTTAAACATACACCTTTTATGTGGACCTAAACATATTACCTTAAAGAGTTAGTCATATTCACTTCCAACTGGCAGTCACTCCAAGGGTACTTTCTCAGAGTCTACTCTCTTACAAAGAAATCAACAAGGAAACGAAAAATTTTCAGCTATAAAGTGAAGCATGTTCCAAAAGATTTTAGGTTTGAATTTTATCTTACCCCATTTGAATGCAAAATTGGCACTAAATTAAAAACCCTGAGAAGCATGAATAGACTATTTTAACACGATGTTAAAGATTAAGCGACTGAATAATTCAAGCCAAATTACTATGCTAGAGTCTCATTTCTCCTTTAAAAGGACTGGAGGTAGAGCAACCTACATCAACATACAGACCTAAAGCAAAAACAAAGAACAAAAAAATACAAACTTTTACCCCATCTAAGGCAAAGCAATGCATTTCTCCATTAAACAAATTTAACAAGGATAGACAACAACTAAAATCACGTAAAAAAATTTTTTTTAAACTTTTCCATTTGAATAATGTGAAATATCAGGAATGTGATGGGAGTTTGGTTAGCTGCAATTTTCTGGATGGTAAAATAAAGAAAAAGCTGGCAAAGTTCTTTAATGATAGGTTAGTGTGCTTGCACTCTTTCAGCTTTAAAGCAAAGAGTGAAAGCCCGTTGCTATCTAGCACGTCTGGAGTGTTGACCTTTAAAATCAAATTATTTAGGCTGGGTGCGGTGGCTCACAGTTGTAATCCCAGCACTTTTGGAGGCCGAGGTAGGATGATCACTTGAGCCCAGGAGCTTGAGACCAGCCTGGGCAACACGGTGAGACCCCATCTCTATTTGTTTTTAATGATTTTTAAAATTTGAAAAAAATCAATTTTTTGGGTTTACCATCCATACCTCCATCATATCTTACCACCCCTCACTTAAATTTATTTCTCTTTGGTTCCATAATTATATTTCAGTCAATCCCTTTCCTAAAAGCAAGGTAAGGGAGGAAGTAAAGGGGATTTTTATGTACCTTCCTTTTCTATTTTTAAAAGCATATGAAACTTGAGCAAGATCCTACTACTGTTGTTGTTTTTGTTATTTCCATGTTCACACAGATCTTTCCTATAAGTGAGTCCTTTTGGGGACATACAAATCCTTCATCTTGGCCCCTCACAACCAGAATGTGACTCCTCCAACACATCTCTGTACCTATGGACATGAATATGCTTTTTGTTCCCCTCTGCTTGAACTGTCCTGAGCCCCATCCTCCACCCCTCTCCAACCCCATTGCCTCCTCCTGTCATACATGATTCCAGCTCAAAGGTAAGTCCTTGGTGAAAAACCTCTCCCTCAGCAGTGGTTTCAGCCCCTGGCATGGACTCATAATCATCTGTCTAGGGCAGTCTCCAGCACTGGTCCACTCATCTCCAAAACAGGTATGCACATCCAAGGAACAAGCAAGGGGTCATTCATTGAGCTATGGAATGAAATTATTAAACTGCTTTTTCATAAGAATGTTTTAATCTAATAAAGTAGAAAATAACTTGAGACTTAATCTGGTCTCTATCTCAGTTCTCCATGACAGTCTAGTACAGGAGGTATCTTTCAGAAAGACTACGAGTTACATAACATTAGAGTGGACATGATTTGCTTATAGAGTACAACCACGTACTTGTAGTTTTGAAAGTCTGTTCAAGTGGAATTACAGGTTACATTGGCTACTTACAGTGAAATGAGCCTTCCCAAATGGCAAGTGTTCTAAAACCATTAAAGAAACTAGAGATTGCACATATTATTAATGCAAGCACCAGAGAAGAGTAAGAAAACGGTAGACTTAACATCACTTATTTCTACTGGTTCTTCCTTAACCACTTTGCTAGAGAAAAGTAGTAATATTCAGTTCAATCTGACAAGAAACAGTCTCCCCAAATTCAAAATTTGAAAACATTTGAAAAATGGATTTGCAACTAGTCATAGGTAGTAAACATTATCCTGAGTGGCCTGAGAATTTCATTGATGATAACATTATTCCACTGCCATTGGCAACACCTTAAATATTTTATGCTTATTTAATTGCTATTTTATGTATGTTTTATAATATGTACTTATTTATTTTATGTAAAATGTATAGCCAATTTACATATTGCGGGTGCATCAAAAAACTTCCTATGGGATATGTCATCACAAACCATTGAAAATTGCTGAACTAAACTATTTCTTATCTCAGTCTTACCTGAATTCCCAGTCCTTCATTAACGTATTAATGCATTCAAAAACTACTCAAAACCTACTATGTGCTACATAATACAAACAGGGTCCTTGCTATCATGGCACTTACAAGATATGTGTATGGTGGTAATCAAATAATCATCAAAAGATTGCATAATTAAAAACTGAATTAAGAGTTGGGAAGAAACATAGAATAACCGTGTTAACAAAACAACTTGAGACTTTCTGGAGGGTGCAGAGGTTCCCTGGGGAGGTAACATCTGAAAAAGAATCAGAAATCAGAAGGATGAGTAGAGGTCCTAGGAAAAAGGTAAATGTTTTGGGGAATGTGGTGGGAGAGGGTAAACAAAGGACACAGATAGGGTAATACTCAAGGGAAAAGGCACTTCTATTGAGGTGCCTGTGGTCAGAGCAAGCATGGTGTGTCCTGAGGACTTAAGGCAAACCTCAGGACTGAAAAAAACGCAAGAATGGCGAGGACACAAAGGGTTTGGAAGAGTTACAAAAAGTTGGAGAACACCCAAGAAGGCTAGAGAGGAAGTCAAGGGTCAGAACAGAGGTAAGGCACTCTAGGCCCTCTACTTACCTAACTTCATTGCCCCCTTGGCTCTCACCATCATTCTGCAGTTCCTCAGTCCCCACTATCCATTATTATCACCCCCACCAGGCCACATTCTGCCTATCTCTGGACATTTTTACGTGATGCTCCCTATGATTGGGCCCTTCTTTCAGGGCCCAACCTACTGAATTCCTACTCACCCTGTAAGTCTCAATGGCTTCTCTAAAGGCTACCATCTTCTAGAAGCCTGTCTAAACCCTTAAATACTCTCTGCTCATTCTTATAGACCACTTTAAGTTTCACTCATACAAATCATCCTAATTAATAATTATGTATTCATACCTGTGTGTGCTTTTGAACATCTGTCTCTGTCACTAGACTGTAAACTCTATGGGAGCAAAATCTATAGTCTATCTTGTTCATCACTGCCAGAGCCAAGTAGGTGCACATTTAATAACAGTTTAATTAGAATTTTTCCTGAATTAATCAGCTCAATTTAAGTTTAAATTCTAAAGAATTAACAGCAGCCCCTCCCTACCATGCACACAGACACACACACAGAGACCTGCAAAGGAATGGCAAGATTAAGAGATTTATCATCTCTATAACTTTAATATGTAGAATTTAGCTAAAGTAATAGTAAAAGTCAACAGTTAACAAGCTTCAAAATCAAGACTCCTTTTATTATTAAAAAAAAAAAAAACTAAGAAACAATCACCACTGGCAATATTTTCCACGTCACAAAGCCAGCAAAAGCCCATGTCCCAAATACCTATTAACAGATTATCATTGTGCGAACAAAATTAAAACAATAATTTAGGCTCATAAATAGAAGACAGAAAAAGAATTATAAATTCAGACCTTCAAACAGTAGGGACTAATTCCGTCTCCAGTGTTTAAAGACAGCTCAAAATCTGCCAAAAATCTTTGGGAAAAAAGTCAACTTACTGGTTGCCATTTTGTTCAGGGTCTGCAGTGCTTCTCCTGATCAGTAAACTCAGCTATTAAAAACAGCACCCCCAAAAGGAAAGAAAAAAAGAATGTAGAAAGGGGAATGTTCTGGTATTTCCTGACTATATTTCAATTATAAGAAACATCAATATGCTAAAATCTCAACCTGAAGTCCCAAGGATCTATTTTTAATTTTAAAATATACCAAAAAGAAAATATCATTTTTAAAAGTAAAATTTCAACTCTCCTGCTCTCAAATATTTTTGGCTAAGGAGTTTTCATATGTAAGTTGGCAAGAAAGAGAGACTAATAGTGGAAAATGGGAGTGGCAATAACTCAATAATTCTAGGATTGCCTTACTCCAGTATTTTTAAAACTTTTTTTGGTCTCAGAATCTCTTTAAACTCTTGAAAATTACTGAGAAGCATGTGTATGTAGGCTACATCTCTTGATATTTACAGTGTTAAAAATTTAAACAGAATCTTAAAAATATTCTATTCATAATAAAATAACAATAACATACTACCTTTTTTTATTTTAAAAGAGCTATGATGTATTTTTTAAAAAACATGTTGTGAGAAAAGTGGCATTGTTTTCCTGCTTTTTTGAAAATCTCTGATTTAATAAAAGACAGCTGGATTCTCATATATGATCTACATTCATTCTGTTACATCATGTACTGGCTGCAGTATATATAGAAAATCCAGTATCACCCATATCATTGGAAGAAGGAGGACCTTGTGAAACCCCGGAGAAAGTCTCAGGCGCCTCTGGAGTTCTTGGACAACACTTTGAATAACTGACTTAGTCCTTAAACGTTCAGTCTTTGTACTCTATCAGATAACCAGATGGTACCAGATATTTTAGACTGAGCACTTACTAGATACCTGACAAAAATGACACTGTTCTACAGTTTTAGAAATTTCATTAACCTCTCTAACATTACAGACGTCAACAAGTCCAACAGTCAAGGAAGAAAGCATTAACTTTTTTTTTAATGTTGGAATAATATTTTATGTATACAGCTAAATATTTTTGAAATGGGATATAAACTTGTATGAAGGTACTCACAGCTGCTTATCTTGCTTGGGTTCAACTAAATCCTGTGCAAGGCTGTAATGCCAAAATCTCTAACTGAAAAATCACAGGCTACTGAGGACTGCAAAATATTATCTGAAGTGTTCATGAATCCGTGCCTCTCATGTACACACATCTCCCTTCTGTTCTTGGATAAGACCCCTACCCCAGTAACTGGTTTTCACATTTCAGACACGAGAAAAATTGCTATTCAGAAAATGGTTAGAGACCTCCTGACTTAACTAAGGTACCCTCTTTAAATCGATACTGTTTCTTATAATGTCTCAGGCCTACCTTCTTAGAAGACAGAACATTCCCATGATATTCTACTAAAAACAGACACATCACCAGGTCAGTACAAAACGACTTTCCAAATCCCATGGTACTTTTCAAATTCCACTTGAAGATCAGATTGTATGTAGCTAAGGAGCTAGCATTTAGCTCAATTTCTAATGTATGTGGGCTTGAAACCAAGTTTGGCACTTTTTTTGCTCATCACAATTTTACAGCTAGGTAAAGCCACAGATACCCCACAATGTACTACCCAAAAAATTACTGTGATATTGGTCACAGAATAACGGAGAATATAATACACTTCTATATGCAACTTTCAGAATCCATATTAGGCAATCTAAGTGCTAATCTGGATGTTTATAAAGCTATAAAGGATAAAGCTATAAAGGATGTTTCTGAAAACTAGACTTACGAGTAGCATACACTTTGTTAACTATAATATTCAGGATGAGAGGAAAGTTATAAGATGAACCCTAAAATTCTTTCCCATTGGAAAATTTGACAAAGTGTTCATTTATCTTGTCTGATGGTCTAAACTCATTCTTCAATGCATACTTTAGTGACTACCTTCATTCAATAAGGACATTCTTGATACTCTTCCCAATTCAATTTCTAACAATCTGTGAATTAGAAAGAATCTTGGAAGACAGGTCATACAATCACCCACCCCTATTTTGAATGACTTTTACATTGTCCACGTGTAGACACTTTCTAACCTATGCTTGCTCACCATTGGTAAGGGCTCTCACTACGATTCTATGACAGTTTTTTTCTTTATGTATCTTTAGGCATTCTGTACTATGCCTTCCATAAGGAAAATATAATAATTCTCTTTAATATAAAAGGCAGAGGCAATGTGGAAAAATAATTTGTGGAAACCTGCTTTTTCTTAGTCATCTAGGAAGGTAGAAGAAACTTGCCTAAGGACACAGGTCAAACCACAAACCACCACATCAGAGCATTCAGGTCTTAACCAATCACCACTCTACACAACTTTCACTTAACTAGCCAGCCACAGTTTAGCAAACTTGTTCTGTCATCCTTAACAGTTTTTTGGGTTTTGTTTTTGTTTTTGTTTTTTTGAGGCAGGGTCTTGCTCCATGGCCCAGGCTGGAGTGCAGTGGCGCAGCCTCAGCTTACTGCAGCCTCAACCTCCTCGGCTCAAATGATCCTGCTGCCTCAGCCCCTCAAGTAGTGGGGACTACAGGCACATGCCACCATGTCTGACTAATTCTTTTTGTATTTTTTGGTAGAGGTGGGGTTTCACCATGTTTCTCAGTCTGGTCTCGAACTCCTGGGCTTAATCAATCCCCCTGCCTCGGCCTCCCAAAGCTCTAGGATTACAGGTGGGAGCCACCAAGCTCTACCATCCTTAACATTTTATTCAAGCCTCAATTCTTCTGAACTTCAACTGAAAATCTTGATTTTCCTCTTAAAGAACAACCTTTACTCATGGTTATTTAATACACCATTCAATCATGCCTTCTTTCCATTTCTCCAACCTTAAACAATTTCATATTACTCTGTGATCTCCAATTATCTCCTTCCTCCCTCTGCCCCCAGAAAAGATGTTGACATCATAGAAAAAAACAAGTCTTTTTGATAGTGCATCAGTGGTTTCTAGCTCCCATCTTCCACCCCTACTCTTCAGTTCTCTTGTAAACTCACCCTTCAAAATAAACGGAATTAGTGTAAGACACATTTGGGGGCAAAGTTAGGCCCAGCAAGGCAAATTCTAGACATGAAACTTTGAAGGAAAACAGACTTACATCAGCCGCCACCAGGCGGGGCCAAAATCAGCCACTGCAACTGATTAGATAATACAAGAACAGTCACATCTCTTCTATGCTCAAAAGGCAATGAGCTAACCCAAAGGCAGCTTGTGCCAAACTACCTGGGCCTTTGGGAGGAGTGAAATGAGACATGGGCTGTCAGTAATAGCTGCAAAGAAAGGTTAAACTGAAGTTATCATACCATATAAGTTAAGTCAGGGTCTTTTCTACGGTTCAAAATGACCTGTTAAATATTTTTAACACCACACTCTGTCTGAACTGGCAATGTGCAAATTGCCAAGGCTAGGTTTTATATAGACTTCACTGCTGCTGGAGGGTTTCTGGCGGGGTGTTACTTTCAGAATATTAGCATGTAATTTGATCTTTCATGATAGATGAATACAAATAGCTTCTTGGACAAGTCCTATAGAACTGAAAACCAGGCCCTGGATCGGTTTATCCTGTAGTTAGAGGAAATAATTATGGATTATTTCAGGAAAGAATGGGTTTTGACTGAGTTACACTATAAACATTCCAGCTGTAACAGATGGACCCTAGATATGGTTTGGGAAGGAAGGGAAGCAAACAATATGATCTGTAAAATGAAAAAAGATGAAAAAAAGATAAGGCTTAACGTGAAAGAAAGTGAAAGGTTTAGCTTAGGCTACTATGTAAGAATCAAAGGCTCCCCAATAAATTTATTTTAACTGTACACAGAATGAAACAGACTTTGCTACACCCCTTCCAGATATACACAGAATACCTACGTTAAACTTCTAAGAATCCAGTGTTTTGATCACCTGCTGTGTGCCTTACTCGTACCTCAAAACTAGGTTTTATTTCCCCAGGTTTGACTATATGGAGTCTGTCCCTCATTTTCCACTTCATTCCTTTGTTTCAAATAGCCATGGTCCACCTGCTTTGTTTCAACTGATAGGACTCCATCATCTCCCTGCTATTTTGTTACATTCTCCAATGCAGCTCACAGCTCACTCCCTGTCCCTTGTTTGCATACTGTGACTAGAACCTTTTTTTTTAACCTATTAGTAGGAAAAGCCCCATTATTCCTTCCCATAAAGCTCATCTAGACATGTAACTCTGAAGTTCATTTCAAATCCCACTTCTTCCCAAAGTCCTCAGGTAGACACTGTCTCAGTGCTCTGTCTCATTTCTAGCTGTGCCTGACCTGAAGCTTCCCCTCTAACCTAACAGTGTAGACCTTTCTATCCGTCCCATGACTTACAAGTGGTGTTAGAAGCACTGCCCATCTGAAACAGCTGTCCCAATTCTCAGGCTAATGTGATTAATCTATAATAATTTTTGGGTGGTGGGTATAAGATGAAAGGAATGTCAAGGCCAGAGAGGTACATTTCTCTCTCTCTCTCCCTCTCTCTCCCTTTCTCTGTCTTTACTGAGAGACACTGGAGCACTTTTCTGTTGTAGTGAGAAACACCACACTTTACACACTGGCCTAACCAAAGCCTTCTGTCTCACTCCCACACTCCAAGCCCATTCCTGTCTCAGACCTTCTCACCCGCCCCCATGAACTACATTACCCCACCATACCTTCTTCATAGCACTTAACAACTAGGTGAAATTTGCCACTTACTTACTATTTTATTTATTTTTATTGTGTTTCTCCCTCTTCCACACACCAAAATGTAAGCAAATGAGAGTAAGAACTCTGCCTGGTTCATGGCTACATGCTCATGCTTGGCACCTACCAGGAGCACAATAAAAATTAAAACATACTCATTTTAACATTTTAGCCCTGGCTACACTTTGATGTGGAGAGAGGAAGGTGAAGTTTAAGTTTTACATATCCTAGCAAGGAAACGGGGGGCAGGGGTGGGTTTCTATGTCCCCAATTTAATATAGTAGCAAGCAGATATTTGAGATAAATTAAAAGATATCATTTGTAACTTGGATTCCAGTTTTCAAGGGTGTCATCCAAGAGAGGCAGCCAAACAAAAAGACGGCTGGCAGACCTCGGGTGTACCAGACAACTCCCTGGTGGACAATATCCCAGTCGGAAGGGATTGCTTGGATCTCTAGTTGCAGACACCAGCTGATAGGCCCAGAGCCATCCCTAGTGACCTCTGAGACAGCGTCTGTCTCTTGAAAATACATCTCCTACAAGTCAGAAATTGACATATTATCTCCCCTGAAGGCTTCTAACATTTATTGACGCTATTTGGAAAGCCATGCTTCCATGCCTATTAATAACCTTCAGAAAGAACCCCAAGGAAGTGTCAGGAGAAAAATAGATCCAGCCGATGAAAGCCAAAGACTTGACCAGAGGTTACAGTCAGTAATATATTTAAAAAAAAAAAAAAAAAAGGAAAGTTGTAACCTTTCTGAATTAGATGTTATCTTTTCAGGAGGCTTAAAACAAAATACTTAGCCAATGAATTACAGCAATGTGAGGCAAGAACCCTGGTCTTTACAAAAAGGAACTCTTGAAAGACCCCGTATCTATTTAAATAGACCAGCAGCAGCAACTAACTTTATCTGCACATCAATTATTCCAAGGAATTTTGCCTACACGGCTGTTATCATTAAACCTTTTATAGTTATTTTTACAGTTATTTAAACTTTGTAAAGTTTCTCCAAGTGACGCATTAAATAGCAACCAGATCAACCTACTCTAAATAATGGAATCACTAATTGACACTAATCTTGGAAAAGAATTCTCTTAGTGGTCTTTCTCCTCTCCCCTCCCCCAAATAGAATGTGATTAATGGAATTCTCTCACAATTTAGCTTGAAATATGCTTTTGCCAGTCAAGCAGCTAAAGCAGAATCAGATAATTGTGGTATGACTCAACAAACACACAGCTGTTCATTTAAATATATCCATCAAAAGTATAAATATGATCATGAGAAAGAAAACGAGCCATGTACCAGGGTCAGTGCACAAGTTGAATGGGTTAGCATCCAAGTAACCACAACAGAAAACAAGAAGGAGACGGGGAGAGGAGGCAGGGAGAGGTTCTGGATGGATACCGGGTGGAGAGAGACTGGAGAACGGATGTAACCAAAAAACCACCCACCCAACCAGAAACACTCACTGAACTAAATAAGAAAACAATGTTAAAAGTAAAAATAAATGCACTCTATGAAGTAGGGAGAAAGAATGAAATCTTAAAAATAGGTGATGCGCCCAAGAACACAAAGGTAGAAAGTCGATAGAGTAGAAAATGGTGAATTTGGTCTGTTATTAAAAATAAAATGCAGTCCAGCACAGTGGTTCATGCTTGTAATCCCAGCAGTTTGGGAGGCTGAGGCAGGAGCATTGCTTGAGCCCAGGAGCTCAAGACCAGCATGGGCAACATAGTGAGATCCCATCTCTACAAAAAAAAAAAAAGAAAATTGGCCAGGAGTGGTGGTGGGGGCCTGTAGTCCCAGCTGCTCTGGAGGCCGGGACAACAGGATCACTTGAGCCCAGGAGTTCAAAGTTACAGTGAGCTATGATCATGCCACTGTACTCCAGACTAGGTGTCAGAGTGAGACCCTATCTCCAAAAAATATGTAAAATTAAAACTAAAAACAAAGACCCCAAGGCAGTGGCAAATAGGAGAACAGTATTCTCACCTCAGTCCTTGTCCACAACCTTCAAACACTCTGATTATGAAATCACTGTGGAAACGTGGGTATGCTTCCAATAGTCCAAAAGTATAATGACTGAAAAACACCACTCTGTAGCAGGATATCCCTTAAGGAGGTTCTACATATACAAGACTGCCATTTAACATGAGGCAAGGAAATGGAGAAAGAGCAAACTGTAAGAACATGATGGGGGACAGGTGGCAGGGGGGGTTCCCTGCATCCAGTGTGCCAGGCCCCATTCCTTCTTTCTTTCTCAAGGATGGGCCAGAAAGGCCCAATAAGAACTTGAGAAGCAAAGGCACTGAGAAGCTCTTGAGGCTTCTCCTCCCTTAATATGTAATTCAAAATGCTAACAAGTGAAAGAAACATCTAATCCATGGTAAACATTTCCAAGCTTTCCCTGAACCATCAAAAATCTCTCTTTCCAAAAAATAATCTCTCTGGCAGTGGAGGGCCTAAGCGCATGTGTAGCCAAACTGCTCAGTTATCCTGCACTGAAAACCATCCACACCCTTCCCATTTATAGGCAATCTCTCTTACATCATCATAGCAACAATTTCAACTACCACTACCTCCTTAGCCCCAAGGTCCCCAGTATCCACCCTCTTCATCCTTTCACCGAACACTTTCTGGAACAGCAACTACACAGGCTTCCTCCATGTCGCCCATCCAGTCTTCGGTCCACAGTGTTCTGCCCTAGTCAATCCACTGAAATACCCCTTGTTAAGGTTCTACCTCGTTTTAGTCTTACCTTATCCTTCAGGTTCACAAAGGAGCTTCCTCAAAATATGGATCCCCAAGCCTCACTCCTTAGAGATTCCGATCTGTGATGACGAGGCCTAGGAATCCCCCACCCCCCAGCAAATCGGGTGATGCTGAGAATGACAAGGAGGTCTCACTCACTTATGAGGTAGGATGTGGGGTTGTGACCACCTTCTTCCCTTGGCTTCCTCCCTAGCTGGAATTTGTGGGCTGCACTCTCAGATATGTTTACTTCTAATGCTTTGATCTTTCTCAGTTTCCTTGCATAGAAGCTTCCTCTTCTGTCCCTCATGCCTTAAATCTTGGTTTAGGCCCCACAGCTCAGCCTTTTCTTTTCATTCAAGACATTACTTGTTTTCTTAGACTCAGGAACCACTGTAGGCCACCAGGCTGGACTACCAGGTTGAGAATGAAATAACCCATTCTTTAGTCATTTTCCCCTCCCTGTCTATTCCTTCCTTATTACCCTCCTCCCCATATGTTCTTTACTTTTCACTGTTTATAAAATTAATATTTAAATTTTTTTATCACAGATAGTTCAAGTTACAAAGAAACAGAAAGCATAATATGCCTCCTTTTAAAATCTTCTAGTTTCAAAAATAAGCAACATTCTACCCCCCGTTTCAAAAATAAGCAGCCTTATTTCCTCCATTCCCATTTTCTTCCTGAGGTATTTTAATGAGAATCACAGATGTCATATCATTTCACCCACAAATTCTTTGACAGATAAGGATTTTTTTCTAAACATAACTAAAACCTCACATCTCACCCAACAAAGTTAAAATTATTCCTCCTTCAAATATCATCTAAGAGCTAATCAGTGTTTAAATCTGCCCAATTTTCAACAACTCAAACACCCTCTAACAATGACAACAACAACAAAAAAAAAATTAAAAGGAGAACGGAAATAGCATTCTATTTCAACAAAAAGAAATTGTTTTCAGTTTTCATAACTAGCGGTATAGTGTTAGTATTGTGGCACTACTGAGAGAAGAAAGCAAATGAGTATCTATGGACTATTCTGACTATCATCCCCTGTTGTGTTTGAGGACTAGAAATCTGTGTCAAATAAAGGAGATAAAGATGTTACACAGAAAAGGTTAAGATAAAACCTTTTAAACTGAATTTGAATCACAAGTATCAGAAGGAATTCGCAAAGTTATTTTATAAATATTTAATTTCTGGTTCTGTCCACTAAATGGGCATAGAAATAAGGACCCAGTCAGTAGCAGTGAGCATCCCCGGTGTCCAGATTGTGGTGTTAATACAACATATGCCACTAAAAGAAAAACAAATTGAACCATGTGGATGCAATCACCAAAATCTAGCAAGTAAGAAGCTGGAGGTCAAATGGCCAGGTTCTTCAACAGAGAAACTGTAAGGGAAAGAAAGGGCTGGAGGTGGAAACCCCAGGTTTAAGAGACTTACAAAACATAAAGAGATAATACGAGACCAACCTATAGGTCTGAACACCTGGTTGATGGACCCACATAAAAAGGCAAGGAGGCAATTACTATAGTGTATATACTACATAATATACTGTTTCTTGGCCTGCATAGTGATCACAAAAAATACTCACCTTGTAATTAACTAAACTATGTAAGCTTCTTGTATAAATCTGTGTTTTATTTTACATTAAAAAAGGTAAAAAGGAAAGGACAAAAGCTGAATACATGTTGTTAGAAATATACACACACATACACATACACTAAGCAAGTTACAAGCACTGTGCATCATATATATGCCAACAATTAGCCCACGTTTGTATATTACAAATAAGTCTATGTGATAAACTTCTGAAATATCAACTCTTCCTTATCTTCAACCTGAAGAAATTGTTTTTACAAGTTCCAAGTTTATTCCTAATAGAATAGCGAAATAAGTATGTTTCCTGGTCATATCAGAAATCATGTATTGAAATAAAATTAACATATCATATAAAGTGGTCCTTCCTCCCACGTACTTCAATAAGTGTCACGGGTCAAAGGATATAGAAAGTCTAGGGTTCAGATGAGTGTTTCTCTTTTTTTTTTTTTGAGACAGAGTCTCGCTCTGTACCCCGGGCTGGAGTGCAGTGGCGGGATCTCAGCTCACTGCAAGCTCCGCCTCCCGGGTTTACGCCATTCTCCTGCCTCAGCCTCCCATTCTCCTGCCTCAGCCTCCCGAGTAGCTGGGACTACAGGCGCCCGCCACCTCGCCCGGCTAGTTTTTTGTATTTTTTAGTAGAGGGGGGTTTCACCGTGTTAGCCAGGATGGTCTCGATCTCCTGACCTCGTGATCCGCCCGTCTCGGCCTCCCAAAGTGCTGGGATTACAGGCTTGAGCCATCGCGCCCGGCCAGATCAGTTTTTCTCAAAGGAACTGTGCCACACTACGGTCAAATAAGAAAAATTAACATCATAAAGAGTGAACCTGCACTAATGAAGTCTATACATTTAACAAAATCCCCAAAATAATAGGCTTTCTTCATGGGGGAAGAGGGTGGTAACTGGGTATGATTCTTTTAAAGTTCATATTTTTAACACACACACACAAGTATTAAAATTCTGTGAAATAGGACTTAAAATGGGGAGACTTACCCCTATGAAAAAGAAAAGAAAAAAAAAACTAAGCCTCAGAAAGTTAAAACAATGCGATTCTGCTGCATGAATAGGCAGATAGATTAATGAAACTAAATGGTTATCCCAGAAATAGACCAAAATCTACATGGAAATTTATACTATAAAAGAAACCAAAGGAGAAAAGTCGGGATCGTTCAGTAAAATTGGAAGTTTTAGCCAAATCTCTAGGCAATATGGCAGAGACTGCTAATTTTCCACTAAAATCCCTTCTTTCCTTCTTCTTGGGTACAAGGCAGCCAACACAGACTTCACTTTTCAGTCTCCACTGCAGCTAGATGTACCCACATAACAAAGTTCTCATCACTATAGTTCTCCTCTGTAGTGAGGTCTGCAGTTTCTGATCACCAGCCCTGGACTTTCTCCTTTGCCCTTCCCATGGACCCAGATACAGCAGTAACTCAGATAGGACCATGCAGATAATCACAGCAACAATTACTAGAGCCAAAGGACAAAGGAACTCAAGCCTCTGAATGATTAGTGGATATGGTGGTTCTGCTGATCTGTTTTGCTTACACGGGGACTGTTAAGTGAAGAAAAAATAAACTTCTGTGTTCTTTGAACCATAGCATATTTCAGTCCCTTGGTTACAGCAATTCAACCTAACCCGAATTAATAGAGCATTTAGAGGAAAATTCATTTGAATTCATACCTAACATTTCAGATGGATCAAAGACTTAAATCTAAAAAAACTCCACATGACATTAGAATGAACCAGGAGATGGTAGGTCTTTAAATCTAAAAATGAAAGGAGGTCTTTTAACTACAACACTATGATATTGACCATTTCCTCCGATGTAAGTAAGAATGTAACTTCTGCTGCGGAGCAAGAATTGCTGTCTGCTTTTTTACTACTGTATAGCCTGTTGCCTAGAACAAGTTCTCATACACAAGAGGCGTTCAATAAATAATTGTTGATTGAATAAATTGGCAATTTTAACTCTATAAAATGTGTAATAACCTGCACAACAAAATAATAATTATTTCTATATAAATGGCCAACTGAGAAAAATATAAATAGCACATATCACAAGGATAAAAAGGGAGGACTGATAATTTTGATGTCATATTTTGATAATAAAAATCATAACCCAACAGCAAAATAGACAATGAACACAAACATAGAAAGAAGATAACTAGAAATAAAAGTGGCTTTTAAACTCATGAAAAGATGCTCAATCTCAATCAAACTAAGAAAAATGCAAATTAAAGCACATTAAACTGCCATTTTTTTACCTATTATACTGTTAACCACATTAGGAAACTATGAAGAATTTTAACCCTGTTTCATAATTATCACAGGGGTAGCAATTAATTACAGCCATCATCTACTTCTCCCTCAAATAAATATATACAGAAAATAAAGTTTGTCTCCTACTACCATCTCTGTTTTTCATTACTTCCTCTTAAAACTAATTCAACCTCACACCACCTTAAATGGGCATAAAAGTGTCTCAAAATGCTCAAAGGATGGTAGCCAGAACTAACAACTATGCTAATATATTAACAGCCTCCAAAAAATAAAAATTTCCCAAAACTGACACCTTGGTAACAACCCCAAGCAGTGCATCGTCTGCCTTCAAAAATAAAAATACACATCCTTAGTGACCAAAAGTCCAATGTCAACAGTCATGGCCTTGGTTTTGTCCATAATGTGAAAGGCCTCTTGCCTACCCCCTTTAAATTATGGACTAACCTCTCACTTGAGAACTGGTGATTATTACGTTACAGCCATATAAGGGACACTAGGCAGGGATTACTCACCCTGAGATTAAATTCTGCTTAAAAGGAAAAATATCCACAATATACCAAGTCAAGCCAAAAAGCAAGTTGTAAAATAGAATGTACGCTCATGTTCCACCAATTTTTAACATAATTAACATGCATATTTGTTTGTGTATAAAAATATCTGTATAGGAAAAGGTTTATAAATGGGAAAGTTTATATTCCAAGATTGTAGCCAAAGGTGAAAGAGAGTAGGGAAGAATTTTTATCTTTATATATGGCTATACTTTATACTGTTTTGTATTATCTGAAATGAAATAATCAATATTAACTTTTACATAAAATATAAAGCTACAGGGGGCTAAGGCAGGAGGATCACTTGAGGCCAGGAGTTCAACATCAGCCTGGGCAACAGAGTGAGACCCTGTCTTTAAAAAAAAACAAACAACAACAAAAATTAGCAGGTGTGGTTATGTACATCTATAGTCCTAGCTACTTGGGAGGCTGAGGCAGGAGGATCCCTTGGGCCCAGGAGTTTGAGGCTGCAGCATGCCATGATTGCATCACTGCTCTCCAGTCTAGGCAACAGAGTAAGACCCTGCCTCAAAATAGTAATAATAATAATAATAATGACTGTTTTATAATAATACATTGGACTTTCCTTTAAAAAGAATGCACCTAACAGCCATATCAGAGACTTTCCTCAAAAGTATTAAATCTAAGAAGGCTGCATAGACCAACCCTGGCAGAATTTAATCCTCAATTCCTTGCTTCTGTCTCCACATACATGGTTCAAACCATATCTGAGCAACTCAAATGTTAAATTAAGAAAGACACACACATCAACATTTTGCACTTCAGGCTTCCCCTCACAGAAACATCTTACTGACTCTATTCCAAGTAAGTATACATATTACCCCCATAACTTATCACACCCTTAATATCGTTTCATCCTGGATAGCGAGACTTTTGGTTTTTTGTTTGTTTGTTTGTTTTTGATACAAGGTCTTGTTCTATTGCCCAGTCTGGGCTGCAGTGGTGCGATCACAGCTCACAGATCACAGCCTCAACCTCCCAGCTTCAAGTAATCCATGTGCCTCAGCCTCTCAAGTAGCTGGGAATATGTGCACCTGCCAAGATGCCTGGCTAATGTTTTTTTTTTTTTTCCTTTTTTGTAGAGACAGGGTCTCACTATGTTTTCCAGGCTGGTCTCAAACTCCTGGACACAACCGGTCCTCCTCCTTTGGCCTCCCAAAGCACTGGGATTAGAAGCATGAGCCACCATGCCTGACTCAAGGCTTCTTTATGCTTTCAAAGCACTCCATGGGAAATGTATTATTAAAATGTAGTTCTGGAAAAGGTAAATGTATGGACACAGTAAAAAGCCCAGTGATTGCCAAGGGCCAGTGGGGATGGGAAATGAATAGGTAGAGCACAGAGATCTTTAGGGCACTGAAACTACTCTGTATAATACTATAATGGTAGATGCATGTCATTACTCATTTGTCCAAACCCACAGAATGTAAAACACCAAGATTGAGCCTAATGTAAATTATTGCCTTTGGGTGATAATGATGTGTCAATGTAGGTTCATTGATTGTAGTAAATGTACTACTCTGGTGTGGGATACTGACAGTAGGGGAGGCGTTGGGGAGATAGATGAGAACTCTATTTTCTGCTCAATTTTGCTGTGAACCTAAAACTGCTCTAAAAGAAATAAGGTCTATTTTAAAGGAAAAAATTAGGGCCGGGCACAGTGGCTCACACCTGTAATCCCAGCATGTCGGGAGGTCAAGGCAGGCAGATCACAAGGTCAGAAGTTCGAGACCAGCCTGGCCAGTATGGTAAAACCCCATCTCTATTAATAATACAAAAAAAATTAGCCGAGTGTGGTGGCGCGTGCCTGTAGTCCCAGTTACTCAAGAGGTTGAGGCAGGAGAATTGCATGAACCCGGGAGGTAGAGGTTGCAGTGAACCGAGATCATGCCACTGCACTCCAGCCTGGGTGACAGAACAAGACTCCACCTCAAAAAAAAAAAAAAAACAAAAGAAAAGAAAAGAAAAACTTAATGTAGTGGCCCTGTAAGGTGAAAAGGATGGCAGGGGCATTTTATAGGTAGGGAAACATTGGCAGTATTTATCTGAAACACTTGGCCAAATTTAAAGAATAGCTGTGCAGATCCACCCAACAAAGCCTACTATGAAAGCAACGTCAGAACTAAGAACTATTAGGCTGGTCCTAACTTTCTTATGTTGGATTCATATAAAAAATAATAATAATCATTTGTGGCAAAGAATTTACCCTGTAGACTTGATCTCTGCCAAAGAGTATTAAAAGAAGTGATTTGTTGAAGTGGCTGCACTGCTGGTTCTGGCAACGGCGCTCTGAGAGCTCCTGGGTAAAGCTGACTCAGCTACCTTAACGCAGGCTCCTGGTCACATCTGCCCAAAGTCCTTTAAGCTGCGTGCCCTCGTTCAGGGTTTCTCTCACTCTGGTCACTAGGGTACTCGGGGAGTAGAAGAGGCGTTCCTGGGATTATGAGTTCTCCAGCAGCTTTCACTTTGGCAGTGTGAGGCTTAACAATGCTCCAGGCTGCAGAGGGAAAGAAGAAAGAAAACCAGCTAAGCAGAAGAAAATCCAGTAGTTGTGAATGTGGTGGCTAAAGGAAGTGCACATTTGGCACATCTTTCAGTTTGTGCCACAAAACGAAGCCCATCTACAAGTGCAGCAAGTACAGAAAAGTTTGAAAGCACTGATAGGAAGAGTGTGAAGGTCATGGATCTATACTGGTCTTCCAATATTTTTCTAAACAACACAAAAAACAGTAAGATCTGCAGTCGGCACATTTCAAAATCAAGTTCCTTTAAAGCCTATACACTACGTACTCTAGCCCTTTCCTCTCCTTCCCTTGCCACACACAAAAATCAAACAAAAATTTTGACTCTGCATGTACTAACTATTATGTGCATTTGAGGCAGGCGGATCATGAGGTCAGGAGTTCAAGATCAGTCTGGTCAATATAGTGAAACCCTGTCTCTACTAAAAATACAAAATTAGCCGGGTGTGGTGGCACATGCCTGTAATCCCAGCTGGTGGGGAGGCTGAGGCAGGGGAATCACTTGAACCTAGGAGATGTAGGTTGCGGTAAGCCGAGATCGTGCCATTGCACTCCGGCCTGGGCAACAAGAGCAAAACTCTGCCTCAAAAATAGAAAAAAAAAAAATAGTTTGAGCAGTACAAACTATAGAATGAAAAGTCTTCCTCCCGTTCCAACATCCCTGGCCTCTCCTAGAGGTATCCAGTGTACCAGAGTAACCAATTTCTTGTATATCTACTCAAATACATCTGATTTTGGTCTATTTTCAAGCAACAATCTCTGGCATAGACAGATCTGGTTCAAAGGCTCATAAAACAATGGTGGGGAAGGAGCACAAAGCGGAAGGGAAGAGGAGCGGAGCTCTAGATAACTAATAAAAAACAAAAACCCACCCAGGCCCCCTTTTCCTTTAGGAAGACTTGAAAAACATCAACATTTGCCAAAGGAAGAGGAAATTTTTATTAGAACCAAAGGAAGAGGAAATTTTTATTAGAACCAAACTTTCCCATTCAAATTGTTAAGTAATACAAAACACTGAAAAACTTACTGCTTTCAGAAAACAGCACCTTTTTTTTAACCTCAAGGAACATTTTGCCAAGAAAACCTTCACGTAAATAAATCTAAGCAGAAAAAAAGCCCCAAATGCAGCATTCCGCAATAATTATGGGGAAAAATCTTCCCATCCACCTTGGAATTCAGGGGAACTGTTTTACAGATACTATCAAACCGTTCCTCACTTCAAATTAAATTGAGGCTCACAATCTATTTGAAAATAAAATCTAGACATATAACAGGCGCAGTAAGAATAAGACATGTAAAACTATCTTCCATAGAGAGGTCAACCAGAAATTTGTCTTTTTCAGCAATCACTTAGCAAAGTTAAAGAGCAAAAATGCATTTCTAACGTGGGCATCCTTAAAAACAAACTCATCAGCTGAGCTGCACCCACAAACCCTTGAGTTTCAGAACAAACTGTTGAAATACTGGTATTTTCCAAGATGCTGGGGCCAGGGAAATTTGGCAGAGTCACACTAAAGCTGCTTTCCCCTCTGCCAAAGACTAACTGCATTTTAAGAGGAGGCCAGTGTTCAGCTGTCCTGCCTAGGGTCAACCATGTCTTTTAAGTGAGAGTTACTGTATTGGTGGGAAGGGGTTTAGATAAACCAGAAAATAAACACCGGTACGTATTTTTCTGATTCTCTTTTTAAAAATCAGAGACTTTTTTTTTTTTTCCTTATGATAAAGGTGCTTCTAATTTGCCATCCAACATCCCAGCCCCATCATCTTCACTGCATGGAATTCCTTCTCATCCTTCAAGACAGTGTTTGGGTTCCCCTGCCTCTGTCCAGTCTTCTCTAAAGATTCTTATATTTCCCAGATCTTTCTAATTCCCCTGGTATTTATATTCTATATGACGAACAACCTGGCATTAATTCCCTGCCATGCACTGGGTTTCTCAAAACCAATTCAAAACTAGATAAAGATCACATATTATTCTTCAGTGTTTAGCCCTCGTTCACGATACTTAGCATATACTTGGTGCTCAAGAGTTTAACTAAATCTCCAAGTTAAATATAATTTAACATTTGTTTTAAAATTCACTGGGCTCTCAAACAAACCATGGACTGAAATCAAAACTGTGGTGTACTATAAGAAAGACCAGGTTGGTAAAAGGGCAAATAACGTGTTGAACTGGATACTTAACTCTTCAAATGTTCTACTTGGCACCCATCTCCCAACAAATACCCTTCATATCAATAGGCAAGCTCGGCACACCTGAAAGATAGCTAAAAACTGTTGTGTTCAAAACCCCAAGAGGGACTGAAAATATAAAAACCAACTCCCCAAAAAGATATACTCACTAATTAAAATCAGTGCTATTATTCAGGTGCAGTGGCTCATGCCTGTAATCCCAGCACTTTGGGAAGCCGAGGCGGGTAGACCACCTGAGGTCAGGAGTTCAAGACCAGCCTGGTCAACATGGTGAAACCCTGTCTCTACCAAAAATACAAAATTAGCCGGGCATGGTGGCAGGCACCTGTAATCCCAGTTATTCGGGAGTCTGAGACACGAGAATCGCTTGAACCTGGAAGGTGGGGGTTGCACTAAGCCAAGATCAGCGCCACTGCACTCCAGCCTGGGGAACAGAGGGAGAATCTGTCTCAAAAAAACAAACAAACAAACAAAAATTAGTGCCATGAAATAAATATCTATATAATAAACTCTAGCAAATTTTCAAAAACCATTCATTGAGCTGAGTTTTTTCCAAAAATTTGCCAACTTATTTGGCAATGGAGTTTCAATTCTTGGCAGCTAATCAAGCTGTGTAAAAGTCTGACCCTAAAGGGTCAAAGGCACATTCCTGAGCAGGGGGTTGGAGGATGACAATGAAGAAGGAGAAGGAAAATCCAGTCCAATTTTCTAACTCTAATTTTGGGCATTTAACATTACAGTACAGTTTTCTGTAATCCAGTTTAAAAGAACATGCATAGTTTCTTAAAAGTTGTTGCAATATGATGGGACCTGAGTAAGAGGCAAGCATAAAAAACGCTTAAAATCAAACAAGCTCTTGGCAGTCCACACAGCAGCTAAGCAACAGGGAAAAAAAAAAAAATCAAGACAAGTTTTCTCAGCTCTTTCGTTACAACCATATCCTTGGCTTCTAGAAACTGTGGCTTCTAAACATTGCAAATCCTTACCCTTTCAAGAACCATTCTATACTCTCCCTGTCTGTTCACCCAGTCCATAAACCAAATAAACCATGGTGTATCTTGCTGTGGAATTGCCATTAACCAGAACTACTTCAGAAAGCAGGATATGGTAGCAAGAATATAGACTTAGGAAGCAGCCAAACTCAGTTTTCCAACCTATTAAATGTGACCTCTGCAAATCATTTAACCTCTGAGTTTCAGTTTCCTTTTCCATGAAATGGGGTAAATACTTCCCATCTAGTTACTAATTATAGTAGCTATCATTTAGTGAGTTCTTAGTTCTATAACTGTGCTAACCACATTACTTGCACTGTCTGACTTAACCCTAACAATGAAATTGAGAGTTTATATTGTTCCCAAATTATGCATAAGAAAATGTGAATGACCATGAGAAATGCGAATTTCCAGGAATTTCTCCAGAATATATTGTTCTTAAAATACTTTCATTCTTTACTCATGATTATAGATATCCAAAAACATTGCTAAATGGGAACTATCATACTTAGTAGTATTTACAAAGAATTGTAGCCTATAGCAAATACTAAGATCCTGGAAAATGCCAGTGAACATTATTGGATGTTATGCCAGTAGCGAGCAAAATTCAGCCCACAGTCTGGATTTGTAAATAAAAGTTTTATT
The DNA here is from genome assembly GCF_002776525.5 of Piliocolobus tephrosceles. Lineage (NCBI taxonomy): Eukaryota > Metazoa > Chordata > Mammalia > Primates > Cercopithecidae > Piliocolobus > Piliocolobus tephrosceles. The sequence goes on from NC_045444.1 coordinate 43,541,222, forward strand.
GGAACAGGCACACTTGTTCATTTTAAGTATAGTCTATGGCTGCTTTCACACTGAAATGGTAGAACTGATAGTTGTAACAGAGTCCGTATGGCTTGCAAAACCTAAAATATTTACTATCTGGCCCTTTAGAAAGAGACTTTGTTGACCACTGCAATAACCTACATTCAGATCTACAAGCAAATTAACAGCATGACACAGACTCGTATGTTGAAGTTGCCAATTTAAAGACTCAGTTTACTTCTAAAATTTATTTCTTGTAATACCAAGAGTAGGATGTGTATACAGTATGCTATGCATATAAACTTATTTTATTTGCAAACATGACAGATCGATGGTAGTAGCAGATTGGGTCACAAAGACACATTTTTAACATGGCAACAGCGAGAAGAAATCATGACCCATTCTCTCCCACGTGCTCCTATCCTGCGCTGGCTCCAAAAAAGGTGGATCTTATCCTTCAACTCCGCAAGTCAGCTTTTCCTTGTTCTTGCTTTCAGCTTGACATCAGTGAATTCTTTCTACTGTCATTGTGTTGACTCATGCAATTCTCACAGGAGAATTATAACACTTTTTCCCATTTACCTCATAAGTGATGTTTCTAGGGATTTGGAAAAACATATATATTTCCCAAGAAATCCTGAGAAGGAATTCTGCGACAGAAACACTGTTCTCTCCTGGTGTACATCTAGAGACAGAGTAGGAATCATATGTTAGACTTCTAGAGAATGAAGAAAAAAAAGCTGGGGAGGGAGGGCAGAGCATGAGGAAAAACAAAATCTCCAAGATGTTTTAAGGAAAAGATTCAGGTCTGCCTTACAGCCTAGAAAGAAGACCGGGCCAAAGTGGAAATACGGTGAAGATGGGTTTTCCTAATGCTTTGGCTGAAATATTAGACCACCTTTCTCCTCCAGAATTTAATTCTGGAGGAGAATTTAATTACAGAGTGTAATTAAGTACCAGACTACACTTCTAAAGATAATCTGCCTACACTCTGTAACCCCGAAACCCTCAAGTGAAGTGGTTTGGTGATCCATCAAAATCCCTTTCATTTGTCCAGCCAAAGATTCATTTACTCCTGCCAGAAATATAAAGTAAAGGAATCAAGGAGAAAACTTGAGGCAACAAAGGCAGTGAGTGGGCTATAGTAGCATAAAGAAGAGTTCCATGCTTGAACCAAAGGGTTCCGAGTTGGATCCCGGCCCTGGCCCATGTAATCTTTTCCGACAAAACAGGCGTCATGACTTCCTTGCAGAGTCGCCATGTATGAAGTACATGGCACTCAGTGTATGCTAACAAATGGTTGCTAATGTTGTGAACTCAATATTTAAGGAGCAGCTATAAGAAGAGAAGTGATGATTACCAGGGTTGAATTATTAGGTTGAATCCTATGCAATTGCTGAGATTTGACCATTTTGACTTATCAAAATAGCAATTTAGGGCCAGGCATGGTGACTTATGCCTATAATCGCAGTACGCTGGAAGGCCAAGATAGGAGGACTGCTTAAGCCCAGGAGCTGGAGACCAACCTGGGCAACATGGTGAGACCCCATCTCTACAAAAAATTTAAAAATTAGCCAGGCATGGTAGTGCACACCTGTAGTCCCAGCTACTCAGGAAGGTGAGACGGGAGAACTGCCTCAGCCCAGGAGGTCGAGGCTACAGTGAGCCATGTTCACGCCACTGCACTCCAGCCTGGGCAACAGAGCAAGACCTGTCAAAAATAATAATAGCAATAAGAAGCAACTTTGAAATAAATATTACAAAGGGCTCCACAGGAAGCCTGAAAAGAGAGACCATGAAAGACTAACAGCCCAATACTCATTCTTCCACTGGTGATGACTTAGAAAAAATCCCGACACCAAACAGGAAGGCTACAGACTAAAATAGAATACCCCCTTAAGTCAGCTTCTCACCAGATATGAGGTGTGACTTCAGAGAAGATCAGATTCCACAAAAAACAGACACACATACACTCCTCACTCATAAGTAACCCGTATCACTCACTCCTTTCTTTTTTTTTTTTTTTTTTTTTGAGATGGAGTCTTACTCTCTCACCCAGGCTGGAGTGCAGTGGCACAATCTCCACTCACGGCAACCTCTACCTCCCAGGTTCAAGTGACTCTCCTGCCTCAGCCTCCTGAGTATCTGGGATTACCGGCATATGCCACCACGCCTGGCTAATTTTTGGTGGAGATGGGGTTTTGCCATGTTGGCCAGGCTGGTCTCGAACTCCTGACCTCAAGTGATCCGCCCATCCAGTCTCTCAAAGTGCTGAGATTATAGAAGTGAGAGATTACCACACCCAGCCACTCCTTTCTCTCTCTCTATTCCTGCTCTCTCCCTTTTCTATCCTGATTTCTTTCCCTATGCAAGGCCCACTGAAATCTTTGATTAACCAGTTTAGGAAGGAAATAAACACAGCCTTTCTGGTTAACTGATGTTACCAATTACACAGAAGGCCTTTCTATAAGGCTTTTAGAGCAGCTAGTAGCTCAATATAGACATCCAATGGATCCATCACACTTTCTCCCTATTTTTCTAATTGTCCTTCATTTTTTTCAAGTCCCATCAGCCTTCACCCAGTTAACAGGTCTGTGGTGGTTCTATGGAGTCATATCAATTCTTGAGTGAGAAATTAGTTTCATGACAATCCCCAGGCCAGCGGTCCCCAACCCCCAGGCTGTGGACGGGTACTGGTCCATGGGCTCTTAGGAACCTGGCCGCACAGCAAAAGGTAAGTTGCTGGCAAGCGAGCATTAGGCCTGAGCTCTGCCTCCTGTTAGATCAGATCAGCCGCGGCATTAGATTCTCATTGGAGCGAACCCTATTGTGAACTGTGCATGTGGGGGATCCAGGTTGCACTCTCCTTATGAGAATCTAACTAATGCCTAGTGATCTGATGTAAACAGTTTCATCCTGAAACCATCCCTCTTCCTCCCCACTACTCCATCCGTAGAAAAAAATGTCTTCCAGGGCCGGGCGCGGTGGCTCAAGCCTGTAATCCCAGCACTTTGGGAGGCCGAGACGGGGGGATCACGAGGTCAGGAGATCGAGACCATCCTGGCTAACACGGTGAAACCCCGTCTCTACTAAAAATACAAAAAACTAGCCGGACGAGGTGGCGGGCGCCTGTAGTCCCAGCTACTCGGGAGGCTGAGGCAGGAGAATGGCGTGAATTCGGGAGGCGGAGCTTGCAGTGAGCTGAGATCCGGCCACTGCACTCCAGCCTGGGCGACAGAGCGAGACTCCGTCTCAAAAAAAAAAAAAAAGAAAGAAAAAATGTCTTCCATGAAACCAGTCTGCTGTCCTGGGCTAACCCCAAGTAGCTTTATTACAGCCATATATACATCTCCAAATGGTTCTCAGAGAAGAATCAGAGCACCTTGAGTGAAGAGGGATTGAGAACAAGTGGAAGGGAAGAAAGGAGGAACTGGTCATGTCTTCCATTCCCCCAACACACGACTCCATAAACAGAATCAGACTTCTCTGGTAATCAGATCACCTTTCTGTCTGTTTGGCTCAGCTTTCATGCGTGTACACCCCACTGCAGCAGCACTCCAGCTCTCCTCATTACCATGAGACATCCGTGTTGTAACTGTTGTCTGGCAGGAATGTGGTAATCCTTGGTGATTACACTCACACATAAGACTATACAGGCTTTCATCAGCTCATGATCTCAGGCACTTTTATAAGAGTTCGCAAGACTGCCACCCACCAGGCCAGGACCAGATTTTCTGGTTTTCTAATGGAGTGTCTGGCATTTTGTTTCACCTAGGCTGTACTATTCACCTTCACTAGACAGATATTTAGCAAAACTTCAACGAGGAGCCTCTTGAAAGTAGGAACTCTGTGTATTCAATGTGCTGCTATATCTCCAATGCCTGGTCTAGCATCATGCCAGACTATTTAAATATTTGTGGCGTGAATGAAGTTTAAAATTGCAGAAAAAACAGGCTGGGCACAGTGACTCATGCCTGTAATCCCCACACTTTGGGAGGCCAAGGTAGGAGGATTGCTTAAGCCCAAGAGTTCGAGACAAGCCTGGACAATACTGTGAGACTTCATCTCCAAAAATTTAGCCAAGCATGGATGGCACATACCTGTAGTCCCAGCTATTTGTGAAGGTGATGGGGGGAAGGATTGCTTGAGCCTGGGAGGTGGAGGCTGTAGTGGGCTATGGTCACACCACTGCATTCCAGCCTGGGCGACAGAGTAGGACTCTGTCAAAAAAAAAAAAAAGAACAAAAAGGAAAGGAAAGGAAAAGAGAGGGAAGGGAAGGGGAGGGAAGGGAAGGGGAGGGGAGGGGAGGGGAGGAAGGAAAAGAAAAGGAAGAAAGGAAGAAAGAAGGAAAGAAAGGAAGGGAAGGGAGGGAAAGAAAGAAAACGAAAGAAGGAAGGGAAGGAAGGAAGGAAGGAAGGAAGGAAGGAAGGAAGGAAGGAAGGAAGGAAGGGATTGATTTCAAGCTAATAAGCTTGGCAAAGAAAAAGAAACTTCTCTGTCACTGAGTGGCTAAACTTCTACCCTAGGCTTAAATTAAAAGCAGTAGCAGAAAGTACCAAATACCTTCCTGCAAGTATTTATGTCATTACCAACCTAAGAAAAATTTTCACCAGATCACGCTTCCTAATTACGATTGAACAAGAATAAACTGAACAAAAGACAATCAATACTATTTTTTATTGTTTGGTTCCATTTATTGTGTGCCCACCAGCATACAGGCATTTCTAAAGCTAGTCTAGAAACTGCTTGCCCACTGTGCAGAGAGAACAAGGTAACAAGCAAAAAAGCAAAACAAAACAAAACAAAATCCAATAAAGTTAGGGAAAAAAGAAAAAAATGAACAATGTTTTATGTGGCCTCATTTTCTCATTGGTTTTGTGTGTGTATATACTGCATACCCATAATTATGTCAGACAAGCCATGAATTTTATAAGTATTTGCCAGTCCTGTAATGAGTTAATCTGAAAAATTAACCTGCACACTTCTTGAAGAGAAAAACAGCCTCTTATTTATCTTTGATTGTGTAATAATTGGGATAGTATCCCTTCCATACTAACTAGTCAACAAATACTTGTCGGCCTATGAACAGTGAGTTAATTTAAAATAAGATTAAAGTCAAGAATTTAGGCAACTCTGGGTCTGCCACTGACTTGGTGATCTTGAGCACTAGTGTCTCTCAACTCAGCTCTATTGTCTCTATGGGATTGAGCATGGAGTCATCCAGGTCGATGGAGATAACACTGAACTGGTGAGCTAGACATGACCCTGCACCACTGCTGTGTGACACTCAGAAGTCACTAACCCTTCTCACCCTTTTTTGTTATCCTTTTATACTAACTATAAAGAGAGAGCAGGCTGGGCACAGTGGCTCACGCCTGTAATCCCAGCACTTTGGGAGGCCGAGACAGGCGGATCACGAGTGCAGGAGATGGAGACCATCATGGCTAACACGGTGAAACCCTGTCTCTACTAAAAATACAAAAAAAAAAAAAAAAAAAAATGCGCCGGGAGTAGCGGCGGGCGCCTGTTGTCCCAGCTACTCGCGAGGCTGAGGCAGAATGGCCTGAACCCGGGAGGCGGGGCTTGCAGTGAGCCAAGACCGCACCACTGCACTCCAGCCTGGGCAACAGAGCAAGGCTCCGTCTAAAAAAAAAAAAAAGAGAGAGAGAGAGAGAAAGCAGTGGCCCAAGTCATTAAGTCTCCTAGCTCAAAGACTCTGCTTAGATATTTATTTCATGATTGTTACCAGGATTCCTCAAGAATTATGCTAACGGCAAGGGGTATTCTTTAATTAAAGATTTTTTGGGGGCCAGGCATAGTGGCTCACGTCTGTAATCCCAGCACTTTGAGAGGCCGAGGTAGGCAGATTGCTTGAGACCAGGAATTTGCTGGGCAACATGGCAAAACCTCATTTCCACAAAAAAATACTAAAGGCCGGGTGTAGTGGCTCACGCCTGTATTCTCAGCATTTTGGGAGGCCCACGCAGGCGGATCACCTAAGGTCAGGAGTTCGAGACCAGCCTGGTCAACATGGTGAAACCCCGTTTCTACAAAAATACAAAAGAAATTAGCCGGGCATGATGGCAGATGCCTGTAATCCCAGCTACTCAGGAGACTGACGCAGGAGAATCGATTGAACTTGGGAGGTGGAGCTTACAGTGAGCCGAGATCGCGCCACTGCACTCCAGCCTGGGCAACAGAGGGAGACTCTGTCTCAAAAAAAAAAAAATTAGGTGGACATAGTGGTGGGTCCCTGTAATCCCAGCTACTTGGTAAGCTGAGGCAGGAAGCTTGCTTGAGCCTGGGAGGCAGAAGCTGCTGAGATCATGTCACTGCACTCCAGCCTGGACAACAGAGTGATAGCAAAACCCTGTCTCAAAAAAAAGACAGCTGTCCAATGTACCTCTGTACTGAGATGGCACCCAGCCCACTAATTAAAGAAAAAATGTAAAAATAACATAACACTTTTTATTTAGGAGTTTCATTCCTTATTTTTTTGTTTTTTTTTTTTGAGACAGAATCTCACTCTGTCGCCCAGGCTGGAGAGCGGTGGCACAATCTTGGCTCACTCCAACCTCTGCCTCCCAGGCTCAAGCGCTTTTTGTGCCTCAGCCTCCTGAGTAGCTGGGATTACAGGTACCCGCCACCATGCCCAGATAATTTTTGTATTTTTAGTAGAGATGGGGTTTCACCATGTTGGCCAGGCTGGTCTCGAACTCCTGACCTCAAGTGATCCACCCGCCTCGGCCTCCCAAAGTGCTGGGATTATAGGCGTGAGCCACTGTGTCTGACTGAGGTTTGCCCTTAATTTAATTTGCTCACCAATCATTTGCTCACCAACTGAAGGGCAACTGAGTAAGAAAATGTACAAACAGAAGTAGAGTAACAGTGGGTCTATTAAGAACAGTCTCTCAAGGGGGCAAAAGAAAACATCCAGGTTCCCAAGACTAAAGGCATCCTGTCCATGTCACCCACCATCCCAAATCTACTAATCTTTCTTTATGCCCTATCTTCTGCAGTGGAACCACTGAAGAATCTTGTAGACAAAGCCAGCAATCAAATTCGCCTTACAAACCCCGCCGCTACCTACATCTCAGCCCAGGACCTCTCCCACCAACAGTGCTCCAGCTGACCCCTTCATGGTCTCTTCTACATCTCTGCCATCAGTGTAGTAAATCGTTCATTGAGTAAGGCACACTAGTGCCTCTCCTCTGCTTAAAGCCATCAATGGCTCTCCTAGCTCGTGTAGATTTCCTGATTGTCACGATCTGTCCCCAGACATCTCCAACATCATCGAATTATCATCTCATAAGTACCCTCATCCTAATTGTATCTTACAGCTCCCTGGGGACACCATGGCCTTGTTCACCTTCTGCCTTTGCAGTTGCCTGCCTGAAATGTCTTTTTCCATCTGGCAAACTCCTATGCTTCAGGATCAGCCCCAGCATCACCTCCCAAAGCCCCCATGTCTACATCCTGTCTGAAATATTAATACATGCCCCCTCATCTGTTGCTCCCAAACTTAACTATTGTGACCCTTAAAAGTGCATTTCAATTTTTAAATTTTACTATTTCCCTGGTGAGTCCATGGACTCCTCAAAGGTAAGCAGTATTTTTCACCTCTGAAACATCAAGGATAGTCATATAAATAATAGGCCAAGAGGCTGGGTGCAGTGGCTCACGCCTGTAATCCCAACACTCTGGGAGGCCAAGGCAGGTGGATCACCTGAAGTCAAGAGTTTGAGACAAGCCTGGCCAACATGGTGAAACCTCATGTGTACTAAAAACACAAAAATTAGCCAGGTGTGGTAGCAGGCTCCTGTAATCCCAGCTACTTGGGAGGCTGAGGCAAGAGAACTGCTTGAACCCAGGAGGCAGAGGTCGCAGTGAGCCGAGATCATGCCATTGCACTCCAGCCTAGGTGACAAGAGCAAACTCCGTCTCAAAACAAAATCAAATGCCCTTAATAAATGTTGATAATAAATGGTGTACCCTGATAATGGATTCAAAGCATAAGAGGTACCACCCAAGAGAAATATGAACAATTTAAAAAATGACAGAGAAATAATTATGCTAATGGCAAAAAAGGAGGTAGACCTCCTAGGACCCATTTTCAGTGTTGTCATGGCTTTTAACTAAAGTAAAAAACAAAACAAACTTCCCCAAACCCTCAGTTATAGAGACAGAGAACTACCAATGTTTCTGATTTCATACAAAAAGACAACATGTAAACTAAATGTATATATTCAACCACAGCTTCCTCCTGACTTACATTTGAAAACAAAGTATTCCCTACTCTAACATTTTAGGACATAATCTTTTTTCTAAATTTTATATACACACACAGAGAGAAAACAAAACTTGAGAACAATACTTAAATACCATGCTAACAATGTAATATTACTGGAAACTAAATTGTTACCAATAAAATGTAAGAAAGGAGATGCTTTGTTTCACCAAAAAAAAAAAAAAAAAAAAATGTAATTTTTTCCCAGAGAATTATTCCCAAGATGGACTCATGCCCCCATACAATTCCCTTGGCTAAGCTCTCGCTGGCTGGCCTGCTTCCAGATGTTGTCAGTCAAGGTGTCTGAGGGAGCTAAAGTAGGAAAAAGAAGTGTTCTTCCTCTCACCATGACAATATTACATTTGCTACATTTTTTGTCTTAGAAACAGAGTCTCACTCTGTTGCTCAAGTTGGAGTAGAGTGGCAGAAACATAACTCACTGTAACCTTGAATTCCTGATCTCAAACAATTCTCCCACCTTGGCCTCCCAAAGCACTATGATTACAAGAATGAGACACCACACCTGGCCTTTACCTTCTTAAAGGTTTTTCCCCACTCCATTACCCATTGTCTCAGCCCCAGCCTGTTTATATCACACTGGGAAGAAAAGACAAATAACACACATTGCTATATAATGTTATTCAATTTACTTTAATAAGCATGAAAAAGGCAACAGAAAGGAGGCAATGGCCAAAGACAAATGTTAAAGAAAAGAGTAGGAAGATCCAAGGAATAATAAATGGCTGTTATTAGCATTTGCTGGCTGGGATCACTTTAACCCATGAAATCACTTAATGCGTGAGTCATGTGAACTCATGACTGCGCTGAATCATGTCATGCGTTCAACCAAACCTGCAATGAAAATAACCCAGAAGTCTTGAGATGCCAATGACTCTCCAAGCAAAATAATGCGGGTGGCAGATCTACCCTAGAAAAATAAAAAAAACATAAATAGGTGCTTAGAAAAAAATTCTAAATCCTGTTGTTTTCATGAAACAAGTGGGCAAAGGGAGATTTTTTAGTTTACCAAAATTAGGACTGGGTTAAAATTTCAAAAGTTGAGAATTCACTGTTCTAGAGGATTCTGTGAGAGTCAACACTGGTGTCTACTGTGTGGCCACTGCAGGGCTGGACCAGGAACTGGGTTTCTACCCTCACTCAGTTCACAGGATGATCAGGAGAGCCCAATCCTTGGCTTCTACTCCAATAATGTTAGCTTTAAAATTAGTCTTACCTGCTAATAGTTTCTCTGTCAGGGTGGTGAAAATGTTCTAACATTAGATAGTGGTGTCAGCTGAACAGTTCTGTGGCTGCACTAAAAACCACTGAATCGTACATTATAAAACAGTGAATGTTTTTGGTATATGAACTACCTCGATAAAACTGTTATTTTAAAAATCAGTTTCAAAGGTCTTACAGCCTTTTTTCCGTACAACTTAGACCTCGAGTACATTCTGGGCTGTGCCTCTTCACCACCTGGACAGAGCTTATCTCCCAGTTAATTTTTGTGAAAAGAGCAAAAGCTCTGGAATCACACAGCTTGAGGAATGAACCTAGGCATGTAACTTCCCAGGCACTGGTATCCTAAGCACATTACTCTCTGCCTGTGTCCCATCCATAAAACAGGCAGACACCACCCCCCAGTCAGATGAGAACTACTACTGAGAAACTGCAAATCACCACCAACTTCAGACTAAATTAGTAAATTGCAGATAACTAAAATGAAATGGCCTCTACCAAAGGACACATGAGGTATCAGAAGAAAATAACAGGAAAGACAAAAACGAGAAAAGATGATGGCAAGTCAAGAGTTAGGACTGAAGCCAGCCTACCTGAAGCCAAATCCTCTTTGGGATTCCAGTGATACTTTGGAGTAGGGGTGATGTGGGGTGGGAAGATGGGGACGGGTCTGCTCCCAGAATTATGTGCTATTATCAAGACAACCTTGTCTATGATACATAAATCTCGGGACTCTTTAACGCAAGATCTTTTATATGAGTAACCACAAAACAGAGACATTTTCTATACTTGACTCTCCTCAAGTGTCACTCAGCATTCAGTTCACTAATAGAATTTTAGCCTCTTGATTTGGGTTACTATTAATTAGAACACAGAGTTTTGGATCAGGATTCATTTTTTATAGATTAATTCTATAACATAAAACATGCCTGAATTGGACTGTGTTAGGAGTCTTTTCATCACAAGCCTCAAGATTCCACACCTGTGATTAATTTACATAAGCACAAGTTGAAACATCAGCTTTTTGATCATTTGTGATATTGCAACTCTTAAGAAGCAACTTAACCGACAATTAATACAAACGATCTATATTTATCATCAATAACCCAAATTCCCAGAATTTGGGCCAGAATTTCTAATGTGAAATTAATTCTTCATAGCCATTTTAACACCATTCTCATTTAAAATGTGCTCTATTTATCCGAGCAACAATGAAAGGAACTTTCATTGTTCAAAAAGACTTAAAAACATCTATTTTTATATGTAAGTGTGTGTGTGTGTGTGTGTTTATACATGTGTGTATAGACACACACATGTATAAACCTTTTGTCACACGTTTCTACCCTTCAAAAGCAATTCAAGAAGAGCTAGAGACTAGCAAATTGTCAGCCCTATCCTTCCTCTGGTAGAGGTGATACTACGGCCAGCTGAATTCTCTAAGTAAAAGTTCCTCCAGAGATCAGTAAGTTAACAAACTAGTCTCCATACTGCACAGGTTGGCTTCCTGTATCTTTGCATCCCTGATGTTCAGCATATACTTGAGCTTTGTGGACTGAAGAGAAAGGGCAGACAAGCATTACCCAAAACCCCAGGGTTAAAGGACTAAATGAGCCCAGTTGTTCTCACCCTTGGCTGTACATTAAAAGTGCCTGAAGAGTGCTCTCTGGTGGAAATGGAGGATGGCCATTGTCCCAACTCTCCAGGTGGCTCAAATGAGCAGCTGGGAGTTGAGAATCACTGAGAGAGACAAGGTAAGAAACAGTTAATACTTTCAGGATTGCTTCAGTATGACAGGACATGAAAGTACAACACACATATAAAAAGGAAATAAAACGTTAGCAATTGTCTGTTTACCATTCACACTGTCAACAATTACGAGAAGAATTCAACTGAGTTTCGGGTCACTAAACCCTAGTCCATTTCAAAAACATCTGTCTACCTGATTTTGCTTTTTTACTTTCTAAATCCAAGAGGGAAATGATAATCTTCTGTAAGTTTTAGAATGGCTTATTTTCTAAAACTGTCAGGAAGGAAAAGGTTAGCTCCTGTTAGTTTTAATTTTGAATGCATTAAGTATTGGTGGAGGTAACTCTTAGATAACAGCTTTTTTAAAAATCCATTTTAGTTGTTTCATGGGCAGTATTTTTGTTGGTTCTGCCAGAACTGCTGTGCACTCAGGCTTAAGACAACACATACTAGCACGAATTCAACTGAGTCTCTCATAACTTCTAACCAAATTTAGACTGGTTTAACACAACCATGAGGTATCCTTCCACTGTTTTTCAATAATACTTTGGACATACAAAGGGCAGGTCACATACATGTCTAGAAGCTATTTTCCTTTAAATATAATTTTGGATTATATTTAAAATCACCTGTCGCCCAGGCTGGAGTGCAGTGGCGCGATCTCGGCTCACCGCAACCTACGCCTCCCGAGTTCAAGCAATGCTCCTGCCTCAGCCTCCCAAGTAGCTGAGATTACAGGCGCGTGCCACCATGCCCGGCTAATTTTTTGCATTTTTAGTAGAGAGGGGGTTTCACCGTGTTAGCCAGGATGGTCTCAATCTCCTGACCTCAGGTGATCTGCCTGCCTCAACCTCCCAAAGTGCTGGGATTACAGCCATCAGCCACCATGCCCAGCCTGATAATTTTTTTTTAAGAGGCAAATAAATGTGAATGCTCCACAGAGGTAGGGGCATTCCAGGGTTGAAAAAAGCTTCCATATGTGATTATGCTCTTTCTCTAGAGGTAGATGGGTGGGTCCCAACTGTGGGGTTTATTGTATTAACACATCAAACAGCAAGAATAGGGAGCTATATATATCACACACACATGCCATTCATACTGCCATTTCTCAAATACAGTATGATTTCATGTAGATGTGTATCAAATAAACAAATACATTCATATATATAAAAACATATAGTATAGGACTATATATATTCAATCCATGCTATGGTCTAAATGTTTGTATCCACAAATTAATATGTTGCAACCTAATCACCAATGGGATGACATTAGGAAGTGAGGTTTTTGGAGGTGATTAAATCATGACAGCAGGGCCTTATGGGATGAATGTCCCTGCGGATTTAGTGCCCTTATAAGAGAGACCCCAGAGAGCTACCTTATCCCGTCCACCATGTGAAGACAGAGCAAGAAGATGCCAACTATGATCTAAGAAGCCCTCGCCAGACACTGAATCTGCCAGTGCCTTGATCTTGGGCTTCCCAGCCTCCAGAACTGCGTACAATAAACGTCAGGTCTTTATAAGCTACATAGCCTCTGGAATTTTGTCATAGCAGCCCAAATGGACTAAAACAATCCATATATACTAAAAATGCAACTAAAACCTTTAGTGAAGGTCCTATGTTTCCTTTTTAGGAAAGTGCCAGCACTCCACACCCCACCGCACCACACCCCATGTGTCCTCAACCACTATGCCCCCTTCCTCCCCTACACTGTGGTTAAAACCCAGAACTGAGCCAGTCAGAACTGTGGTCCTGCCACGTGCTACCTTTCAGGCCTCAGGAGCTAACTTAATGTGCCTCATTCCCTTCATCTGAAAAGTTTAGATTACAAATTATACCTGCATCGCAGAATTATCCTAAGAATTAAATGAGTTAATATATGTAAAGCACTCAGAACAGAACATGATATAAGCACCATTAAAGGGTAAGTTATTAATATTATTGATGCTCTTATAACCATAATGCTGACTTCTGTGATACTCATTTCTTTCCTTAACAATTTTTCTTTTTCTTAATAGTGTATTTTACTAACTAAAACATACAGTACTTTGACTTGTCTTTGAGTTCCATTTTTTTCTCACTCTGAAAGACATAATGGAACGCATGGGAGAGTATTGTGCTGAATCAGCTCCAATGTATGTCAAAATTTCTTTACCTCAATAATGAATAATAAATTACTTAGCAATACTCACAATGGACTGCAGTGTAGCTCTGCCCCACAGCAGGGCTGAAAACCAGTGGTTAAAAACAAGGATCTGTTAACCAGTAAGGTTTATTGACAGAATAAAGGGAAACCTTCAGATTGATAACCAGTATGAAGATTACATCCTCCAAGCATCATCTAGTGAACAGAAAACAGAAAGCAAGTCACCGCCAACCAACCAGCCAACAACCTTTAATTTAATATACTCTACTGTTCTTCATCAATATGGACGCAGACAAGCATCTATCAAGAATACCATGGAGCCTTTCAACAACTATGAAATGTAAAAACGAAAACCAAAGTGTTATACCTGGAATTCACCCAAATCTTTTAAACATATAAAATTAACAGTGACGACCTGACATTTAGAAAAAGACAAGCTGGCACAGTAATGCATGCATGACATGCTAAAGGCCATTCAATATCTAATATTCATCATGGGGAGTCGTATTTCCTCAGAGCAGGCTCCCTACTTTGCCATGTAAATTAAAACTGTGTCAGAAGAGGCAATACTTTTTTGGAAATGCCTAACATAAAGGCTTTATCTGTAAGAACAAGGTTTGCCCATGAACTTACTTTGCCATCTTTAGTGATGAGAGAAGAAACCAGGTTGAGATACTGTGGCCACTGGCCACTTGGCGTGGCCCGAGAGTAAGAGGTCCGCGGTCAGGAACCTTGAGACAGCTCACAATTCACATGGGGTTTCCAAAAAGGAAACACAGGTTGTACCTAAAAGCATTCCTTATTGCTCCTTCCTATACATTTTATCCACCACCTTATATCTGCGCACAAAGTCCTCCATTTCAGGAAGGAAACCTGGACAAGCGTCACTCCCAGCTGAGCTCTTCGCCAGGTACTTTTCTCAAGATTCATCTCCTCCAGGGTACTTGGATACCCACCCTTGTTCTCCCCTCCCACGGCTCTGCCCACCAGGAAATCATCACCACCTTCTGACAACAGAAGGACTTTGTCCTCTTTAGCACTGAGTCCCCAGTCCCTACCAGGGTGCCTGACACAGTAAGCACACTCACGGGGGTGTGCTGCAAGATAAATGAATGTCTCTCCTCCTTTATGAAGCCTTCCAGGATTTATAAGGCTTCCAGAATTTAAAAGTAGTGCGTGCCCTTACCCCATGACACCAGCATTCTGAAGGGACTAGATAAAGAACACTCCATCTCCTCTTCTGGATGTCTACGTAATTAGGTGCAATAAATACCAGATGAATTGGTTCATATCATGCCCTTCATTACATCTGCACCTATGAACAGGAAGAACAGACTTTGCGGCCTTGAGTAAATGAGCTCCTTAAGATTTACATTTCTTTCGCCTGTAAAATGAGGCTGCAGATACCAACTTCCTAATATATATAAAGTTTGTAGCACAGGATGTGGCACAAAGATAAACACTCAAATATATTTTCCCTTCCCCATGTATACTATGAATAAAAGTCAAAGTAATTTAAATTTCACACTCACGTGTAACAGAGGCAGAGCTAGGTGATCAGCTCATCTCTCTTTTGGATTTACAGGGATGCTTTTCTAAACCATTCAAATAGCATGTCTTTCTTTCCCTTTGGAGATCAAAGGATTTACCTGACCAAAGAGACAGTAAGTTCCCAAAGTCAGGTCTCCTCTGCACATAGCCTTACCTGGCCCAGAGTCACAGAAGAGAACTTCACTCAGAGAAAGGGTTCAGGAAGTACACACAGAATGAAAGCTGACTAAAGCAAGCCTTTGCCATTTTCCATTATCTTCTAAAATGAGATGCTTAAAAAAAAAAAAAAAAAAAAAACTTTTAAAATTTTTAATTTAATTTCGAGCATGGAAATTTAAAGATATTTGAGGGAAAATAGAGCAGTACATCTGTGATAAGTGACTGTTCTGTCAAACTTTAAGGACTGTAACCCTTAGATACATTTTATACAAAATAACAATTTCTATTGTCACAAACTCAAAGGAAACCAGACAAACAGGCTTGGAAACTACCAGCCAACTTCATTCTGTGAGTAACCATTAAGTTTTAATCAGATGTGGTTCAATTTCTGGAACAGTGAGCATCAAGAGGGGCTCATCAAGGAAAATGGGCAAAAGTAGGAGGAGAAGGAGGAGGAGGAGGAGGAGGAAGAGAACAAAAGAACTGCCCCCCAAGCCAGTCATTGAACGTGGACTCTTGACTCGAATTCTCTGCCCCTCTTTGCAGCTGTTGTCTCCTACAGTTGGCACGAAGCGTTGCCAGTCTGGGACCGGCTTCCAGTGAGGACAGCATTGTTTTATTGGCTACTTAGGCAATGCACACACCATTAATGGAGTTTTTATCTCTCCATTTTCCTGTCAGTACAGAACCAGCCAGTCTG
This sequence comes from Piliocolobus tephrosceles, assembly GCF_002776525.5. Classification (NCBI taxonomy): domain Eukaryota; kingdom Metazoa; phylum Chordata; class Mammalia; order Primates; family Cercopithecidae; genus Piliocolobus; species Piliocolobus tephrosceles. The sequence goes on from NC_045444.1 coordinate 43,557,053, forward strand.
ACTCTGTTATTATCATCAAGAAAGCTTTTTTTTTCCCCCCTCCCCACACACACTCTTTAATCCAAACAACATCTGGGAACTTCAGCCTCTATCATGTAAAAGCGAAACAGATTTAGAGGGAGAGCAGGAGAAAGTACAGTTCCAGCCACACTGAACAACAAACGCATTCCAACAGGCGAAGTAACCTTGAGCCACCCAATATCTCTGAAACGCTATTCGCTTCAAAAAGGCAAGGTACTTCCCGCTGCATTGCTTTAAACTTCCGACAGACCCTTGCTATCAAGAGGTGGGGGAAAAAAAAACAACCCACAGTGACAAGCTGCTTATTGTACAAAAAGAAAAACAAAATGTTGGTACTGTTTTCCTACATGGGAAGTCCTGTTGTGAAATAAAAGTCAAGAATAATATTTAGAAGGTGATTTTTTTTAAAGAATGTCTTTTTTTTTTTCAAAAAGGAAAAAACAATAAAGACCCTTTAGCAGACATTACTAGTAAGTACATTTCTAGTGTACAAACTATTAGGAAAAATGTGGCGCCATTAAACCCAGAAAATATGTCCTCCTGTAACAGACAGCTGTCTCCTCTGTAGTTTAAGTATGCTTTCTGCTTAGCTCATGCTCTGTGAGTCATGGAATCAATACAGGAAGCACACAGAGCCAGCCACACTGCAGATTCCGAGGAGGGTCAAGCCACACAGCTCCTCTGTTTCTCTCCTCCGCTTGCTGCATGGCTCTTCCAAGTATGTACATCTGGGGAGAACGCACAACCCCATTTCTACTTCATGTTTAAACCTGCCTCATAAGGGTCTCCAATACCGGTCCTTTCAGCATTGTTTCTAGGTAAGTAGAACCAAAAATTACAGCCCTCCAACATGCAGGTGTCAAGCAATCCATCCTGCCCCTCAGCCCCACTCCTTTCTGAGTTTTCTGCAATGCACCAATAACTATACTTAGGTTAGAAGGGATTTACTTCCCCAGAAATGCTCATCACCCAGTAGAAGACACAATCAGAACTGAACAACTGAGTGTCAGCAAAGGTTAATGGTTTATTTTTAATTTATTTATTTTTGTTCCATTCAGCAAAACAGGGGAAAATCACTAACTGTCTGAGCCACAGGCTCCTGCTCACTGGAAGCTGTGCCCAGAGCCCCTTGCAGTCTGTTGTTAATGACAGTCTCAGTAACCTGATCCTCTCACAGTGGGAGACTTGAGTAAGCACTGGCCTCTCTCGGGTCTTGCCTTTCTATTGTCCCACCCTGCAGGACCAGCTGTTTCTGACAGCCAAATTGCTGCGTGCTAAGCAATGAATGCTGTCAGAGAAGGAATTTTCATTTCTATAATGCATAGGCCTCCATGGACAAATTATACAGCTTATGGTGCTGGCTGCAGGATGCTGCTCCAAGCCTGAAGCACTGCCAAAACGAAGCCTGTCCTCCCCTCTCCCCAGCCCCAAGCTGACAAGACAGTCACCAAAATGAATCTGAATGGTCAGAGAGAAATGGAACACGTGTTTTCAGAGACAAACAAAACATATGTTGAGAATAGCTGTCCAGCAACACTCTTTGATGTAATGGTGTACAGGGAAAGCTAATTGATCTAATGTCACACCACACAACTACCTGGGCATGGCATCCATTATGACCTACTGTAATCTGGTACCCTGCAGTGAACATCCCAAGGGCATCAGCAAAATCACTGGCTCCCTGCTTCTGGGGGATGCCAGACTTACCCAGAAACCACACAAGAACTTAGTACTTTTTGAGAACCAAGCAACACTGTATGAGGTCCCAAGAACAGTGCTCTGTTATGAGAATGAAAGTCCCCAATATGTGCTTCACGGAATCATTCTGTAGAAACTCTATGCTTCCTCAGTTCCTCCCCCTCTCTTTCCCAGCAACAACTCCTGAACTGGGTCTGGGATACACCCCCTTGTATTCTGCGTGCTGAGGTGTGGTTGGAAACCATCACACTGCACTGGATTGCGGGGTGTGACGTGACCTGAGCCCACCCAATGAGAGTGACTCTTGGGATTTTACAGGAACTACTAGAAAAGAAAGTGTGATTTTCTCATTATACTTGAATGTAGGATATGCCAGAGCCATTTTGCTACCATGAAAGGAGAACCTGCTGAGAATGGAACTGACAAAGGAAGAACTGGAGGGGAAATCACAGGGCTCTAGGGATACTGCTTGAGCACTGAGTCAACACAGATCTAAAACCTATTTTACCCTGGACTGCATAGAATGGCAACCATTCCATGTTCATCTTACTAAGGCTCGTCTGGGTTGGAGTTTCCCATCACCTGCAAAAGGAACTGAATGCATAAACTATCACTCCACCATTAGAGCATCCAAGAATCAACATAAATACGCATATCATACATTGCTATGAACGCAAGAAAAGTTTTCCATTCTTGGTTATTTCTTGTGAGAACTTATTTTTTCACCTTTTCCTTCCAGTCCGTATACCTTAATGTGAGCTAAAAGGTGCAAAGTGTCACTTGATCTTGGCCCTTTTTGCAAGGCAAATCTAGATATTCGACCTGAACTCAGAGAGAGGAGGAAGCTAAATTCATGACCTGTTATAAATCTTAACCTGACATGGCACATGTGGAATAAAGAAAGTGGACTCTGGTTAGCGAGTGGTCCATCAGCTCCATGTCAGTGAAGCCAGCTCAGAGAAAGGCCAGGAAGCCAGCATGGGGGCAGGGAGCACCTGCTCTCTGGCTGGGTTCAGGTCAGCCAAAGCACAAGCACCTGCAGGCTGTGAGCCGCCAAGGCCATCACGCGCCACATCCTGCAGCCGTCCACTTTATCATTAACTACTGTCTGGCCAGCAAGGGCAGGGTCCGCTTCAAGAACACTGGGAACTTTAAGGCAGGAGGCATATTCAGAAACATGGTGGGCTCACAGCCACTCACTGCAGACTATAAATAGCCTCCTGGCTGTGATCCTGATGGCAACCACAATTCCTGTTCCCCTGGTGGTAACAGAACTTCAGGCCTTTTGCCCAAGAAATTCAGCACAACCCACCAGGTATGGCAAAAATTATGAAATGTACATACATGCTTACTCAATGCCCTGGCCACTCTCCTCTTGTCCATACTTGGCTTCTAATCCCCAAAGATCAAAAAGTGGGGATATTAAAGTTGAAAAAGATATAAATAAGATTTCAGTTTGATGCTGAGAAGAAAAAAAAAAAAAAACTATAGAATACACAGGCTCAAAATTGACAAGGAAGGTAGGGAGGAAAATAAGACCCACTCACTCTCAACCCTTCTCCTTCAAGACAATCATAGGGATTTCAAATCTTTAGAGTCATTATTTTATCTGAAGTTATAAGGGGATAGGATGAAGCAGGGGGAAGGACTTGCCCTGACTTCTAACTTGGGAGGAGCAAAAGGAAGCCCAAGAAAGCCACTAAGACTGCTTAGACATGTATTTTAATGACCGCATTTACCTAGCTGCTTCTCAGGGACAATAAAATGAACCAAAATTGTCAGGACTGACTTAAACTTACGGTTAAAGATCCACCCAGAGCTGGGAGAGGTGGCACACACTTGTAGAGCCAGCTATTAGGAAGGCTAGGACAAGAGGATCGCTTGAGCCCAGGAGTTCAAGGTTGGAGGCTATAGTGTACCATGATCTTGCCTGTGAATAGCCACTGCATGCCAGCCTGGACAACATGGCAAGACTCCATCTCTTTATAAAAAAGAAAACTGGCCAGGCACGGTGGCTCACACCTGTAATTCCAGCACTTTGGGAGGCCGAGGCAGGTGGATCACGAGGTCAGGAGACCGAGACCATCCTGGCTAACATGGTGAAATCCAGTCTCTACGAAAAATATTTTTTAAAAATTAACCAGGCATTGTGGCGGGCGCCTGTAGTCCCAGCTACTCAGGAGGCTGAGGCAGAAGAATAGTGTGAACCTGGGAGGTGGAGCTTGCAGTGAGCCCAGATTGCACCACTGCACTCCATCTCAAAAATAAATAAATAAATAAACAAATAAATAAAAATAATCCAATCCCCTGAACTCAGGGATCACTCTGCTACTTTAGTGGGAGTCATACTAGGGAAACATCCCTTATTACAATCACTGTCAAAAGAAAAAGTAGAACCCCCAACAGTCCAATACTGAAGAAGACCTTGGAAAAGGTTTTTATACCATCTCATCTCCAGGACTGGCACAGTGCTGGCACACAGCTGATGTTCCAACATGTGGATGGATCTCTCTTCCAACCAACTTCCTGACCCTTAACAAAGGCCAAGCCAGAAATAAACTGCATAAAGTACAGAGTACAGAAAGTGTTCTGAACCACAACAAGTTCACTGCCTTTCCTTCCCATATTCATTCATGCCCTTGGCCAGGAGGTACTGAGCACCTACAATGAGCCAGGTACTGATTTAGGCACTGGAGGTATGACAGCAAATGCAACCAAGTTCCTGCCCTCAGAGTTTACATTCAGGCAGAAGACTCCACATGGAAGTTCTTTCATGCATCTAGCCCTGTATCTCCCGCTGTAAGACTCCAAATCTTAGAAGATGTCCTCCATGTATGAACACATGACCCTACATAAGGAACTCTTCAACTTATGAATCAATGAACTCTGGCAAAGTCGTCAACATCTAGTTACAACATCAATATTTAAGGTTCAAAGATGACGCAATTTACTCAATTTCTAACATTTTATGTTCCTGCTTCCCCTATCCCCGGAAAATTTCAGAAATAATCTGCTACACAGAGGAATTTAAGGAATGTAATTTTAATCCAAAATATTAACTCTGGGCAGGGGACTGACTGTTCTAAGGTTCACCTACTATGATTTTTTTCTTTGATCTGAAAACCAGCAAGGCAGTGTACAGATTGCAGGTTTCCTAGCACAAAGAATGTATTTAATCACATCTCTATTATAAAAGCCATGTGATACAGAACAAACCTCTCAGACTTTAACAGTCACAAAATTATTCTTAAGAATACAAATTTAACACTAATAATTAAACCATACTCTAAATTCTATCCTCCCATTGAGTTTGGAGGTAAAGGCCTTGAACTTAGAGGAAGTATAGCTTTACACAGCCAGCATGATAAATGCTTCAGATCAGTAAGAAAGTCAATAAGTGTGCTTTTATTCATGTCATTTGTCTATCTTTCTGCAAACTAACCAAATAAATACCATAGAGCCAGATTGTAGTAACTGACATATTCAATACTGCATTACTCAACACACTAATGGTCTGTTTTCTAAATCCCACAAGTTAGACTTTTACTGTGGGTGACTTGGAAGCATTCCATAATTATCACTAGTGCCTTGGTTTTCCCTAAAAAATGAGTAATAATAACAGCCACAGTTTTCTGAACACTTCCAAGGTACCAGACACTACTGTGACAGAGATTTGCATCCATATTACCACACTCAATCCTCCCAACACACATAATGACATAACAGCAATTATCATCTCCATTACGCAGACGATAAAACTGAAGCTCAGAGAGGAAAAGTAACTTCCCTAATGTCACAAAGCTGGGATGTGACAGAATGAGATTCAAACCCACACTTGCCTGACACCATAGGCCATTCTTACACATTATGTCACAGTCTCTGCATTCTTTTCCAGCCTTTCTTTTCTCCCATGATATCATGGGAAAGGATTAACATGTATCTTCTAGGCCAACCCTGCAATAGAACACTGGCACTGTAAGTAATGGTTATGTTGCACAGACCTGAGCAGTTATATTAGGATTCATGGATATAGTAAAACTCCAAATGAAGATAACCATTGAATATTAGCCTGAGCATACCAAAGGCTGAAAATCAGTCACCTTCAAATGCTTAATACAAAAAACATGAGAGCACTACTTAAACTTTAATGGGGTTAGACTGCCAGCATCCATTCAAAGACGAAAAAGAAAAAAGGAGCTATTCGCAGATAATCTTGAAATTAAGCCAAATAAAGAAAAGAGAATAATTGGGAAAACAGCCTAATACCCATGCTCACTGGTAAGCTTCAAACAGCAGCTGTGCTTACAGGGCAGGCAAAGGAGGCCCTGTCATGCAGAAGACATTGTGAAACCATCATCTCCTTATGGAAAGCAAGGCTGGGGACCGCCCTCGGCATGGCCCTCCAATTGTGCTGTGGGAGATCAAGTTCAAGTGCTCACAAGAGTGTCTTCCAGGTTTGTAGAACCCACTGGAAAGGATTCCAGTGAGGATCAAGATTTCCAAGAGCCCAGGTAAGACAAATTCCCAAGTAACAGTGACAGTTCGGACCCCAAGCCTTCCAAGCTGTATCTGGCCGATCTCCAAACCCACCCTGTCCCCACTGGGTTTGCACTTCCCTGCAGAGGCCTTTCTCAGCTTGGCTACTCCAACATCAGCTCTGCTCCCTACTCACTTAAGGTTCCAGACAATCAAAAGCGGTTACTCCACACCAAAAGTAAAGTACCAGCAATTAACAAACAAAAAAGAAACTTGCAATGAGAAAAATCACCTGTGATATTTCAAAATAAAATTCTGATAATCACACCAGGGTTTTCACTTGACGCCTTCCATTTTATTAAAAAAAGAAAAAAAACCAGTTGATCATCTGATAGATGCTGCTTCTGAAGCACTACAGAGCTAAGCTAACCTGCTAGAAACTGAGGGTTTCAGAGCAAAAGAAACCCTTTTGACCTCAAGGGCTGCTGTGGTCTGAAGGTTGGTGCCCCCTCAAGAATTCACACATTGGAACCTAATACCCAATGAGATACTATTAAGAGGCAGGGAGCCTTTGGTGGGTGATTAAGTCTTTAGGGAGATTCATGCTTTTATAAAAAATGGAGCTCCCTGGGCCCCCTTTGCACCATATGAGAACACAGCAAGAAAGTGCCATCTTTGAAGCAGAGTGAGCCCTCACCAGACACCAAATCCTGCCCACACCTTGATCTTGGAGCCTTCAGAACTGTAAACAGTAAGTGTCTATTGTTTATAAATTAGCCAGACTAAGGGATTTAGTTATAGCAGCACAAATGGACTAAGACAAGGACTTATGGTTCAGTGAAAGAGGTGAGAATTATCCAAAAATAGTAAGATAGAGATGATGGGTTCCCAATAAGTTGTGTAGGCATGCCAGTCATGTCAAGAGGTCACAGAAGTAAGTTATGACTGCTGACTGAGGTAGTGCAGTGGGTTGAACAGTATCCTGCCAAACAATTTGTCTGCGTTCTAACCTTGGAACCTGTGAGTGTGACCTTATTTGGGAAAAGGGTCTTTACAAATGTAAAAAACTTAAGAATCTTGAGATGAGATCATCCTGGATTCTGTAGGTGGTACTTAAATTCAATGACAAGCATCTTTATGACAGACGCATGGAGAGGCACAGAGAGAAGGTCATGTGAAGATGGAGGCACACATTGGAGTCATGCTGCCACAAGCCAGGAAACACCTGGAGACACCAGAAGCTGAAAGGAGCTAGGAAAGAGTCTCCCCTAAAGCCATCAGTTAGAGCATGGCTCTACTGGCACCCTGATTTCAGACCTCGGGCCTCCACAGCTTTGGGAGATACATTGCTGTTGTTTGTGGTAATTTCTTATGGCAGCCCTAGGAAGCTAATACAGATGGTTAGGGGGATGCTGCTGAGAAGGCCTTGAAGGGAGGGTAAGGACCCCACAGGCAGGAGGAAGAGTCAGAGCAAGCAAAGACAAGCCGATCATGGGGGCAACAGTGAGAAAACACATGCTGCTGCATCCATGATGAAAGAGGAGGAGAAAAACCTGAAATGTGACTTGGGGTTAAATAGCCATTTGAATGTCAATCTAGGCCCTAATAATTGTATTAGCCAATGGGAAGTCACCAAAGATGTTTGAGCAAAGAAGTAAAATGTACAAGGTGCTGTTTTAGAAAAATTAATCTAGCATTAAAAAGGAGAATGAACTAGCAGGAAATATACAGCAGACCTTCCCTTTATGAAGAAAGATCCTTGAGAAACAAAACCAAGTATCCATGCCCTAATCCCCAGAACCTGTGAATGTTACCTTATGTGACAAAGGGACTTTGCAGATGTGATTAAATTAAGAGTTTTGAGATGAGGCGATTATCCTGGATTATCCGGGTAGGCCCTAAATATAATCACAAGTGTCCTTTTAAGAAAAAGACAAGGAGATTTAACTTCAGAGAGGAGAAGGCAGTGTGACGATGGAAACAGAGATGGAAAGAAGGTGCTTTGAAAATGGAGGAAGAGCCACAAGCCAAAGGAAGTGGATTCTCCCGAGAGCCTCCAAAACTGGAAGAAAGCAAATTTGTACTGTTTCAAGATACTAAATTTGTCATGATTTGTTACAGCAGCAATGGCAAACTAAGTTGTATGTTTTCCCTTCTGAAATTCAAATAAACCTTGCTTCTCCTGAATTCTTCGTGATATGACTCCTCTTTGCTTTTCCCCTTGTTTCACTCAAGCTCGTCCCATTTAATCCTGCCAAAGCTCACATTCAATATCCCATCTCCCTGTTTTAACACTTTCTAACTCAGTTGCTTCAGACCTCTGCGATCTTCAAAACTAAACATTATTACCTACATATGCCATATGAAGGAATCAGAGAGAATCTACTAATTTACTCACACCACCACACCACCACACCACCACACCACCACCTTGTTCCAGAAATGACCCCTTCTGGACTGATGGAACTGTTTCTACATCTTCATCTGCAGTGATACTTATAAGGATAACTACAGATGCAAAAATTTATTGAGTTGTATACTATAGATTTGTACACTTCACTGTATGGATTCTATACTTCAATAAAAACATAAAAGAAAAAAGAAAAGAATAAGCTAATTCCACCTCCTGGCCTCTTGAGGGCAGGAGAGTAGGTGTAAAGTCTCCAAAGGAGAAGAGAAAAGAAAAAGCAACATATGTTATTCTGGGAAACTAAAGTTTATTATAAAAAGAGGCTAGATAGGTAAAGATTAATGGAACATGTGTGTATGGTCCCCAGAATCAATATGTACATACATAAGCCCTCAGAAAGGACACCAGAAGAAATAAGCTAAAAAAGAAAAAGCCAAAGAAATGAACCAGGACATCAACAGTTTAGAATGAAGTTCCATAAGAGAGTATCTTTCAAAGATTTTTAATACTTATTTTATATTTGAACTTATTATATACATGCATATAAAACTGAAACAAAAATTTCATGAAACAATTCTTATCCTTGCAATTCATAAGCTTTATTCAAAACTTCAATTTCCTTTTATTTCTAGTCTTGGGTGTGACTCCCTAAACTGATCCAGTAATGGACTGAGATCTAAAGTTCACAAAAAATACACTAGGGCATGCCTATCAGAGATTGACCTGAGCAGGAAGATGTTGATAATATCAAAAAACAGTTAATCTCTTTTAATTTTATGGCCAAAGGAGAAAAAAATTAGAAGTTTTACTCTACAACAGAGAGCTCATTTCAAAAGTCTTAAAATACAACATCAGAAACTATGTTTTTAAGGAATGTTTTAAATTTTCTCATTATATTTTCTGTTTAACCACTGTTCAGTCCCAACCCATCTGGGTGTCAGATGTGAGACTCAGTTTGATATTGAAAGTTCCGTTCAAAAAACTTACCTGCTATGAGATATGCAAAGGTAAGCAAGACATGGTTCTTACCTTCAAAGAGTTTATAATCTACCAAGAAAGAAAAACACTGAAAAATGACCACAGAAGAATTACAAACTGTAATGCTATGGGAACACAGAAGAGAGAAAAACTGATTTTAGCCAGAGGATGAGACATGACAAAGACTGCATGGAGAAAGAGACGGAGTTTGAACTGGGGAGGGGGTGAGGAGTGGAGACAGAGAGCAGCTGACAGAGAGACTCAGAAAGACAGAGAAGACTGGTGAATAGTAGGATGTGGCCATTTAAAAATATCCCCCCCCACCACCCCATTTGATTTTTTTAAAATGGCCCCCAAATTCTTTGGCTCTCTTCCCATCGAGAGGTGGGATCTGTATCTCCTCCTCTTTAATGGGGCTCTGTGACAGCTTGACCAACAGAATATGGTGGAAGTGACACTGTAACAGCTTCCAGAACCAGATCTTAAGAAACTGGAAGCTTCCACTTCCTGTCTTTTGAGACACTTGCTCTTGGAACCCAGCCGCCATGCTCTGAGGAAGCTCAAAATAGCCCGTGCAGAGAGACCACATGTAGGTGTTTCAGCTGACAGCCCCAGCTGAGCTCCCAGCCAACAGCCAGCATCAACCGCCAGACATGCGAGTGAATGAGCCTTTGGATGATTCCAGCCCCCAACCTTCAAGAATTCCCAGCTGAGGCCCCAGACATTGTGGAACAGAGACAAGCTGTCCTTGCTGTGCATGTTCCAAATCCCTGACTCACTAAACTGTGAGCACAATAAAATGGTTGTCGTTTTATGCCATCAAGTTTGGGGCAGTTTATTATGCAGAAAGAGACTGACTGGACCAGCAGGCAGTCTAGCTGGGCTACTGTCAGGAGCAACAAAGGATATGGAAAAGAGTCTGAAAGAAGACGCACCTCATATCTTAAAAGTCAACCTAAGCAGTTTAATATTTTTTTTATCTATAATGGTGAGCAGTTGATGGTTGAAAGTCAAGGGAACTACATGATTGGATTAGAAAGATGGTATTAGCAGCAATGAACATAAGGGATTTCCAGCAAGCTCAAAGAAACATCTGACACAGCTACAACAAAAATGAGCGTTGCTGTCATAACTACACCCATTTTACAAATGAAACAGTTTAGAGGGAAAGATAATCTAGAATAATCTATCATCTAATCTAGTAGCAAATCCCATTGGCTCTATCTTCAAAGTATATCCTGATTCCAACCAATCTCTTCTCATACTTCCAAGTCTGGTTCAAGAAATCATTACCTCTCACCTAGACCAGTACTTATACAACTAAATTACTATCTGTAATGGACCAATACTTTGGTAAAACTCCTTGTTCGGTGGGTTGAATCCACTGATTACAGGTACTGATGGCAATGTCAGATTACCATAACAGTCTCTAAACACTATCTCAATTTCTGTACCTATCATATTATCAAAAGAAACAAGTAGTTCTTTGGACAAGCACTATGTACTATTGTTTCAAACTCTCTATCAATATCAATATTCAAAATTTGAGGAAAAAAACTGTAATTTCTGAAATCATAAATTATTTTTCAAATACTTCCAATACTGTTTATTCACTATTATAAACATCTTTTTAAATTGTTTAATAAAAAATGTGAAGTATAGTAGTATATATCAAAACTGTAGCTCACAGAAAATATCCAAACACTAGGAAATGCCTACAAACATTATCATATAGTATTTGAATAACCTAGCAAGTTTAGCAGTAGTATACAGAATCAGGCATAGAAACTGCCAATTTAAGAATTTACTTTGTTTCCAAAGCACATTATCTTTTGGCACACTACACATAGGCTTTTATTAAAAATACTCTACATATATATTTATTAATATTTACTTTATTTGCAATAATGACTTATTGTTAGCAGGAGACAGGGGTCAGAAACCTATACAGATAACCTGGCAACAGCCAACAAGCAAGTGTAACTAGTTAAATTGTGGCCACTTTCGTGCTCCTCTCTCGATTCCTGGAATAGTCAACCTTAACCTTCTACCCAGGTGTCAGTGTTTCCTGTTCTGGCTTTCAACTTGAAATCAGTAGATTCTTTAAAGCCAGTGACATTTCTATGTTGACTGTGGCTAGTAGCTACCTTACTGGACAATGTAAGCATAGAGAATCTTAAAAGACGCAGATTGAAAGACAGAGGAAAAGCAATCTCAGAAAATTCCAAAACTTGGGGAGAAGAGGTCAGCAAAGAATGAAGTCAGAAAGGAACAAGATGCTTCAGAAGATGCTTTAGAAAAATTAAAATGAGAAGGCCGGGTGTGGTGGCTCATGCCTGCAATCCCAGCACTTTAGGAGGCCGAGGTAGGCGGATCACTTGAGGTCTGGAGTTCAAGACTAGCCTGGCCAATACGGCAAAACCCTGTCTCTATTAAAAATACAAAACTGAGCTAGGTGTGGTGGCTGGCGCACCTGTAGTCCCAACTACTCGGGAGGCTGAGGCAGGAGAATCATTCAAACCCGGGAGGTGGAGGTTGCAGTGAGCTGAGATCATGCCACTATACTGCAGCCTGGGCAATAGAACAAGGCTCAGTCCCAAAAAAAAAGGGGGGGGAAATGCCAACAGACTACATAGACTCAGAACAAGTCCCACGCAAGACTTGAGAATGGATTTTAAACACTTACAAAGTAGTAATCCCTGCGAACCCTAATAGTAAGAACAAATCATACAAGATTAACCCAGTTTCCTTTTCTCGTTAAGATTCCTAAACTGGCAGTTCAAGGGAACATACACATCTAGACTTCACAACATGTCTTATGAAATATTTGTGATCAAGATAAGTAAAAAGTTAAAAGATAAAGAAAAAGAAAAAGTTTGCTTGGCCACGGGTGGTGGCTCACACCTGTAATCCCAGCACTTTGGGAGGCCAAGGCAGGCAGATCACTTGAGGTCAAGGGTTCGAGACCAGCCTGGCCAACATGGTGAAACCCCATCTCGGCCGGGCGCGGTGGCTCAAGCCTGTAATCCCAGCACTTTGGGAGGCCGAGACGGGTGGATCACGAGGTCAGGAGATCGAGACCATCCTGGCTAACACGGTGAAACCCCGTCTCTACTAAAAAATACAAAAAACTAGCTGGGTGAGGTGGCAGGTGCCTGTAGTTCCAGCTACTCGGGAGGCTGAGGCAGGAGAATGGCATAAACCCGGGAGGCAGAGCTTGCAGTGAGCTGAGATCCGGCCACTGCACTCCAGCCCGGGCAATCCAGTGAGACTCCGTCTCAAAAAAAAAAAAAAAAAAAAAGAAACCCCATCTCTACTAAAAATACAAAAGTTAGCTGGCTCTGGTGGTGCATGTCTGTAATCCCAGCTATTCAGGAGGCTGAAACACGAGAATTGCTGGAACCTGGGAGGCGGAGGTTGTAGTGAGTCAAGATCGCACCACCGCACTCCAGCCTGGGCAACAGAGTAAGACTGTGTCTCCAAAAATAAAAAGAAAAGTTAACTTAGCAGATCTGTTAACTTAACAGATCCATCTTAACAGATCCATCTTAACTTAACAGATCTATCTTAACAGATCAGATAGATCTGTTAAGTTACTACATTCAAAGGGTACTATTTCAGAAAAACTCATATCTTCCCTAAAATAACAGAAATGGAATCCAATGCAAACTGCTATGGGCAGGACCTAGCAAACTGAAAGTTAACTTAAGGTAAATTTAAGATCCCACATGCAGTAAAGGGAATAAAAGACAAGGGTATAAGCAGACAAGGAGAGGCTGAGGAAGACAGGACCTAGCAGTATCATCTATGGAAAAAAACTGAGATTTCCATTGGTGATCAACTCTCCAAGTAGAACCATGTGGCCATCTGAAATATAGCAGTTTGGGCTGCATAATACAAGCATGGAAGTCAAAAAATCAGAGGAGAGAAAACCCAGTCAGGAATATTACAATCAGCTCTAGACACCAATTCTTAAAGACTCAATCAAACGGAAGTATAAGCAACAAGGCGGGCAGGATGGTGAAGACCCATGGAAGCTATGAAGACATGCTTAGAAAAAAGATATCGGGGGTGAATATGACAGTTCAAATCATGTAAAAATACTATTATACTCTATATTCTGTATAGCTGAAAAGAACTGTGATCAAAGGATAAACAGAAGCAAAATTCATTATAGACCAAAAAACCCTCTGGCAGTCAGATTAGTCCAAAGGCAGAGTGGGCTCCTAGTAGATATTGCATCCCCAAACTTTGTAGAATTTCAGTGAAGGCTGAGGATTCACTCAGAGGGTATAATGCAGAGCAACTGCAGGCACTGGAGAGATGGGCTAAATAACTCCTCCCAATCTTGTGACCCTACCACTAAAAAGAGGCCTCCTGGGAGGGAAACAAAGATAAACGCACACACACCCTAGTCCTGGCGTTTGGTAGGCACTTCCAAAACATTTAATGAATGGGAGCAATGTAAGATTATTATGTTCTGAAGAAGACTACAGGCTGAAGAGGCAACAGCATTGAATGTGGATTCATTTTTTAAAATGCTTCCTCAGGAAGGGGCTTATGAGAGGTATAGGCATCAAAACACTTTTTTTTTTTTTTAAAGAACAGAACACTTAAGCCTATTTCTAAACTCAAGAGAAAAGGCCAATAAAGAGGACAAATTAGAGAGAATTGGGGAGAAAGGACAGAGTTTAAAAAATAAAGAATAGGCCAGGTGCGGTGGCTCATACCTGTAATCCCAGCACTTTGGGAGGCCAAGGCAGGTGGATCGCTTGAGCTCAGAAATTCCCGACCAGCCTGGGCAACATGGCAAAACCCCATCTCTATAAAAAATACAAAAATTACCTGGGTGTGGTGGTGCATGGCTGTGGTCCCAGTTACAGGGAGGCCGAGATGGGAGAATTGCTTGAACTAGCGAGGTGGAGACTGCAGTAAACAGAGGTCATGCCACTGTACTACAGCCTGGATGACAGAGCGAGAGCCTGTCTCAAAAAAAAAAAAAAAGAGCAAGACCTTGGGAAAAGAAAGGGAAACTAGATTCAAATATCGGGCACAAGTTAAGTGCTGGATAAAATGTTTAAGACAGATCTTCAGACATAAAAACAAAACTATGAAAAATACTCTCTTTTAAATAGTTATTCAAACATACATAAGATAGGTACCAATTTCATCACAAACATCATCTGCCATAGTTACATGATCCTCTAAATGGTATTAATTCCCACAGAACTCCTAAAACCATATATAGAAGATTCCTTTAAAATACTATAAATATCATAGTATCAAAATTAGATAAAGCAGAGGGCTAACAGATTTAACACTCAGGCACTAGGTACTGAGAGTTCAGCTGTACCAACCTGCTGACCGGAAGACAATGAAAAGACCCAAAGCCTCTACAGTGAAGAGAATCAGTGGATTACTTTAACAAAAGGTAGGATGTGGAGATGTTCAAGGGTGAAGGTTCTCTCATAAAACTTATTATAGCTAGTAATATCCTAACAATAAGATCTCAAAACTAGAAGTTCAGTTATAATGATTTGCTCCATGCCCAAATATTCTTAAAACAGAAGAGAGTAGCCAAATTATTGCTACTTACCTGAATTACTATAATATTCTTCCTGTTCCTAGTTTCACAATTACCCAAATAATAAATAGATTGTATTAGTCTACTCAGGCTGCCATAATAAAACATCACAGATTGGATTGGCTTAAACAGAAATTTACTTTCCCACAGTTCTAGAGGCTAGAAGTCCAAGATCAGGATGCCATGGTCAGGTTCTAGTGAGGGCCCTCTTCCTGGCTAACAGAGGGGCAGCCTTCTTGCTGTGTCCTCGTGTGGAAAGAGACAGCAAGTTCTCTGGTATCTCTTCTTACAAGCTCACTAATCCCATCAGGAAGGTCCTGCCTTCATGACCTCACTAAACCTAATTACCTCCCAAAGACTTCATCTCCAAATAGCAGCACACTGAGAGTCAGGGCTTCAGCACATGAACTGGGAAGGACACAATTCAGTCTAAAGCATAGATGAATAGACACCACTGAAAAAGAACATTCTTATAGCTGCTGCTCATAACTGTTCCAAAATCCAAATCTAATCAGATCCTTATCCTGCCTAAAATCCTAGCTAGCATATTTCAGGATAAGACCTGAATTGTTTAGGAAGCAATAAGTAGTCTTCATGACATAGCCATTACCCACCTCTCCAGCCTCATGTCACATCAATTCCCACAGGCACCCTAAGCTGCAGTTCAACTAAACCACCTACATTCCCAGCTTGTACTATGCTCTTCTTATGCCTTCTATCTTTACAATGAAGTTTCCCTATGCTAAAATGCCCTTCCTCTACATTACCAGGCTAACTTCTACTTATTCTTCAAGTCCTCACTTAATACCTTCCAGGATCAGAACCTTCCCTACATCCTTCTCCCCAACGCAGGTGAGGTTCCCCCCGATGGGTCACTGCTGTACATTGTGCACACCCGCATTTGCCAAGCTGTACTGTAACCACTGATTTACGTGTTCCTTTTACTAAGCCATGAATTCTCTTGAAGCCAGGAATAGCACCTTTGGTCTCAGTATCACCAATACATAATCAACACAGAGCCCAGCACGTAGTTAGTATTCAAAAAATTTCAACAAATAAAAAAGCATGAATCAATCAGACACTAAAGGAGTTTAAAAAAAAAAGTTAGGAAGAAGCATTTTCTTTTTTGTAACATTTCATACCTATCTTCCACACACATATTTCTAGTTAGTTACCTCTCTTGATTTGCACAAAGACTTGGTGATAATTTGATACCCAGCAAAAAGGAACACAACATAAAAAAATCACTGAAAGATCAAGAACAGAGATACAGGAAGACAATGATAGTGTTCTGCCATCATATTGGCAAATCCAAACTGAAAAAAATGTGTATCTTTTTCAGGCCGGGTGCGGTGGCTCACACCTGTAATCCCAACACTTTAGGAGGCCCAGGTGGGTGGCTCACAAGGTCAGAAAATGGAGACCATTCTGGTCAACATGGTAAAACACCATCTCCACTAAAAATACAAAAATTAGTTGGGCATGGTGGTGGGTGCCTGTAGTCCCAGCTACTCAGGAGGCTGAGGCAGGAGAACGGCTTGAACCCGGGAGGCGGAGGTTGCAGTGAGCCAAGATCACACCACTGCACTTCAGCCTGGCAACAGAGCAAGATCTCCATCTCAAAAATAAAATAACATAAGTATGTAAGACAAACCTCACACTCTCCCAATGTTATAGGCTAGTTTACTGCCTTTTAGCATTTTTCAAAAATGCCAACGAACTAGCCAGGCATAGTGGCTCACACCTGTAATCTCAGCTCTTTGGCAGACCAAGGAGGACAGACTTCTTTGAGCTTAGGATTTGAGACCAGCCTGGGCAACATGGTGAAACCTCGTCTCTAAAAATGAAAAAAAACAATGTGTATATATATATATATATACACCACACACACATACACACACACACACAAATTAGCCGGACGTGGTAGCTTGCACCTGTGGTCCCAGTTATTCAGGAGGCTGACACGGGAGGATCACTTTAGCCCAAAAAGTGGAGGTTGTGAGCCAAGATCGCACCACTGCACTCCACACTGGGTGACAGTCCATGTCATTGTCAATGAATAATTGATGGGCCGTCACAAAGGAAAACTCTGTTCCATTCGGATTACAGATGGCATTTTTAGGTTTCAAATCAAAGCACCTTCCCCAGAAGAATAACTCACTTGTGCCCCCCTCATCAGAAGTGCCAATGTTATACAAACAGTCAGCAACACTGTGAGTGGTCTTCAGGGGGAAAAGCTATAATTTATAAACTGTGAAGTCTGCTTCAAATGCCAGTGGTCATCACTGTCTGAATTAGACTTGCAGGGTCGATGGTCCTTCAGCAAAAGGGTGGCTGCATCGAGTGGTGGGAAATGACTTGATGTTTTGTCTGACTCATATTTTGCTTTTTTCTCCTCCCAAGAGAAACATGCTCCTCATGCTACATTTTCTGATGACCAAACATTAACTCATCCGCCTAAATCTCTTAATGACTAAAAAGTTCCTCACTTCATCATGAAATAGTAGCTTGAAATTTTAATGTAAACACAAGGAAGCAAATGTTTATTCCTCTTCCTCAACCTGAGACACCCCAAAAACTTAAAAAGAAATACATTTCAATGAAGCCTGAAGTGCAGATTCTTTGACTAGACTCTACGAGACAGATTATATCCTCCTAGCCTGTAGTAGAGGTAGAAAAAAAGTGCTATAATGTGCGTTTGTCCTGTGGCTATGATTAAAGTTGAAAAAAAGCCTTCAGTTTCCCCCTTACGATATCAGCTCTGCATTACTCCTGTCTCATCCTCATATCCCCGTGGTCTGCTGTCTTAAAAGTGCCTCCACCTATTTCCAGTTTCCCCTGAGCAATGTCTTCCCACTTTCAACTATTCACTCACTCAAAACTTCTCATCTCTTGTCCTAAAACTTGCTAATTCCATTTCTGTATTCTCTTTCATCATTCTCCTTCCCCAAATCCTAGTGCCGTATCTTTAATGACTCATGGGCAAGATCATTACAAAAAATTAAAAATTGTCAGTGGTCCATTGTGATAAATGTGGAGAATGTTTAACACAAAACAACACCTCCCTCAATTCAAACTAACGAGTATTTATTGAGTGCCTGTGGTGTGCCCTGTGGTGGTTACAAAACATCATCTTTACTGGACTTGAGCTTTGTTACAGGGGCTGGTTCATTTTCAGGTCCTTCCATGCACATACAGAGAAGGGTCCCTTTGAAGTCGAGAAGTTTGGGCCACTTCCACTATAGATGATTTCTGGTATCAAAAAATGTTTTTTAAATATAAAAACAGGATGACAAAAACTGTGTATGTTTTAAATATTTACAAAACATGCCAAGCAATACTATTGGGCTGGTCTCAAGATAATTACATGGTCCAGTACTAAGACACAAGTTCAAAGTTATATGATCCATGCTACCTTCTTTCAATCCTGTTGAAAATACACAATCCTGGGCCAGGCACAGTGGTTTATGCCTGTAATCCCAGCTTTTTAGGAGGCTGAGGCAGGCGGATTGTTTACTCTCGGGAGTTCAAGACCAGCCTGGACAACATGGTGAAACCCTGCTTCTACAAAAAAAAATACAAAAATTAGCCAGGTGTGGTGGTACGCACTATAGTCTCAGTTATTCAGGAGGCTGAAGTGGGAGGATCACCTGAGCCCAGGAGGTTGAGGCTGCAGTGAGCCATGATTGTGTCACTGCAATCCAGCCTGGGTGACAGGGTAAGACCCTGACTCAAAGAAAAAAAAGAAAGAAAAAGAAAATATACAATTCTGGATATTTCTGGGACTCTGTGATACAAAGGTAATATCAAGACAATGTGAAGTCCTTGTGTGTGGTAAAGCTTGGACCAAAAGGCTCTCCTACCCATCCCCAACATCCACGGTCTCAACAATGAACACATGGTCCCTATCCTCAAGGAAATTATAAACTAATTGGAAAAAAAAAAGAAGACACCCTTCCCCCATCCTCCTCCACCATAAGGAAGAAATACTGTACCAGAGAGACCAGAATTGCACCCTGGATCCATCACTAAATCATTCATCATTAGCAGGTCCTCCTTAATACATTTAAACCTCAAAGGCTTTTTTCTCCCTGTAAAATAAAATAATATCATTTTCTGCCCTGCCTCCTGTACAAGGTTATTAAGAGGATCATGTAAAATGCAGTGTTGCTTTGGTAAACTACAAAGCCTTCCAGAAATGTGCACCACATATAGACAAAGGTTGAACACTTAATCACAAGCAGCCTTATCAGCACCATAAGAAATCCTAGTGACATTTACAAGAATATCAATTCAGAAATTGAGATTGTTGTGTCTAGAGAATAACAAAGCAAACTTTAGGGAGGATGGGGAGAAAAGGTGAGAGGTTATGATTTGAAAATAAACGGATTTTATGGAGCCCCAGGTAACTCTGGCACTTTTTCTGTGAATATGTGAATGTTTCTTGTAATTTTTCCTTCCTTGTTGACATAACTTCATGAGTAACCAGAAGATGACTACTCCCCAAAGAAACCCATACTTATTCCCTAAGGTCCCACACTATGCCAGGCTTTTTCTGCAGTAAAAACTTAAACAAAAAAAAAAAAAAAAAAAGTCACTTGATCTAGTGGTCTCCTCCCTCTCAACCCACGAAAAGTTGGTTTCCTCCTTTATGCTAAATTTACAAACACTACTAATGATGACTAACTTCCAACAAAACACCCTCCTGAGCTCTTCTCTTACTGGGTTCTCAGGGCTACCTGGGAGGAGCCTTCCCTTCCTCTCTATGATGATAGGAGCCTCTCTTCAGTGTTCCTCCTACCTCTCAGGCTGTTCCCAGACTCTTCTCTCAACGTCCTTCTCCAAGAACTCATCCCTTGGACCAAGGGGACAGATCCACCCTCTCCCCTTTCTCCAGGGAGATTCTGATCCCCATTTGAACTTTACTGCCTCCTGTACCAGGAAGTAGAGGCTCTCATCTCCATCTAGCCCTCTCCTCTCTAAGCTATTAAATATTAATTGTTTTTCTTCTTTTTTAATTTTATTTTTATTTTTTGAGACACAGTCTCGCTCTATCACCCAAGCTGGAGTGCAGTGGCGCGACCTTGGCTCACTGCAACCTCCATCTTGCGGGTTCAAGAGAGTCTCCTGCCTCAGCATCCAGAGTAGCTGGGATTACTATTGGTTATGGATTACATAACTATTACGCCCTGCTAATTTCTGTATTTTTGTCGAGACGGGGTTTCACTATGTTGGCCAGGCTGGTCTTGAACTCCTGACCTCAGGTGATCCCCCAGCCTCAGCCTCCCAAAGTGCTGGGATTTACAGGCCTGAGCCACTGCACCTGGCCTATTTTTAATTTTTTAAATAGAGATAGGGTCTTGCTATGTTGCCCAGGCTGGTTTCCTACTCCTGGCCTAAAGCAATCCTCCTGCCTCAGTCTCCAAAAGTGCTAGAATTACAAGCATGAGCCAGCATGCCCCGTCTGTTTTTCTTCTGACAACCCACCAGACAGCTCTACTTGGACATCCCAAGTCCTCTCAAATAGAGCCTGTCACCTTGCTGCATTCCCCACACCTTCCTGCTCTGTTATGCGATTGTCAGAGGCATTTGAATCAGAGCAACTCCATCTTGAATAGGGACTGAGTAAAATAAGGCTGAGACCTACTGGGCTGCATTCCCAGACAGTTAGGCATTCTAAGTCACAGGATGAAATAGGAGGTCGGCACAAGATGCAGGTCATAAAGACCTCACTGATAAAACCGGTTGCAGTAAAGAACCCAGCCAAAACCCACCAAAACCAAGACGGCAAAGAGAGTGACCTCTGGTCATCCTCACTGCCATGCTCCCACAATGACGGTTTACAAATGCCACAGCAATGTTAGGAAGTTACCCTATATGGTCTCAAAAGGGGAGACATGAATAACCCACCCCTTGTTTTGCAAATAATTCAGAAATAACCATAAAAATAGGCAACCAGCAGCCCTTGGGGGGCTATGCCTACGGAAGGGCCATTCTTCCTTTACTTTCTTAATAAACTAGATTTCACTTTATAGACTCACCTCCAATTCTTTCTTGCGTGAGTCCAAGAACCCTCTCTTGGGGTCTGGATTGGGACCCCTTTGCAGTAACATGATCATCATGTACCCCCAGGTTGCCTGCAGTAATCACATTCTCCTTTTCCTACTCTATTCCACCCTAAGACCACATCAGTCACCACATCTCATGGGCTCAGACTCCCAAACAGCCCTGAAATCTGCAATATCGTTTCCAGCCACACCACTCACCAAATAAGCTCCAGCCCCCTAATTTTTGCCCACACTTCGATTACTCCCCTAAGTGTTTCCCAAAGTGTGGAACATGTACAACTGGTGGTTGCCTCACATGCTGCTAGGTGATTCTTCAACTTTTTTTTTTTTGAGACGAAGTCTCGCTCTGTCACCCAGGCTGGAGTGCAGTGGCCGGATCTCAGCTCACTGCAAGCTCCGCCTCCCGGGTTCACGCCATTCTCCTGCTTCAGCCTCCCAAGTAGCTGGGACTACAGGCGCCGCCACCTCGCCCGGCTAGTTTTTTGTATTTTTAGTGGAGATGGGGTTTCACCGTGTTGGCCAGGATGGTCTCGATCTCCTGACCTCGTGATCCGCCCATCTCAGCCTCCCAAAGTGCTGGGATTACAGGCTTGAGTCACCGCGCCCAGCCTATTTTTTTTCTTTTTAATGGTCGTTTTTTGTATTATATATTAAAATAAATTCTTAAGTAGCATTTCAAGACTACGTTTTCACAGGCATAATTGCTTCGGACAAACTTTCATGACGTTTGAATAACCTGAGGACTTTTTGAAAAGTCTCCCTCATACCCCAAGGGCCAATGCATACCCCAGAACAATTAAATCACAACCTCATGAGGTGGGCACAAGCTCAGGTCTGGAAACTCCCCAGGTGCTTCCAATGCAGACAAGTTGGGGGACCAGTCCATGAAAATGAGACTAAAACAGGAATTGAAGAAAAGAAGGCTGAGCCCACCTAAAGAAAATAAAGTAAATAGTAATATATGTGGTAAACTGCTAGGAAAGGTACCCAACTCCACCCCGGTTTGCCCAGTTTAGCAGTGAAAGTCTGGCATCCCAGGATCTCCGCTAAACCTGGACAGTCAGTTACCCTACTCAGATAAGGCAAAGTGTCTAAGGTTTAGGAAGCAGCGCTAGCATTTTCCACAATGAGTTCAGCAGAATGCTATCCACCATCCCTAGGGTATTAACAGCTGTGAGGCTACAAAGAGTTCCACTGTGGAATAAATGTGGAACACCCTAGGGATATTCCAGGATAAGTGGTTAAGTTAATGGTTTTCTTCAAAGTTAATTTCTCAAAACTTTCAATTTACTATGATACTTTATATTGTCTGAGAGAAGAATATAATATCCTGCATTTTTCAAACTTCTTTGAGGACCTTTTTTGGTGAAGCACCTTATATACAATTAAGGTTTCAAGAAACATTCTTGGCAGATGCTACTCTATATGTACTTCCAGACAATTTTTAGAAAATATAAATCTGATAATGTCACTTCTCCATTATCAACTTTTTGCTAGAAAAAAAAAAATCCAATCTCCTTTGCAGGTGGTCTACTTTCCAAGCTCTCCCATCTTTTACCCCTTCCTATGCTCAAGTCCAATGTTTCTCAAACTTTTGGAAGCATTCAGATCACTGGGGGATATTGTTGCAAAGCTGATTCTGATCCAGCAGGATTTCAGGCAAGCCTGAGACTCTTTATTTCAATTGATGCCATCACTGCCGACCCAAGGACCACACGCTGAGTAGCAAGGTTCTAGCCAAATTCAGTTTTAAAGGTTGCTGTCTCTACTGAAAGCCTCTGTGCCTAGAAGGTCCTTTCCCTACCTGATAACATCCTACTTAACTTTGAAGATACTCAAGAACATCTGTTCCCTGAGATGACCTCCAGTGCCCTCAAACAGAACTGTACATCTCAATTTTACGTTTAGACCTCTAATGTGGCGCTTTACTGTACGTTGGCTATTTCTTTTTCTGCCTCTGCCAAGCTGAGCTCTCTGACAGTCTTTCTGTCTATATTCTCAGTGCCTAGCACACAGTAGCTACTTAATAAATCTCTATGGAAGGATAGAATGGCCATGAAAAGGAGATAATATGTGAACTTTGTTGAAGGAGACGTTCAGAAAATAAGGATGTTATGCAACACCAAGTCTGTCAGTTTGGAGTTTTGTGGTTGGGGACCTTCAGCAGGAGACAGAATGAGATTCTACGCTATCACTGCATAGAGTCCTATCACAAAGGAATAGCAGCACACATTTTTTATACTATATAAAAATAAAATAAAATTCCCAGGTTTCTTGACATGAAAACTAAATCCAGGTAATCTTCTGTTTAACATTTAACAGACGAAAAATCAACAGGCACAGTGAGAAATGAACCACCATTTCACCTCTAAATCTGTGTTCATCCACTTTATGGAGAATCCTTCTGACAATTCTAAGTTTAAACAAATCTTTGTGAAAAGAGTATTCCAGCAGGTTTAATGTAGTCACAGCTGTCAAAATCATGGGCAATGCATCACACTTAAGAATTGAAAATGTGTCAATAATTATAATTACACACTTGTAGCAGGTCTAATATACTTTCACCACCCTTTAACTTCAACTGATGTGAAATTAAAGCCAGTTTCTTAAAAGTGCAACTCTTAGATCATAATTTAATCCTAAAGCAGATATAAAACCTGTCACACTACAGAGATACAGTACATTTTACTCAAGAGGAGAAAAGGCCATGGTATTGTAATATATCATTTTAGGTAAGGTGACCACCTTTAATGTGGAAAGGGTAAAATACATTATCAAGGTGACATAATCTTCAATATTTACTTCACCCATTTGTATTTAAAGATTGTCTCTTCAAAATTACGCGTGACCCACAGCACAGAGGTAACAGCTAAAATTTAGGATTATTTCCTACCAATCTGTTTTCCTCTACATCCATATATATATGTTAACTACAAATCTGAAAGTGTACTATGTTTTATGTTTATGGAACTGTACTACGGAACTGTACATAATTTATATGAAAGGAATTATACTATGTTTTTAGTGTCCTGCTTTTTTCACGTAATATTATGTATACTCTCTACAATATTATGTGTACTCTCTACGGTCATTCATTCATTGCAACAAGTTATGTGTGCCTCCTATGCATAAGACAGTATGGTAGGCACAGGATAAACACACACACACACACACACATAGTACAAAATAGACATACCTTGTATTTACTGATAATATATATCACATACATAGTACAAAATAGACATACCTTGTATTTACTGATAATATATATATGGTAGTATATGTAAGATAATAATTAAGGCTCAAACTAGATGGAATAGCCAACAAAAGCCTCTTTGAAAAGTACCTTTAAAATGAGATCTGTCTCTGAAAATTCATCAAAAATAGTGTTTTTAGTGATTACATAAAATTCCATTCTGTGAATATATGTAAACCTAACCTCTGCTGTAAAACATTTACCTTTTTTTTTTCAGAGAGAGTCTTACTCTGCCGCCCAGGCTGGAATGCGGTGGCATGATCTCAGCTCACCGCAACCTCCATTTCCCAGGTTCAAGTGATTCTCCTGCCTCAGCCTCCCGAGTAGCTGGGATTACAGGCGTGCGCCACCACGCCTAGTGACAAGGTTTCACCATGATGGCCAGGTTGGTTTTGAATTGCTGACCTCAGGTGATCTGGCCTCCTCTGCCTCCCAAAGGGTTGGGATTACAGGTGTGAGCCACCATGCCTGTAGAACAGTTAAATTGTTTCTTTCTTTCTCGTTTTTTTTTTTTTTTTTTTTTTGCTACTCTACACCTAGTTGAATACATTTATATAGTTAAAAAGATTTAGGCAGGGCGCAGCAGCTCAGGTCTGTAATCCCAGCACTTTGGGAGGCCGAGGCTGGTGGATCACCTGTGGTCAAGAGTTCGAGACCAGCCTGGCCAACATGGCAAAACCCTGTCTCTACTAAAAATAAAAAAATTAGCTGGGTGTGGTGGCACATGCCTGTAATCCCAGCTACTCAGGAGGCTGAGGCATGAGAATCGCTTGAACCCAGGAGACGGAGGATGCAGTAAGCCGAGATCACGCCACTGCACTCCAGCCTGGCAACAGAACGAGACTCCATTTCAAGGAAAAAAAAGAGACAGAGAGAGACAGAGATTTAGTGAGTGATTTTCCTAAAATGAGTAACTAAGGGCTCAAAAATTTTCCAGAAGAAATGCATTTACATTAACAACCCAAATTCCAAGTCTTTTAACTCGGAATCCAAATACACTGCTTAATGTTGCAGGAGCAAATTCTTTTTTTTTTTTCCTGACCTCGTGATCTGCCCACCTCGGCCTCCCAAAGTGCTGGGATTAGAGGCGTGAACCACCGTGTCCAGCCTTACAGGGGCAAATTCTAAAGAAAAAATGCAGTATGGGAAATAAACATAAATTTATATTAATTTTTTTTGAGACGGGGTCTTTGTCACCCAGGCTGTATGGGATACAATGGCACAATCATGGCTCACTGCGGCCTTGACCTCCCTGCTCAAGCAATCCTCCCACCTCAGCTTCCTGAGTAGCTGGGACTGTATACAGGTACATGCCACCACATCTTACTAATTTTTAAAAAATTTTTTTGTAGAGACACAGACTTACTCTGTTGCCCAGATCAACCTCAAACTCCTGCACTCAAGGAATCCTCTTGCTGTGGCCTCCCGAAGTGCTGTGATCACAGGAGTGACCCACTGTAACCACACTGGACACCACGGTTGGTCAAATGCCCATGAAATTTTGTTTACTTGGGTTTCAGTTTTTAAATAGATCTAGCTTGATAATCACCAGGAAATCCAATCATCTTTTTACACAATACTGGCTAAATGTCTCAAAATTTCCAAAAATTCCTATTTTACCTTCACATTACAAAATATCAAAAGCTCAAAAGATCAAATCCAAAAGATCAATTCAAAAGATCAAAAGCTACCTCTTCTGGTCTGTTCCAAAGTCATAAATAAAATTTTGCTGTTTCTTAAAAACTGTCTATCATAGCCCTACTGCTTTTTTTTTTTCACAGCTATTATAAAAATAAAGCTTTTTCCTTAAGTCTAAAAATCCATTGCCTCCACTCTTGATCAATAATAAAAAGCTGACTATATGAGTTTCCTGGTCACTAACTGCCTACTTACCACTTACCATAATTTTTTTTTTTAAAAAAAGGTAATCAGCCATATAAGCTCTGCTTTTAACGTAAAGCACACACCAGACATAGTGCTTTAAAACAATCAAAGTAAAGCTGTGGTTAGCAAGGCTTCCAAAGCCCAGAGTTCTTTACAGACTCAAACTTACACAGGAAAAAAAAAAATCATAAAGCTCCATTTACTGGAAGGACCAAAAAAGAGTGAGACTGAGAGAATCAACAAATTACTAAACTTTAGAAATAACTAAGTCTGTGCCCTTCTTAACAAATGAGGAAAGAAAAGCACCACAAAGACAAAGGTTAAGAAAACGACTTTCAGGCCGGGCGCGGTGGCTCAAGCCTGTAATCCCAGCACTTTGGGAGGCCGAGACGGGTGGATCACGAGGTCAGGCGATCGAGACCATCCTGGCTAACACTGTGAAACCCCGTCTCTACTAAAAATACAAAAACTGGCCGGGCGAGGTGGCGGGCACCTGTAGTCCCAGCTACTCGGGAGGCTGAGGCAGGAGAATGGCGTAAACCCGGGAGGCGGAGCTTGCAGTGAGCTGAGATCGGGCCACTGCACTCCAGTCCGGGCGACAGAGCGAGACTCCGCCTCAAAAAAAAAAAAAAAAAAAAAAAAAAAAAAAGAAAACGACTTTCTTGGGCCACACAATTGGTTTACACCAGAGAACAGACGAGCATTTGAGTCTTAGGGTCATCTCCACACCACATTGCTTCACAAATACAAAGCAAAAACCCAATTCATGGCACAGCCTACACTGAAATTTAAAATGCAACTATCCCTTGATTCAGCAATTCCAATCCTTGGTATTTATCTCCAGATACACAGGAGATAGATTATAGATAGACAGATAGATAGATAGATAGATAGATAGATAGATAGATAGATAGATAGATAGACAGACAGACAGGGTGCGGTGGCTCACACCTGTAACCCCAGCACTTTGGGAGGCCAAGGCGGGCAGATCACCTGAGGTCAGGAGTTCCAGACCAGCCTGGCCAACATGAAGAAACCCTGTCTCTACTTAAAAATACAAAATTAGCCTGGCATGCTGGCGGATGTCTGTAATCCCAGCTACTCAGGAGGCTGAGGCAGGAGAATCGCTTGAACCCGGGAGGTGGAGGTTGCAGTGAGCCAAGATCGCACCATTGCACTGCAGCCTGGGCAAAAAGAAGGAAACTCCATCTCAAAAAAAAAAAAAAAAAAAAAAGAAAGAAAAGAAAAAGATAGATACATAGATAGATACATAGATAGATTTCTGTAGGCATGGGGATATGTTTCAAGACCCCCAGTGAACGCCTGAAACCTCAGGTAATACTGAACTCTATCTACGGACAGTCCCTGAGTTAAATGGTTTTACTGTACACCCTTCCTGTACTTCAAATCTTGTATTGTGCACACATATTACTGTCATAATACGACTAGTATCAAAAATAAAACAACATAATAAAACTATTTTATTTCTAGGAAAAAATGTATAGGAACTCATATTACTGTGCACATGTAATGAAATAAAGCTATCCAGGAACGAAAAATAAAAACACCAATTTGAATTAAACTAAAAATGTCAGAGTTATATGGCCCCAAAAGGAGACAAGTCTCTATGAGAACAAAAGAAATGCCCTCCTGGAAGATTTCCATGTACAACACTCACATCTGAGACAGATTCACCCTACTTTGCTTAGAATGTCCTAAAATAATAAGACCTTTAGGGATCAAAAGGGAACCAAGTAGGAGAAGACAGAGGAGCTGAGGTGGACATAGCTGATTAAGAAACAATACGTTGGAGGGAATCCTAAGCAAACAAGCCAAGGAGGAAAAAAAAAAAAAAAAGCTTCCCTGAATTTGAAAAGGACATTCCATTCTAAACTGGTTAAAAGCAAGGATAAATCTCAAGCACAGAGCATTCTCCTCTGGCATTTTTTTTCCCATCTTGGGGCTCCAGCAACTTCTTTTTCACATTTTGTATCATCAATGATACCAAGAAAAGGTCACTATTAGCATCAGTTTTACCTTAATAAGGCTCAGTGAAATAGGCACAGACAAAAGTTACAGGTGTCACCCATCAAACAGCGTATCTGCCTTTGATTCTCCGAGCAGAGGTTTTATCAGTTCCCATGTTCAAAAGTTGAAGACTGTTATTTTACTCCTCTATTCGGATAAACAGTTGATTTATTTGCAAGATAAGGCACTTGACCCCAAAAAGTCAATATGAGACTTTGAACTGTTTGTAGCTGGTTCATGTTTTCATTCAGACCGCAACCCACTTCTTCCCATTTCCAAAAGGAAGCTCTACCCCAGGGCATGTTCATTCTCTCACCAATCACCAGTACAAATCCAACAGTCAACACAAAGCCAAAGCCCCAAACCCTTATCTCCAGAGTTCCAGTACCATAGTCCCAGCCTCTCACAGGGCTCATGTAAGCATTCTTCTGGGTTCTTGCTCTACCAGAATCTCAAACCCAACACAACAATCCATTCCAAGCCAGGTCCTCTTGGCAACCTTCCATTTTCTTTTAAGAGCAACACCGTTCTCCCCGTCATCCAGGTTCCAAAAGTCATATGTTTGCCCAACCCTCTCATCGCAAAAGTAATTTATTCACCAAGCCCTGTGGCTTCTCCAGCCCAAGGCTAAAACCCCAGTTCCATCTATTCTCATTTCCTCCTGGCTTCTGGGCTTCCCACTCCACTAGAACAATCATCCTTGACTAAGAGAAGGCTATGTGCCAGGGCCTCAAACTCATACACCTATAGGGTCAATCCAGTTAGCCTACAGGAACCAGGTAGGCGAGGAGTTTAAAACAAACAAACAAACAAACTTGTCAGTGCAAGAACAATAAATAGCAACTAACACCAAACCTCAGCGTCTGGGAGAGAACAGGATGAACTAAGAGAGTAGCAGCCACAGCACACAAGTCTCCCTCAGACAGACACGGTCAAAAGAAGATCTGGCAGTTTCCTGTAGGAAGGAATACCGCCCTGGGGCTGCCAGAGTTTTCAGTGTTGCAGGAGCAGCTGGACATTTTGATTTTTTTTAAATGAAAATGTCCCCCATTTTTACATGTTAGCAACCACGTTTTTTAAAAAATGTCTTAAATACAGTATCAAACAGGACAGAACTCTGAGGTATACAGAGCTCAAAGACCACCAGTTTTCAACCTCTGCTCTGGTGCACACTGATGGTGATGTAGGAATTTACAGCCTGAGTTAAAGTTCAGAAGTGTAACCTTAGATATTTATATCACCTCTCTAGGCCTCAGTTTCTCCCTCTATAAAACAGGCATAAGAGTAGATACTTTAGCTGGATGCGGTGGCTCACGCCTGTAATCCCAGCACTTTGGGAGGCTGAGGCGGGCGGATCACAAGGTCAGGAGATCAAGACCATCCTGGCTAACACAGTGAAACCCCATCTCTACTAAAAATATAAAAAATTAGCCAGGCGTGGTGGCGGGCGCCTGTAGTCCCAGCTACTCGGGAGGCTGAGGCAGGAGGATGGTGTGAACCTGGGATGTGGAGCTTGCCGTGAGCTGAGATCACGCCACTGCACTCCAGCCTGGGTGACAGAGCAAGACTCCGCCTCAAAAAAAAAAAGAAAAAAAAAGTAGGTACTTTATGGAGTGTGAGTGAGCATTAAATGAGATAATGCAAGAGGCTAGATCAAGGCCTGTTTTCACGCCATATCTTAACTTCCAGCCTGTCATTCAAAGTAAACCATAATGTGCCTCCAAATCTCCCTTCCTAAGCTTGCTCCTATGGTGCTCATCTTGATGTGCTCTATAGAGTCAAGCCACATCACAAAGCACTTTTAACTGTGAACGTGCTGTTCCTTTCAGTTGTCTAAGGTCTTGCACGTTACCCTGAGAAGCTAAATCCCAGGACACAGAGTCTGAGACTAGTGATTAAAAATATGTGCAACTGCCAGGCACAGTGGCTCACGCCTGTAATCCCAGCACTTTGGGAGGCCAAGGTGGGTGAATCACGAGGTCAGGAGTTCAAGACCAGCCTGGCCAATATGGTGAAACCCCATCTCTCCTAAAAATTAAAAAAAAAAAAAAAAATACCTGGACATGGTGGCAAGTGCCTATATCCCAGCTACTCAGGAGGCTAAGGCAGGAGAATCACTTGAACCCGAGGCGGAGGTTGCAGTGAGCCGAGATCGCGCCACTGCACTCCAGCCCAGGCAACAGTGCAAGACTCTGATTCAAAAAAAGAAAGATGTGCAACTATCTTTTCTACAACTTGGCCTCTAAATAAAAAACAACTCCCTTATATTTACTTGTCCCATTCTCTCTTTTTGGAATGTTGCCTATGCTACAACCTATACACGTGCAGATACCTCTCAAAATAACATCCAACTGGTACCTCCTTTCAGAGGCTAAACAGCCACCTCCTTAAAGGTATAGGTTGATCCTTATCCCTCTGTAACTTGTGACCAAGATATTCAGAGTTCTGCCACTAATAGTTAGACGTGTAATTATTCACTCCCTTACTCAAGTGAACCTTAATATTAACTTGATATTAACTGAGCTTTCTATGCCCAGCCTCACCTATAGGAAGACTAGATAAATGCTCAATAAATAAAGGACAAAGAAGAGGGGAAAAGATGAAGGAGGAGGAAAGCAAGATTTTAATGATAAGGACAATGACAACAAGTAAGCTCTTATGTCTCTGAATGCAAAGAGCTGTCCCTACTAACGATTTGCTTTCATTTTTTATTTCTGAACAATACATGGGGGTCATCTTCCCTACCTCCCTCTCATCCTTTGGGTGTGTGGAACCTCGGCTTCTCCTAATTTCTGAAAGTCAACAACCTCTTCAAGTATAATCTAAATAAACAGGGAGTTAAGTGGCTCCTGCCACCATTCTAAATGAATCAGTCCCACCTTTGATGCTGATGGGGATCAAGATGATGATGATGATGACGCACACTGGAGGTGGTCCAAATCACATATTACTCACTTTAATCTGATTTGGAAACAAGTAAAGACCCTTACACAGAAAAAATAATCTGGCGAGGGAGAGGGGCATAGGGGTATGAACTTTCTGTAGAATGACAGAAATCCACACAAAAAGAAAAACAAAAGTCTCATCCAGACTAGCAACTATTCAATAAACAAATTAAGGCTAATTTCCACAATACTTAGAATAGTTTTTTTCTGACTGCTTATTAGGACCCATTAGCAAGTTGTAAAATCAGTTTAATATATAAAGACTAGAATTTTTAAAATAAAAATTGAATATTAATTAAAAAGCATTATAATATTTTTTGTAGAACTTGTAATTCGGCTTTATTTTTAACACCCGTGCACATGCACGTATGTTTGTGTGTGTACCAGGTCATGATATAAAATATACTGCTGAGTGTTAAAATGTTTTAAAAATACTGAAATAGAACATTTATGTTTATATAAAGTAATCTCTGCTGACTGAGCTTTTCTGTTTTTTACTAGGCCATCCTCGTAAGATATTTGTTCTTGCCACCTATTGTTCACAACAACTCGGGTTCTTCAAGTTCAAGATAAGCATATGAAAACTGTATGAAAAATAGCATTGGGCACATGTGTCCCTTACTCGTGAAAAGGAAGGTGTCACTCTAGATAACTTCGTACACTTTCACTCGTATGCATATTTCTATCTTGTGTAAGTCCCTGACATCAGGACAAGGGATATTCCTCCCTAAGCTCCAGCCTTTATGGTCATGTTTGCTTATACACATTAACTCACTACTTACAGAGAGTAAATCAAGCACGTCTTACTTTCACTCCAAGCGTAGTCAACACTCATTAATAGCTGCAATAGTGGAAGTTTCGGAACTTGGTTTAAAACATCACTTCAACCCATCCCTTCTATTCCAGAATGCTCAAGTTCTTCTTATTGCACATTTTCCTCAGTACCCACTTTCCAAACTCCCAAGTATCATCCCACTTCTAACATCCACCTTTGTCCAAGATCACCTCACCTTCATTCTCCCCTCTGCGCATTTCTAAAGTTCAAGGTTATATTTTTGGAGGGCCTATCAATATTCTTCCATAACTGGCTAAAAAGGAATCCCCCAAACCGGAGCAACCTTGTTTTTCGATGGCATGGTGATATTAATAGCCAATCTTGGCTTTCTTAGATAAGCAAAAACACACAGCCATCAAGTATTGAAGACGAAAAGTTACATGTGGTATGTCCACTGATTTCAGCCCTTAAAATCTCTCAAAAGAGGAGTTTACTTTGGATTCCATCCATTTTCCAAGAGGTCACCTACATTCTTCCACCACTCACACAAGCATTGCCCACCACTATATTTTCACTGTCAACTGTTTGGAAACATACGCAACAGGGAAAAGTCTGAGTAAAGTAATTGATTCACTGAGTGTTTGGGTCCTAACTATAAATAATGAAGGATTCCCTGCTCTGTAGGATATAAAAAATTAGTGAGATATTCTTCCCAAAAATGAAGGCATCATCCTTAAATATAAAAACAAAGAAAGAAACATATGCTGAAAAGAACACAATAAATGTTTGTGGAATTGACTAAGCACAGGTTATAACATTAAGCACTAAG
Source organism: Piliocolobus tephrosceles (assembly GCF_002776525.5). Classification (NCBI taxonomy): domain Eukaryota; kingdom Metazoa; phylum Chordata; class Mammalia; order Primates; family Cercopithecidae; genus Piliocolobus; species Piliocolobus tephrosceles. The sequence continues at coordinate 43,590,005 of NC_045444.1, forward strand.
AAGAGGTACCAAAAGCAGTTCCTTCTACATAGAATGCCTTTCGTTCCCACTTTCCAAACTCGTCCTTACGGACCACAGTGACTGGTATCATCTTGTCCCCGATTTCCCTGATTCCCTAGAGAACTGGGTCCCTTTGCTCCCTTAACATGCAATCATCCCTTCATTCTCTCGGCAATTCAAAAATGATTTATTGACCGTGTGGTCTAGGCCAAGCATTGTGTTAGTTGCAAAAGTTACACAAAAGATGAATAAAACAGTCCCTTGCCTCCAGGAGCCTAGGGAAAGAATTTGAAAGGTTTTAAATTGGTGAAGGGCAATGACTTGTGCAGAAAGAATCAATCGAGGAATGAACAACTTGAAGTCTTTGCCCTCAGAGAGATCAATCACATCCCAGAATAAGAAATGGGGATGATAAAACCTAGGAGACTGTCGAAAGGCAAAACGGCAAAATCCAGAAAGCAGTCTTGCTTAGTAAGATTACTCTGAGCCTTGAAGAATCTGGGTCCCCCAAAAAGGAGGGAAGTGGGGGGCAATGGAGAGACCAGAACAGCCAGGGTTTGGCCTCAAGATGAATGAGAACTGACCTTGGGCGATCCCTCAGGACACCTATGCTAAAAGTCTCACCCAGATTCCCCCCTCTTCAAAACAACCTTCACCTACTGCACAAACCTCCACAAAATTTAGGAAGACTGAAATTTAAAGTTACTTTCCCAGTCACAGAAATAAAGGCCAAATACCCAGAGTCAACAATGAAGCAACCCTAATGGGCAAAGTGGAATGTTGGTCAGAGAGTGAAACCCAAAAATCAAACAACTGAAGAGCAGTGGCTCTGGAAAACAAAGCTGACGGATCACATAAGAGCCTTTATACATGTAAACAATCTCACATTTCCAGAACTGCCTAGAAGAGCACAGGAATAGTATTCGCATATGCGGTCAGTTTGAATATTAGGGGCAGAGGGTGTATTTGTGTTAACTCAGAAAAGGAAGCTGCCGAATCTCTTATTAGTTAATTTTGAGAGTGTGAGTTCAAGCAAAACTGCCTCCCATCTGAACCAAAGGCTGTGATGTGCCAACCACACCAAATTGATGAAGCTCTTTCAAAAGCAGTCTTTCATTTGAATGTCCTTCCAACAGACAAATCCTAGTTTAGAACTTCTGATTCTTAAACTTAACATGGCAAGCAAGAACACTCCATGGCCAACTGCTAAAAATGAGGAGGTAAATCTTCCATTTGGTTCTTCTGAGAACTGGAATTGGCCACAGAAAGAAACACAAAGTTTTCACTCCAAAAGATCAAAGAAGGCATTTTGTACCAGGAAACCCAATTCCAAATCCTCATTTCCAGGAATAAAGCCACAGTGCCCAGTGCTTGCTTGGGAAAATAAAACAGGAGATTCTGCGGATTCCAATTAAAATTTCTGATGGCTTTATTTCCCAGTCTCACCAGTTTAATGTTGCTAACATTTCATCCAGGCCCTGCTTTAACTTAAATACTGCTTCCAGCTCTGAATGGTCACACCTTACTACTGGGTAAAAAGGAAAGTGTCTTAACACTTCACGACAGCATTCTTTGCCCCATCCCAAGTGCTAGATATATAAGACAAGGTGATGCTGAAAAGTGCTAGCTTCAGCCCAGGCTGTGTCTCCCATAACTACAGCCAGGTGAAACCTCACTGCAGCCCACGCTATTTAGTTGCAATATTGGAAAGGAGAGTAGAAGCAGGAGAAAATAGGGGAGGAGGGGGACACACCTCAACCTTATTCAAATATAACAAACAATGAGCTTGCTTTACAATTATTTCCTGGGGTCTTGTCAATCAGCCGATAGTTCTTATGTGCCTACTGCATACAAGGCACCAAGCTAAATCTATAGTCAGCATAGTGCAGTAAAATATTCCCTAAATAATCATTATGTTAATGGTTATGTGTTTAATTTTCTTTATCATTTTACAAAAAAAGTATCATGTATGTAGGTTATAAAGTCTAAAAATAAAATCAGCACCTATGAACCCATCACCCAATCCAAAAACCAGAACATCACCAATACTGTATCATCTACCTACCTCCTCCATTTTTATTCCAGGTCCCTGCAACATACGCACACTCCACATAATCTTTATTCTGAAGTTGGGATTTCAGTGCAAGTACAAACGCATATTTATGACTACCTCCTATTCCTAACAAGTGAGTTGGCTTTCCAAATACAGTAGTAATACATAATTTCCTCTAGGTTCTTTTCTTTTTTTTTTTTGAGACGGAGTCTCGCTCTGTCACCCAGGCTGGAGTGCTGTGGCCGGATCTCAGCTCACTGCAAGCTCCGCCTCCCGGGTTCACACCATTCTCCTGCCTCAGCCTCCCGGGTAGCTGGGACTACAGGCGCCCGCCACCTCGCCCGGCTAGTTTTTTGTAGTTTTTAGTAGAGACAGGGTTTCACCGTGTTAGTCAGGATGGTCTCGATCTCCTGACCTCGTGATCTGCCCGTCTCGGCCTCCCAAAGTGCTGGGATTACAGGCTTGAGCCACCGCGCCCAGCCAGGTTCTTTTGTTTAAGTGAATCGTTGCTTTAAAGAAAAATATTAATAGAGTAAGTGGGACTCAGCCATGGTAAACTCAGGAAGACAGTACGTGCGTGAATGAAGTTTGACAATCACTGACAAAAGTGGCCAAGAACACGAGTTCTGAAGTCCTGCAGACCTCTGGTTCAAATCCCCATTCTACCACTGAAATTTGCCAAGCTTCAATTTCTTATTGTAGAAAGGTAAAGTAACAATAAGACATATGGTATTTGTGGAAATGTCATGAAAAAGCACCTGTAAAGCCCAGTGCCTAGCACATATCCAGCACCCCTAAACTATGCTGTCATTAAAGCCACCCAAACATATCAAAGAGTTTTGCCACCATCAGTGGTTTGCTTCTCCAGAATTCCTACTGAGTTGGGCATGAGATGTCTTCACATAAAAATAAATCAAGATGCAAGGATCCAAGAGCAGAACAAGCCACAGACGACAGCTCCCAGTCCCAGCACTGATTCCATCTTCGCCTCATGACCTTGAAGAGCAGGATCATTTTTCAAATCCATTTCTGTCCTGTCCCCTCTCCCTCAGAAGACTGGACTACTCAATCCAAGCCTGAGAATTACCTAGAAGCCTATCATGACCATCACGGGACTAGTTCAGTCCAATCTAGGGCAAGATAGAGGCATAACCTCTATCTCCGGACTCAATCTCTGTTATACCTTTCTTGGACACATGAAGAAAATCTGGCAAATCACTACTTTGAAAAAAATTCATTACAATTCTATTAATCAAATTAAATTCCTCACTTCTGAAATTAATACATTACATTCCTGAATATGGCATCTTTACTCTGAATCCTTAATAGTCCTTTAAATTCCTCACAGATAACAACAAACTTGCTTGGATTCAAATGATCACTCTCTTCCAAGGTACAAAAGTTCTAACACTACTATCTAACTCAGGTTTTATTTAAAATCACCCTCACCATTTCAAGGAAAACTCAACAACAGAGCTGGAAAGGGAGGGCATGAACCCAATCTATAATCATCCCAATCCTTAGTCTTTGTCACTTATCCGAAATTTATCTATACATCATTCACCACCTGTGAGTACCCGCATAAGAGGTAACAGTAGAAGTGCTATTATCCAACACCCAGTTACATCAACTTAAGGCCTACATTTCAGCTTCAAAAGAATTCCATTTTTTAAAATTCCAAGACAGAAACTAAAAACAAATGAATCACAAAACAAGTGATCGAAGTCCCATCCAGGCATAAGATAACCTTCTGACCCCTATGTCCCCATCAGTGAAATGGATGAGGCCCATATTCCAAACTTAAGCAGTCTGCACACTATAAAGCTGCATGGAGAGGCCGATGTCTGAGGTCAGCACAAGTCTAGTGTCTGCTGGCTGCCCAAGCCTGGGCCCCTGGCCAGCAACCCACCTCCAGAGACAAGTGCCAGGACATACTATAGTGTTTCCATTTAAGGCCCGCCACTTGGATCAGCCCATCTCTGAAATTTCTTAACACCACCTTTCCAGGAAGAATTTTTTTGGGGAAAAGGGAGGTGGTGTCTATTTTTTGCCACCGCCTTCCCTTGGGCTGTCAGAGCAATCTGCATCTCTGGGACAGGATTCTTTAAAACCACTGGGTTATGTCTCAATTCATGGGCCTCTTTTCAAAAATATGTAAAAACACGTATGGAACAACCCCTTTGCCCATCATCTAACTCTTATCATACATCCCTCAAAAAAGAAAGAAAAGCCCAATAAAATTGACAAGTCCATTGTATTACCTTGCTGCCTCTCCCCAAAAGTCAAATTCATGACAACTTTTTAATCAAGACTTTTCTTATGTTACTAAGTGGAACGTTTTCTTCTCTAAGTAGCTTCTCTTCCATGCAAGCGGCGTTCAAATCTCCAGGGGAGAGGAGGGGTGGGGAGGGGGTGGGAGACTATCTGGCACAAACTGGACAGAGCCGAGCCAGTCTAGAACCCGACGGAAGTTATTGAATCCAGCGGCCCCAGAGGCCCACATCTCTTCTTAGGGCGCCCGAGGTTCTAGCCTCACTGTTTTGGTTACAGTGCTGAAGGAAGGGTTTTAAACTTGGCAAAGTACCGTGCAACATCTGTAACCACATTTGCCTTCTGGGGATCGGAAGATGAATCCCACATTCCTGGCTTTGAAGCTTTTTGAAACTGCAGCTAGGAAGAACCGAGGGAGGGAGGGAGTTGAGCAGAGTTTATTGGCTGTCTCTCCAGCAGAAAATTCCTCTTGGAAGAGATGGATATTTTGAGGGTGGGGGAAATTCGCCTATCTATCTCCTTACTCTCTACTAAGCTCAGCTAGGAAGGTGAGCCCCGTGGCCCCGCGGCCAGATCGATTTACAAGTCAGAGTCGCATACCCTGAAGGAGTTCACAACACACACACACGCACACAGGCACGCACACACACCCCAATGCAAACCTGAGACCCCAGCTCCACGCCTCTGCCCTCCCCTCCCCCCAATATCCCACCAGCAGTTCAGGCCCAAAGCAAGACAGTTTTGTTTCGCGGCTGCTTCCCCCACGGAGTGGGGATCAAGCTTGGGGGAGAAAGGAATGAAAGCGAGGGGGAGGCACCGCAGACGCCCACCCAGCCACCCCCGATCCCTGCCTCTTCTCCCGCTAGGCTACCTCCTCCCTCGGTCCTCCCGGCTCCAGCAGGCGCGGCAGGCGACCTGCGCTCACCTCGGGTCCCGCCGCGGCCGGGGGCTGAGCCGGGGGAGGCGGAGTGCGAGGCAGCCGGGCGCTGCAGGTCGGCGCGGCGCGGGGCGGCGCGGGGCGGGGCGGGGCGGTGCAGCCGGCGAGGGAGCCCGGAACTCTGCGGGGCCGGCAGCCGGGGACCGAGGGCCGGCCCAGAGCGGCGGCGGCTGCGGCTGCGGCTGCGGCGGCTGCAGCGGAGCGGTGCGTGGGGCCGGCGGCTTCCCAGCCCTAGGGCCGGCGCGGCTGGCCGAGGAGCAGGCTGGCAGCGGCAGCGGCGGCAGCGGCAGCCACCCGGGGGAAAGAGCCGGGGGAGGGCGGGGAGGCGGGGTGAAGAGGAGGAGGAAGGGGAGGAGGGCGGGCGGAATAAACTTCCCGAGGCGCAGAGGCTCGGGCTGGGAGCACGGTCGCGGGCGGGGCAGGCGGACCAGCGGTACTTGCCCCCGGGGGCGGTGGGGGAGACCGTCACAGAGAGTAGAAAAGTTCCCCCAGCGCCGAGGGGGAGGCTGCGGCGGCGGCGGCGGCTGCAAAGAGCAGGAGCCGGAGCGGGAGGAGCGGGAGGAGGAGGAGGAGGAAGTGGCTGCGGAGCGCTCGGCCAATGAGTGTCTGGAGCTGTGATTAACCAGGCAGCAACACATCATTTCCTCCCGGCGCGGATCCAGGGAGCCGGGAGGGGAGAGAGGAGGCGGCGGGGCGGGGCCGTCCCCGCGCCCCCTGCAGGCGCCCGGCCGAGGGCGAGCCCGCCGAGCCCCGCCGAGCCTGACCGCGCGGCCCCCGGCGCGCCTGGCGCTGTCTGGCTGGTCGCTCGGTCCGCCGGATGGAAGCTACAAGCGCGCCGCCAGCGGGGCTCCTCGGAGGCGGCGGGGCAGGCCCGAGCTGGGCTCCCGTGGCCGGGGTGGGAGGAGAAGAGGCCGCGCGGCACGGGTGAGTGCCCAGGTAGGCGCGGGCGGGGCCGTCTGGACAGCTCCCGAGGGCGCGCGGGGCAGGCGGGCGGGCGGCCGGGCGGGCATCCCGGGCCCAGGGACTGCGGGCGGCGACCTACTCGAGCCCCGCATGTCAGACTTGGGCTAGATTCTCAGAGAGAAACCTTAGCATTCTCATCCAGGCCATCTCTGACCTGCCTTCAAATCCCCTTCCACTTTGCTCATTTCCTTACAAGGTCTAGGGTTATGCAAGAGCTTGCCATGTTCGCCGTTGGCTTCCTTAGTAACAGAAATAAGCATGGAGGGGCTTCTGCAGTGATCTAGCCCTGTCCTAGGCGCCATGGGAGCTTACAGTGGAAAAGCAGGAACATTCTCCGCTACAGAGAGGCTGATAACCTCGGTCCTTAGATACACAAAAACGCCCCAGTGTGCTAATATTACCCAGAGCATCAAAAAGGCAAGCAAGGATCAAATTTTGCATGGTTCCTGCTGAGTGTAAAGGAAAGCACTAAGCCATTTTCTCTGCCCTCTAGAAGCTTATAATGTACAATCCTATCACAAAGCAAAATAAAAACATGAAACCTATAAATGGGAATGCCATAAAGTATTTTTATCTCTACAGGTTCATTCATGCAGAGGGCATTTATTGGGTGACTGCAGTACTGCAAAATGTTGCAAAGGAAATGGAAGATCTGGTCCCTGCAGGTTGGGAGTTTACAATCTAATTAGAAACACAAGGCATATATATGTGAAAAAACTAGAATCCCCAGCTGTAAGCAAAAGGATGGAGTAGGTGGGGGCATTTTTTTCATAAAGAGGAGGGCTTTGTACCTGTATGATTGGTGAGGATCAGGAGAGGCAAGTTCAGTACCAATCAAGGCAAGAGCACCTATATGTGTCCCTGCTCCATACAATGATATAATAGGGCCCTCATTGTCACTTGGCTGAAGTGTCAGCTCTGCCACTTACAAACTGTTTTGACCTGGGGCACATTTTTAACCTAAGAAGGGAATAAAGGTTGTCTTGTGAGGTGGTTGTACAGTTCAAATGAGATTACAAACGTGAAAGCTTGTGAAGCTCAATCATGTACATTCATGGAGTCCTCTTTGTACAAACTAGCCCCTTCTTGGTAACCTTTAGAGTTCCCTCCTAGGTTGTAAGCTGCAAGAGGGCAGGGACCAGGTCTGGTTGTATTCATCGTGTATCACACTGCCTAGCAGAAGGGTTCATGTGGGTGACCAATAAAATTTTGCTGAGTAGGTAAATGAATTAATGAATCCCGTTATGCTTTGAACAGTTCCTATTATTTGCTCCTTAAGCAGTTCTTTCAATAGTGGTCTTATTGTGTGGCTGGCTCAGTGAAAAACCCTCTAACTCAACCTCCTGTGACTAACTTGTGTGCCAGGAGGCTGGGAGAATTCTGGATGGTACTGTCAGAGGCATTCGAACCAGAGAAACTCCATTTTGAATGAGGGCTAGGAAAATGAGGCTGAGACTGGCTGGACTGCATTCTCAGAAAGTCAGGCTTTCCTAGCCTCTAGACGTTTACAGCTAAGGGAACAAATTAATAATGTTTACTAAACAAACCCAGACTTGGGAGTGTCCAGATATCCCGATATCTGGAGAACAAAGGTATTCCTAATTTTGCTTTAAAAGTAATATTGATTCTTGCAAAATACAGTAATTAATTTATTTATCGCAAACTTATAGCAGAGCACATCTCCCGGTATATACAAGCGATGTACCTAGCATGGAATCGTTCCTCCTCTTACTTTCAGCAACATCCTACTTTGTCTATGGAGTAGGTGTCCTTTCACCACTTTACTTTCTTAATAAACTGGCTTTTACTTTACACTGCGGACTCGCCCTGAATTCTTTCTTGCGTGAGATCCAAGAACCCTCTCTTGGGGTCTGGATCGGGACCCCTGCCCTGTAACATATACCTGACAACCACAGATGGGACTTCAGTGCAAAAACCCTGATCCAGCAGCTACCTTTGGGTAAGTGTTGGGGTCCTGTAACAGTACTTGTGGCCTTTTAACATAAAGAGAGAGTGTGTGTGTTTGTGTGTGTGTGTGTGTGTGTGTGTGTGTAAAGCAAGAGGCAAAAGGCTTCTGCACTCCTCCACCAGGATACAGCCTTCCACACAAGCCCTGTGCACACAAAGATACAGCCCTTTGGCTTGGACACCTTAATCCGGGGTTTCTCAACCTTAGCACTATTGACATTTTTGACTGGATAATTGTTGTGAATGCTGTCCTGTGCATTGTAAGATGTTTGGCAGCATCCTTGACCTCTACTCACTAACTGCCAGAACACCCTCCCGTCACAGTTGTGACAACCAAAAATGTCTCCAGACAGTGCCAAATATCTCCTGGGAGGGGGTGCCAAACTACCTCCTGTTGAGAACTGCAACCTTACTCTAAGATCTAATTCACTGATTGAACTCTGGTGGAAAATCACACTAGTAAAGTTACTTGGAGGAAATACATCTTCTGTTATTCTAAGATTTTCAGATCTCCTCAATCATATGTTTCAAGGAGCACGACTCTTGCTAATTAATTGCCTGCTGCATTGTGAATTGGCATCTCTTCTGTTTTCTGCATATCCTCCTCCTTTACACCCAGATCAACATGTTCATTTCTAAAAGTCAACAGCTTTCAAAAACTATTAAGAAACAGGGTCTTGAGCAACATAAGAGTCCTGTTTGATATTTTTCTATAAAATTGGGGGAATTTATTTTATAAAATTTTGCAGACAGCTTCTCTGTCACAGTGTGTTAAGCTTTTAGACTTACAAACAATAACCACATCCTCTTTGTACTCAGATTGTGATACAGTATATAAGTCTTAATTTTTTAAATTATTTTATTTAACATATTTAACCTCACTGAGTACTTTTCTTTCATCTTGGAACCATTTCTTTTTGGTTTCAGAGAGAGGTTTTATTTCATAATGGGATAAAAACATGTTTTCTTAGCTGGGTGCAGTGGCTCACGCCTGTAATGCCAGCACTTTGGGAGGCTGAGGCGGGTGGATCACTTGAGATCAGGAATTCAAGACCAGCCTGGCCAACATGGTGAAACCCTGTCTCTACTGAAAATACAAAACTTAGCCAGGCTTGGTGGCACGTGCCTGTAATCCCAGCTACTCGGGAGGCTGAGGCAGGAGAATCACTTGAACCCAGGAGGCGGAGGTTGCAGTGAGCCAAAATGGGGCCACTGCACTCAAACCTGGGCGACAGAGTGAGACTCTGTCCCAAAAAAAAAAAAAAACATGTTTTCTTAAAATCTATAACACAAAAATCAGCTTAATTATCAACTTCCAGAAGCAGGTTCTTCAGAATATTGGTGGGATATTTGAGAGCTGGCGATAATTCATAAAAATCCTGATGGATTGATGTGCTGTTCAACTTAATAAAGGTTTCTTGAAGAAAAATAAAGATTAATAGTGGAAGGAAGGAACAAACAAATCCAGATAAGTCTATTCACTAAGTAATGGGCATGTAGAATGAAAAAAAAAAAATCCCTCCTTATAGAAGACCATGTTTGTGATGTGAACAGATTTTTATTCAGCAAACAATATCATCCGTCTTATTAAATAAGGTTATTTGAAGCACAGGTTTTATATAGTTTTGTTTATATTTAGTTTTAGTTTCATAGTTGTATAGTGGTTACAATATATGCAGATGAGTTTATACGGGTAGGCATCCACACAACCTAGAAAAATGGCAAAGGTTGAGGGTTGAATGTGGTATATGGTTAAAATAATTTTCCAATTTCTATTTTGTTAGACTAGAATAATGACATATACTACTAGGGAGGTCTCCAGGTTCTCTATGAATTCTTGAAATTTGTGCTTTTGCATCAATCACAATGTTTTCACAACAATATATTAAAGAAATTCATATTGTGTATATTGTGGATCATATGAGTGTCTACCATGCAACTATGACCCCATTGCCTTTTTTGCTATGTGCCTAAAAGGAAATCCACCTTATTTAAATGATGTTTTAATAAAAATAAGGCATTCCTGAAGGTTCATAATCATTTTTTAAAAAAAGGTACATACATTTTAAAACTATGTATATCACTGAAGTGTGAGAAATACCAGCCCAGATGCATCATAACTGTTCTTAGAGAATAATGAATTAAAAGGCCCTGAGATCTGAAATTTAGTCCTAATCCTGAGGCCCTAAGAAACCAATATTATATTCTAAAGATCTAAGCAACTCGATCAAAATGGTGGGGGGTGGAAGACAAAATCATAAGCAGAAAGGATCACTAAAAGTCCTGTCTGGCTTGGCACCCTTTTTCTCAAAAGGTAAACATTTAAACCAGTCAGGACAGACATTTGTTTATCTTCCAAGTTAAACTTTCCCAGGTGTATCAATGACTCATTAATTGTGCATTTCATATAAGAGTTCACTGGCCACCTACCATATTCAGGGAACTGTGAGAGTTATACACAGAGTCCTCAAGCTGCCTATAGTTGAAATGGGAGGTCAATGCAGTCACTTCTGGCATGGCAGACTACATACAAACCACTGTGTGACTATGGGCCAACAGGGTGACATCAGAGGCATTACAAAATTATGCCAATTATTTATTAAATGGTATTGAGGCACTTGGAAAAAAAATTCTGTTAGTGCCTCCCCTCAAGCCATTCCTGAAAATATTTCCAAAAGGAATAAAAAGTTAAATATATACACATATATTTAATCATAAAGTTAACTCAAAGCAAATGTAGGTAAATATCTTCAGATGGGAAAAGAACTTTCTAAATAAAAGCAATGGAAGAAATAAAGGTTGATTTGCTTGACTACAGGAAAAAATTTCCCTAACATTTTGATTTTTGTCCAAAATGTTCCCTAAAAATTTTTAAGAAACAATCAAACAAAAGAATATATTTTCTTTTTTTTTCTTTGAGATGGAGTCACTCTGTCACCCAGGCTGGAGTGCAGTGGCATGATCTCGGCTCACTGCAAGCTCTGCCTCCCAGATTCACGCTGTTCTCTTGCCTCAGCCTCCCAAGTAGCTGGGACTACAGGCGCCCGCCACCACTCCCGGCTCATTTTTTGTATTTTTAGTAGATACGGGGTTTCACTGTGTTAGCCAGGATGGTCTAGATCTCCTGGCCTGGTGATGCACCCACCTCGGCCTCCCAAAGTACTGGGATTACAGGCGTGAGCCACTGTGCCTGGCCTTTTCTTTGTATTTTCAACACATGCTCAAAGGGTTAAAATCTTTAATTATAAAAAGTTTCGGCCGGGCGCGGTGGCTCAAGCCTGTAATCCCAGCACTTTGGGAGGCCGAGACGGGTGGATCACAAGGTCAGGAGATCGAGACCATCCTGGCTAACACGGTGAAACCCGTCTCTACTAAAAATACAAAAACTAGCTGGGTGAGGTGGCGGACGCCTGTAGTCCCAGTTACTCGGGAGGCTGAGGCAGGAGAATGGCGTGAACCCGGGAGGCGGAGCTTTCAGTGAACTGAGATCGGCCACTGCACTCCAGTCGGGGCGACAGAGCGAGACTCAGCCTCAAAAAAAAAAAAAAAAAAAAAAAAAAGTTTCAAATAAACAAAATGTACCATCTAATAGAGCGTTAAGCAAATAGTATGACTAGACAAGGAAAATTTAAATTATTACATATGAGATTTAGGAAAAACGTTTACCCTTTCTAAAATTCTAAGAAAAGATAATACATACAAACAAAACTGAGATAAAATATTTAATATAATTATTTCACACAATTTGTCAGCAATTAAACATATTCTGTATTGGCGAAATTGCCTTTATAAAGGACATAGTTGCTATGGAGCGTGTAAACTGGAAAACAATTTCTGGAAGATAATTAGGTGATATGTATCAAATATTTTAAAAGATTTGTACCCTTGGACATTTTAATCCCATTTCAGAAACTTATGCCATGAAAATAATTATTATTGCACAAAAATTTATGTAAAAGAATAATTACTATCTAATAACTTCTGAAATTCCAACAATAAAGCCTAAGTTGAAAAAAAATCAAAAACAAAGGTAATATTCCAATTCCATAACCCTTATAAGCACATTCCTCCATCAAATGTATACACAAAGAAAAAAGACTAGAAGGAACTATTCCAGGATGTGCAATAACATGAATTATGACTGACTTATTTTCTTCTTTACACATCTATGTGTTCCAGTTCTTCTAAAACATACTACTTTTATAAGCAGAAATAATAAACATTATAAAAATAGCAATGCACATATTTTTAAAGGGTCTGACAATCATGGGACAAGACCTAACTGGTAAGGATTTTTATTTGTGAAGTGGGAGGTGCGGTGTTGTGAATGGAATTCAGATTTGACATTTTTGTTCTCTGGTAGTAGGTCCATCTCTTTCAGAAGAAATTTTTTCAGAGAACTCATAGAGCTTTGACTTGCCTCTTTTGCCTGCAGCTCAGGTTCTTTGTGACAACCTCCTTGTAGCCTCAAGGGATAGATGCCCATCAGGACTGTCCATGGTCTTGCTCACATTCTGAAGCTTCTTGAGTTTGTAATTTACTTAATTATGTTAATTTAGCTACGTTGTTGAGATGTGGATTTTAAAAGCTAGTCCCATGGCGGGAAGATCAAATTAATTTCTTCCTGAAATTAAACAAATGTCTTTCAAATATAACTGTGTGGCTCTTAGTAGAATCCAGCACTACAGTGGCTTTTCAGTTTTAGGAAGCATTCTGTTTCCTGATGGGTCTTCTGAGCAATGGCATCATGAAGACACTTTCATGGATAAGAAATCAGATTAATTTTCTAAGTCCTAATGTAGCCCCATTCTACCAATATCTAAAATCCAAAGGCTTCCTTTTTATTAACCTACTTTTGTTCAGTGAAACTCCAGAGAGCAACTGCTAAGGTTAATTACATATATGTAGTGGAGAACTAGGTGTGTGACCCTAGGCAAGTAACTTCAGATTTCAGAGCCTAGTTTTTCCTCAGGTGTAGAGGGAGGGGTGGGTTGCACCTTGGAGGTCTCTGCATTTTGAAATTCCTCAAGTTAAGTTGGAATTCCTAGGAAGTTAATTGTTTGAAGTTGCTGATACTGCATTTGACGTTTCTGAGGAAGAAGAGCTTAAAATTTCTAGAAAATTACAGAAGACCAGTGTTACTAGAGTGAAGTGAGCATGTGGTGAAATGACTATGGAGGAGGATGAGGTAGCCTGGCCAATTATGCAGGTCTCACAAGTCACCATCAAGGGAAGTGATTAAAAGGGTTTAAGTGGGCCGGGCGCGGTGGCTAACACCTGTAATTCCAGCACTTTGGGAGGCTGAGGTGGGCGAATCACCTGAGGTCGGTAGTTCAAGACCAGCCTGACCAACATGGAGAAACCCCATCTCTACTAAAAATACAGCCGGGCATGGTGGCCCATGCCTGTAATCCCAGCTACTTGGGAGGCTGAGGCAGGAAGATTGCCTGAATCCGGGAGGCGGAGGTTGTGGTGAGCTGAAATCACACCATTGCACTCTAGCTTGGACAGCAAGAGCAAAACTCCATCTCAAGAAAAAAAAAAAAACGGGTTTAAGCAAGGAAGTGAGTGACAAATTTGCTTTACATCGCTTATCACTATACCCAGTACATCCGTATGTCTCTATTAATCATGTTTTTTCCTAATAAGTATTTTACTGTTTAAAAAAAGAAAGGCTGGGCGTGGTGGCTCACACTTGTAATCCCAGCAGTTAGGGAGGCCGGGTTGGGTGGATCACTTGAAGTCAGGCGTTCAAGAACAGCCTGGCCAACATGGTGAAACCCCATCTGTACTAAAAACACAAAAAATTAGCTGGTCATGGTGGTGGGCGCCTGTAATCCCAGCTACTTAGGAGGCTGAGGCAGAATTGTTTGAACCTAGGAGGTGGAGTTTGCAGTGAGCCAAGATCGTAGCATTGCACTCCAGCCTGGGCAATAGAGCAAGACTGTGTCTCAAAAAAAAAAAAAAAAAAAGAAAGAAAGAAAAAATGCAAGTATGCCAGCACAGTGGCAGATGCCTGTAATACCAGCACTTTGGGAGGCTGAGGCAGAAGGATTTGCTTGAGCTCAGGGCTTGGGCAACATGGCAAAACCCCATATCTACAAAAAATACAAAAATTAGATGGGTATGGTGGTACCAGCCTATAGTCCCAGCTACTCGGGAGGCTGAGGTGGGAGGATCACTTGAGCCCTGGAGGTCAAGGCTGCAGTGAGGGAAGATGGTGTCACTGCACTCCAACCTGGGCAACAGAGTGAGACCCTTTCTCCAAAAGAAAAAGCCGGGCGCGGTGGCTAAAGCCTGTAATCCCAGCACTTTGGGAGGCCGAGACGGGCGGATCACGAGGTCAGGAGATCGAGACCATCCTGGCTAACACAGTGAAACCCCGTCTCTACTAAAAATACAAAAAACTAGCAGGGCGACGTGGCGGGCGCCTGTAGTCCCAGCTACTCCGGAGGCTGAGGCAGGAGAATGGCGTAAACCCGGGGGGCGGAGCTTGCAGTGAGCTGAGATCCAGCCACTGCCCTCCAGCCTGGGAGACAGAGCCAGACTCCGTCTCAAAAAAAAAAGAAAAAGAAAAAGAAAAATAGAAACGAAAACGTACAAGTACAAAAGGATACATTGGATTCAGAGTCCAGAGTGCTAACTATTACACCATGGAACCCACAAAAGGATATATTGTACAGTGAAAAATAAATTCCAGAACCACCATTGTTTCCCAACTACCCATTTCCCTCTCAATAATGCCAGCTTCGCAGGCGCGGTGGCTCAAGCCTGTAATCCCAGCACTTTGGGAGGCCGAGACGGGCGGATCACGAGGTCAGGAGATCGAGACCATCCCGGCTAACACTGTGAAACCCCGTCTCTACTAAAAAATACAAAAAACTACCCGGGCGAGGTGGCCGGCGCCTGTAGTCCCAGCTACTCGGGAGGCTGAGGCAGGAGAATGGTGTGAACCCGGGAGGCGGAGCTTACAGTGAGCTGAGATCCGGCCACTGCACTCCAGCCTGGGCGACAGAGTGAGACTCCCTCTCAAAAAAACATAATAATAATAATTATGCCAGCGTCTATGTATCCTTAAAGAGATGTTCTAGACATATGAAAGTATACATGTATTCTCTTTTGTCTTAACACAGATGATATGCTATCCACACTCTTCTATCCTTTGCTTTCTTTTTTTTTTTTTTAAGTAACCTAAAGGTTTATCTTGAAGATTAGTAGTTCTCTATTGATAAACAGTCTTCATTATTTCAACACAGTTGTTACACCCAAGCGTGTACTGTTGTTATAGTGCCACCTCCCTCAAGGAAGCAGAGAACTCTAGACTTGGAAGGGACAGAAGATCTCATTTAGTCCCAGCCTGCCTTTAACACAGAAAAAGTTTGTCCCTGAAAATCAATGTGACTCTTCAGGTTCCGTAGCAGGTTACGGCAAGGCTGGAACTAGAACTTGGTTCTTCTGTGATTATGAAGTTATACATGTTGTAATAAAAAATACTTTTTTGTTGTTTTAGAGACAGAATCTCACTCTGTAGCCCAGACTGGAGTGCAGTGGCGCTATCATAGCTCATCGTAGCTGCAAACCCCTAACCTCAATTTATCCTCCCAATTCAGCCTCCCAAAGCCCCGGGATCACAGGCATGAGCCACTGTGCCTGGGCTAAAAATACTTCTTAAATGGTATGCCTGGTAAGATTTAATTTTTGTTCTTTAAACAACCATATATGATGCGTACAAATGAGCTTGAAAGGCTATATGCCAAGATACTGACAGTGGTAATCTTGGGATGATGGCAGTGCTGATGATATTATACTCTTATACTTTTCTGGGCGTTTTTCTCTTTTGACGGAGTCTCACCCTTGTGCCCAGGCTGGAATGCAGTGGCACGATCTTAGCTCACTGCAACCTTCACTTCCAGGGTTCAAGCAATTCTCCTGCCTTAGCCTAATGAGTAGCTGGGATTGCACGCATGCACCACAATGCTCAACTAATATTTTTTATTATTATTTTTGGTAGAGATGGGGTTTCACCATGTTGGCCAGGCTGGTCTCAAACTCTTGACCTCAAGTGATCAGCCTGCCTCAACCTCCCAAAGTGCTGGGATTACAGATGTGAGCCACCACTCTCAGCCTCTTTTTTGGGTTTTGACAGCAACTTTATTGAGATATAATATACATATACATACCATACAATTCGCCCATTTAAAAGTGTACAATGGTTTTTCACATATCAAATAGTTGTGCAACCATCACTGCAATCAATTTTGAAACATTTTCATTACCCCAAAAAGAATTCCTGCAGCCATTAGCAGTTTCTCAACATATTTATACATCTTTCCACAATTTAATTTTTTTATTTGTATAAATTTAATGGGTACAAGTGCAATTTTGTTACATGGCTATATTGAGCAGTCATATGCTTTTTATTCATATATTGTATTTCCTAAAAGTCTTGCAATAATTGTTACTTTATAATAAAAATAAACATGTTAGAAATAAAGTTAAAATAATGCAACATATACTATAAAAAATAAACATAGGCTGTGCACAGAGGCTCATTCCTGTAATCCCAACACTTTGGGAGGCTGAAGAGGGAGGGCTATTTTATAATCCCAACACTTTGGAAGGCTGAAGAGGGAGGACTGTTTCAGGTCAGGAGTTCAAGGCCAGCCTGGGCAATATAGTGAGACCCCTATATCTTCGAAAAAAGAAAAAGAAAATTAGCCAGGTATGGTGGCACATACCTCTAGTCTCAGCTACGCAGGAGGCTGAGAGACTGAGGCAAGAGGATTGCTTGAGCCCATGAGTTCAAGGCTGCAGTGAGCCAAAATTGTGCCACTAGACACCAGTCTGAGCAACAGAGTGAGACCCTGTCTCAAAAAAAAAAAAAAAAACAAAAAAACAAAAGAGAGAGAGAAAAGTATTTCAATGCAGGTAAAACTGATTTTACTGTCCAATGTAAGTAGATATGATATTTTAGATAAATTTATCTTGCTTTTTTCATTATTCACGTGTTATATGTAAATATAAATACACATGGTTTTCTGTGACTCCTCGAGTTTTGTTGTGAGCATTGTCCCAGATCATTAGATAGTCTATGAGAGTATGATGGTGATGGGGAATCTCATTGTTTCCTTAGGATAGATTCTTTTTTTTTTTTTTTGAGACAGAGTCTTGCTCTGTCGCCCAGGCTGGAGTGCAGTGGCACGATCTTGGCTCACTGCAACTTCTGCTTCCCAGGTTCAAGTGATTCTTCTGCCTCAGCCTCCCAAGTAACTGGGATTACAGGTGCACACCATCTTGCCTGGCTAATTTTGTATTTTTAGTAGAGACGGGGTTTCACCATGTTGGCCAGGTTGGTCTTGAAATCCTGACCTCAAGTGATCTACCCGCCTCGGCCTCCCAAAGTGCTGGGATTACAGGTGTGAGCCACCGTGCCCAGCAGGATAGATTCTTAAAAATAGGACTCCAGATCATATTTCCAATTGTCCAGTAATAAGAACTCTCTGCAGTGGCTTGTCCATCTTACCACATCATCTTTGTCACCACACCTTCTATTATCATTGCCAGTTTGGAAATTTTAAAAGTTAGTTACTTCAATCTGAATATTTGATTGCTAATGAGATTGTACCTTGTTCATAAATATATGTTAGCTGTTTATTTGTCTAATTTTCTTTTTCATTAAGGCCCTTTGCATACTGTTCCATTAGCACTTTAGTATTATTTTTGTTGAAAATAGTATAAAGCGGTTTAAGTTTTTTTCCTGCTGAGGACTGACCAGGTAGAAATTCTAATCTGTAAACAACTTTTTTTTTTTTTTTTTTTTTTTTTTTTTTTTTTTTTTTTTGAGGCGGAGTCTCGCTCTGTCGCCCGGACTGGAGTGCAGTGGCCGGATCTCAGCTCACTGCAAGCTCTGCCTCCCGGGTTTATGCCATTCTCCTGCCTCAGCCTCCGGAGTAGCTGGGACTACAGGCGCCCGCCACCTCGCCCGGCTAGTTTTTGTATTTTTAGTAGAGACGGGGTTTCACCATGTTAGCCAGGATGGTCTCGATCTCCTGACCTCGTGATCCGCCCGTCTCAGCCTCCCAAAGTGCTGGGATTACAGGCTTGAGCCACCGCGCCCGGCAACAACTTTTAAAGATTAACTTAGTTCCCACTTATTAATTTTCCCATCTTTGCAGTGGGGCTGGCTCCCTTTCTCTTGGGAACTGTTTTCATTTCCATGATACTGAAGGAGTCACCAGTGATGAGGGAGGGAACAGTCTGAAAAGTTTGTTTTATTTTGATAAAATGGTTGTTTGCCAATTTTATTCTATAGCTTCCAAAATAATATTGTATATACTATCAATAATATAAAAACTGCATTAAGTAATGTTTGATTTCCCTAAGTAACCAGAAAAATTGTGTTCAACCAAATTCATCTATCCCTATCAAGGTTAACATCAACACTGAGTCAAATAGTACCAGAGCATAAAATTTACCAAATCTTGTTTTACTTTTCTCTTTGACGAACGTGAATTTTTAAACCAATGAACAGTCTGAAGTTTGACTATGACTCAGTTCCTCCTAGTGCTCTACCACAGAGTACAAAAGGTTACCAAATCCTCCAGTTTCTAACACAGAAATCCAATTTGGAATGAAGGAAATAAACGTCCCACTCTTTAACAGCTAAAGATGTTACTGATCACATCTAAGAATTTAGAGTTTCAAAATGTGAATTGTGAAAACATTTTAATCTCTGCATAATGGAAAGGACTTGGAAATGGAAAAGAAATACGCATACAAGAAGGAAAAAAATTGTTGGTGCCAGTGGTTATTCCTAGATAGAAAATGGCCACATAATCTATTTGGTGATAAAGGAGAAGAAAAAGGCAATTTATTGATCTGGATGAACATGTTCCACACAACCTCTCGTAGAGCTGAGATGAGCTTTCAATTGGAAAAGCTTACTCTGTCGCTGCTAAAGGTCAGAAGTTCCCTGTTGGCAAATCAAGTGTGGATTTGTTGACAAATCAAGTGTTCATCAGAAGTTTTTCTGCAGTGAATTTTCTGCTTCCACTTGAATCTCAATTAGATAGATATTAGGCACCAGTGAAATTTCATAATCATAACACAGTTTTACTTAGATACTATTTGATCTTGAAAATAAAACAAAAATTGCTTTAGATGTTTACAATTATCACTACTCAGTCTTTGAAGTAGAATGATGGAATTTTCTATTTTGAAGAGAATTTTGAACTAATTTAATACAGCCCTCAATTTTTTTTTGAAAATTTGATGATATTAGGGTTTCTGTTTAATGAAGTTTCAAACATAAGCAAAAAGAGAAAAAATAGTGTAATGAATGCCATATATCTATCACCAGGTTGAACAACAATCAATATCAAGCCAGACTTGATTTACTTGATTTGTCTATTTCCCACTTTCTCTTTTTTTTTTTTGGAAGTATTTTGATGTGAAGTTTAGCCATCATGTGATTCCATCCTGACATCTTTCACTAAGCATGTCTAAAACATATGGACACCTGGGCGCCATGGCTCACACCTGTAATCACAGAACTTTGGGAGACCAAGATGGGCAGATCCCTTGAGACCAGGAGTTCAAGACCAGCGTGGCCAACATAGTGAAACCCCATCTCTACTAAAAATACAAAAAGTTAGCTGAGTGTGGTGGTGCACGCCTGTAGTCCCCGCTACTTGGGAGACCGAGGCATCAGAATCACTTATACCCAGGAGATGAAGGTTGCAGTGAGCCAAGATAGGGCCACTGTACTCCAGCCTGGGTGACAGAGTGAGACAGTATCTTAATAAGTAATAAATAAATAAATAAACAAGCATATGGACATTTTCTTACACAACCATAATGCTATTATCACATCTAACAAAATTAATGATTCTTTGGTATCCTCTAATCCCCAGTTCAGATTCTAATTGCCTGAAGTTTCTCAGGAAAGTCTTTCGTCAGATCAGAATCCAGACAGTGACCACTTACTGCATTTATCTGTTTGGCCTTTTAGGTCTCTTTTAACTTTGAGATCAGTTAGTCCTCCCTATTCCCCTAACCTTACCCATATTTAGAGTTGTTGTTGATGATGATCATGATGGCAATGCTACTGACTTGATGAAACCAGGTCAGTGGACTCCACCTCCATTTTACTTTTTTTTTTTTTTTCAATTGCTGAAGAAATGGAGGCTTAAAATTTGAATTAATTCCTCCAAAAGAGGTAGTTACCCAATGCAGAGTAGAATTCAGGTTTTCTAATTCCATTCTATCATGCTGTTTTCTATAATATATCATACTGCTATGCCATAATTTTACAATATCTATGATTTTTGTGCTATGGTGGTTCAGAATATATTAAAAACATTTTAAACACTCCTTCCATGTTTGTTTACATTTACAATTCCTAGTATTTTCCAAAAGGTAGTCGGGCTTTAGAATTTGCAGCTTGCTTTTCCCCAAAGCCTGACCCATTGAAGTTACTCTTTCAATGTTACTTTCTGAATATATTCCAAAATTGATAGAAAACCTTAAGTTTTCCAAGAACCCAAATAAATAATCTCAGAGTAAATCAATAAAAAGTATTAGTGCTGTCACTCAGATTTTGTAGCAGGACTAATTAAAGAGTATGCACCAAAACTTAAGATTAAGCATTATCAACTTAGAAAAATTCAAAAACAAATGGGAGTTTTCATTGACTTACTGTATTCTATCTTAGTTAAGCAGGGCACATAGTTTTCTGTTGGTGATACAATTAGTACATGAAATAAAGTATGGTGTGTGAAATAAAGCCTTTCTGTGTGTCCAGGAAGCACAAAAGTGGAAAGGACACAGAGGCATTGAGGAGAGAGAGCAAATCCTTCCTCATCCATTTCTTAAAGTCTCCAGAGAAGACAGGGAGAAGCACAAACTTAAATTCATTTAAATGGTTCCAGTTTTACCCTTCTGGACTTTAAGAAAATCAACCAACAAATTATTTTTTAAAAAAACAGTTTTAACTAACAACTTTTATTTGCATATGCTCTATTTTTTTTTAAGTCTGTGTTCTAGAATTCTGTTGTTGCTTTCAAACACCATAACTTTCTTACGTAAAAATGAAAAATTATTGGCCACACTTTTCCCCTCAGTCGTTATAAGGCTGTTAAACCAGGGATCACCTGTCACTCCCTGGTGTGTGTTTGTTTCAATCCCCAGATATATCTTAAGAGTTTTTAAAACGTTATTTGTTATTGTGGAATAGCTAATAGATTCTGTATGGTTGCTGCTGAATCTTTTTATTTCTTTGAGAAAGAAGGAGAAAAACCACATTGTTTTGAAAAACATGTTTTAAAAATAATTTTATAGATTGCAGAGTTTGTAAATGATCATGTTAATTGTTGGGAGGGGGTTCCCAACCTTGTTAATGTCCTCTTAGCATTAGGCTTTTGTTCCCCGGTATTGAATATGTCATTTTCTCCCACAGACTGCATTTCTAGGGGTATAATTGCTGTCTCCATGTAAAAGACAACTCATGTGCATAAATTTCCACTCGCTGAAACAAGACTCTGCCTCCCCTCATTTTAATGCAGATGTGATCCAGGGGGTAGAGTTACACTTACTTCCCCAAGCAAATGAAACAGATTACACATTAAATATTGTCTTTGGAACCAGGTGCACAGAAACAACCAATTACCTAGACAGCTCATCAAGGCCTGATATGTTTACCACATTGTTTTTGTTTTCTCTTTAAACATTTGGCGACTTATTCTGAGGCTTTCATTTCTCTATAATGAACAGAATATGTTTATTAATAAAGGCCCCCTTTGTGTGATTCACTAACAGTTGACTCACAAAAGCCTTTAAAACCATGTTTGAAAGTTTCTGAACTGAACTTGAGTTCCTGTGAAGACAAAGCCTCATTACTACAAAGAAGATACTGCTTCTGGTTCTTCTTGGCTAAATAATTGATATCTAAAATGACTTAAAGGAGGGAAAGGGTCATTAATTTGTGAAGAAGAGAAAGAGAGTGGGGAATGCTTGTGTTCCCCCTTTAGTTATGTTTTCATTGTTTGTAAAGGACAGGATCTATATAAATTTATGAGATTTTGGCCACTGCCAATTATATAATCTTGAGTTTTTATGCATATCATTGTTTCTTTAGGGATTTTAATTGGCCTAAAATGCAGATGAACTCAAGAGCTCTTTCAAGACTTGTTTCTGTTATTCTAAGAGACTTTTACCACTTCCTGAGGAGGGGCTGTTTCAGATTTCCACAAAGTCATTAACCTCCCAAAGAATGAGAATAGTAAGTGGAGTGGCAGGGCCCCAGAGATGTAGTTGGTACAAACTATCAGGAATGCTGGAGGCAGGGGTTTTGCGGTGGAGATGCCTGACAGTGAGCTCATGGAGGGAGGCTTGGCGATGGGGAACAGGGAAATGGTATCAGAGACCCCCTTGAAAGACTTCGTGGTAAATGGCTTGGAGATGCAGCATCGGCTCGTTGAGTGGTTAAGCAAGACTGACTTGCTGATAGAATCCCAAGCCCTTAAACCACTTATCCTCATAGCTTCCTTTCAAAGTTGGGGGAGCTCTAAGCAAAGTAGGTAAAAATGTACAACAGAATAAAATTCTGTATGTGTGTGCATGCTGGATGGGGCCAGGGGAGAAACTGGTTGTAAGACTTTTGGTTTTCTGTTGTTATTTTTTAGAGTTTTTTATAGAGACAGTTGGAGAAGGGTATTGCTGTGTTGCCCAGGTTGGTCTTAACTCCTGGCCTCAAGTGATCCTCTCATCTCAGCCTCCCAAGTAACTGGGATTACAGGCACAAGCCACCATGCCCAGCTCTTCGTTTTTCTTTTTAGAAAAGCAATTTAAGACATTCTAGAGAGGACGAAACTTCTAAATGTGAGAGTAGAAGAAGACCTTGAAATCATCAAGAATACTGCAAGTTACTCTTGTACATTGTGGTCAAAGTGGAAGTTGATACAAGGTCCATGGAAGGCATTTGACATTCTCTTGCAAAATTATAAATTCACATACACTTTGACCTTGGAATTTCATTCTAGGAATATTTCCTACACATATACTCACCCAATTCTGAAATGACAGATGTAGGAGGTTTTCTTTGCAGCACTATATATAAAAGCAAAAGATTGAAAACAACCTGCCTATCAATAGGATATTGAGTCAGTAAATTATGAAACATTCTTAAAATGGAACACTTTGAAGCCACTTTTTAAAAATAATAATAATAAAGATATTTTCAATGTATCAATATGAACTGAGCTCCTCAATTAGCAGTAAGTAGGAAAAAAAATCCTGCAAGGTTCAGCAAAATAGATGGTATGCTACCATATGCTATCATTTAAATAAAAAAAGAGATACACGTCTATGTTGGGTAGTATAATTGGACACAAATTCTCAGAAGTGGATGGGGCTTTGAACAACGAGAAGGAAGGAAAGGACAGGGCAAGATGTTTCACTATTTTGAACAGAAAAAGAAAGACTATGTGAACAAATTACCTATTCAAAAATTGAAAAGAAGAAAAAGTTGTAGGGTCTGGAGTGAGGCAGTCCTGGTTCTGTATACTAGTTCTAGCACCTTTATATATATATATATTTATATATATATATACACACACACACACACACACACACACATATATATATGTATATGTATATATTATTATTATTTAGAGATGGAGTCTCACCATGTTTCCCAAGCAAAACTTGAATTCCTAGGCTCAGCCAGTCCACTCACCTCAGCCTTGTGAGTAGCTGGGACTACAGGCACGTGGCACCATGCCCATCTGGTTCTAGCACTTTCTGACACCATAACCTCAGAGTCCTTTTCTGTAAAGTGGAGTAGATAATATTAGCTGCCTCCTGCGTGAGAAGGCATGCATATAGCATGCAGTGGAGGTGGCACAGTACCTGGGTCCAGTAGATGCCAGGCATTACCGTGATCTTTCTGATTAATATTATCACCAACCTTGTCATAAATAACTGGGTACTTGAAGAACAGTGCGCACTATCGTGGTGGGAGTTATGGAAGTGATTACTTAAACATTTTCCAGCTCCAAAGACATGCTGAAGGAATCAATATCATCAGAAGCATGTATAGATCCCCCCTGTCTGTACCTAGTGCTCTTCTCTGCAGAATTAACAAACAAGCACCCCCACTGAGTTTCATGTCGTGTACCTCTCTTTCCAAGTTCTGATGTGGAAAATGGAAAGATGCTGATTGGTCTGGCTTGGGGTAGGTGCCTGTCTCTGGACAAGTGAGAAAGAAATAGCAGTGCTCAGAGGTGCAAGCTGTTGGAGTGAGGAGGAACAGATCTCAGTGGATGAGGAGGTGAACTGGGCAAACACAGCAACTGGTCCTGGCTACTGACATTTTTGTAGTGTCTCTGTTTTTGAAAAGGCGAAAGTGGGGAGGTGGGTTGGGGGTGGATATTTTCTGTACCATCTACATGATCCTAGGCAGCAGCTGGGTGGTGCCTGCAGTGAGGGGAGATGCTGTTCCTTGGAGAAATGTAGTAGGTGTGACTTAAAGGCTCAGCTGCTGGCTGGCCTGTGAGCTTAAGAAAGCAGAGAAGCAAGTGGACACAACCTTGAATGCACCTGAAACTTCCAGAAGCTCACAGATGCACTCCAAATGGTCCTGAAAACCCAGAAATTCTATGTAAGTTTGTCTGTATATGGGAATAGTAACCCACAACTTTCATCAGATTCTCAAAGAAGGCTGCTATCCATTAAGGATTCCAAGCCCCTGCTAAACCAACAATGATAGCATATGCCATGACCCAAGGATTATGATTAATCCAACCCTGAGAACCAGAGGCCCATACCATACAGTAAAGCTTTCCACAAACATAAAGAATATAAGAACCACTGCCTTGATATAGTTGCTTTTTAAGCACCCATTCTTGTACTCTCTGTTTTGCCATATTCACTTTTATTATTTACTGAATATTCCTCTTTAAATTTGTTCACTTTTTAAACTTACATGCCCGGTTTAGCCTCTACTTAAGCAAAAATAATTGTGAAATCAGGGGTATATTTTGCTATTGCCAGTTTTCTTCCTAATGTATATTAGAAGAAATTTTTTATTATTATTATTACTATTAAAATTTTTTTTTTTTTTTTTGAGACGGAGTCTCGCTCTGTCACCCAGGCTGGAGTGCAGTGGCCGGATCTCAGCTCACTGCAAGCTCCGCCTCCCGGGTTTACGCCATTCTCCTGCCTCAGCCTCCCGAGTAGCTGGGACTACAGGCGCCCGCCACCTCGCCCGGCTAGTTTTTTTTGTATTTTTAGTAGACACGGGGTTTCACCATGTTAGCCAGGATGGTCTCGATCTCCTGACCTCGTGATCCGCCCGTCTCGGCCTCCCAAAGTGCTGGAATTACAGGCTTGAGCCACCGCGCCCGGCCTTAAAATTTTTTAAATTATTACTATTAAAATTGTAAAATGTTTGTATCATTTCCAAAATTATTTAGTGCATACAACAGAGATGAGCTTATGGCATTCGGGAAAACACTGTCTCTAAATATTCCTAAAATTCACTTCAGGCATCCCTTTCATAGAGAAGGAACCTGAGGCAGGAGACGATTAATGTAACTTATTAGAGATTCTAAGCAAATGTGGAAAAACTTTGTCAGGTATTGGGCAACATTGTTCTACTAATGACTCAGCCCTGCGCTTACTTTATTGCAGACAGTTTGAAGAGATATTTTAATGGTCTCACGTTTCCCTACTACCCCATAAAGAGAACCAACTAGACGAGAGTAAAAACTTGATCAATTTAATACTCTGGTAATGATCCCAGCAACTAAGGAAGGGGGCTGTGGTGGGGAAAGCCAGTGAGTTTCTTTCTACTCAAATTCCATCTCATTTTTATTTTCTCTTAATGTTTTTTTGAATCCCAAGTTCCAAAACCTGTCCCCTATTATGCAGTGCAAACGAGAACAGATGGGGAAAAGTTATGTTGGAAAGGGCTTTGGAGGGCCACAGAGAAGAGAAATATGACTACTCAATGTGTCACACACCAACTTGCAGCTGCCACCAGCCCTTCCACACAACGAGCTGCGTATGGAACCAGCCCGGGTGCTCAGGAGGAGCGGGCTTACTGCAGGAAGGGAGCGCAATTAGAGAACATTCGCTTTGCTTGTGTTTCCTTGAAAATATGAATAAAGAGCGTAGCAGCGGCACAGCCAACAAAAGAGAAATAAATCCAAAGGCTAGCCTGGCAAATGGTTAGCTGTACCTCAGAGTTTCCCAAATGTTAACCGATCATCGGCTTTCTTCAGCCTTTTATTTCAGAGTAATGCCTTTTCATGTCTCAAAGTCACCATTCAGTTGTTCTCTCTCTCTAGGAATTACTATTTAGAAAGGTCATACTAGCTTACATGCATGATGTGGCCTTCCAACCAGTATTTTTCAGTATTCACAAGACGCTTATGAGTTCACTAAATATTTCAAGTGTGAGGCAGGTGACCTGGTTTTAAATGGCAACTCTGCCAGTTACTAGCTGTGAGGCTTCAGGCAAGTCACTTAGCTTCTCTGAGCCTGTAGTACCTCCTGTCCAAAACAGAGCTCGCTTGACTGACTTCTTTCAAGGCTTTTTGTTTTCAAGGTAATGTATGTAAATGCCTGACACAAGAGCAATGTTTAATATATAAAAACTATTATTACTGTGATTACCAGAAAGCACAGAAAATGTTATTCTCTTTCCTTTGACTACAATATAAAGATACGAAGAGTATATATAACACCATATATGTAATGATAAATTATATATATTTGGCTGGGAATCCCTAAGAATCTATGCCGAAAGTAATTGTAAGGTTAATGTGGTTTAAATTATTTGATTCAAATAGTGATTCAGGTCATATAGACAGTATCTTTGAACAAATATCAGTGTTGTAAACAGTCGTGTTATTGAGTCCCGCAAGGACTTCTTCTGAAATGTTGCCTGTCTTTGTAGAGTGAGTATGCAGGAATTTTTCTATCAAGGAATACTGTTTTTCTTTGCAGGGTAATGTATAAATTACCTAGATCAAAATCTTTACAGGAGCATGTTAAAATGCAGTTTCCAGGGCCCATCTCACACTGTATTTTCAGCATCTCTAAGGCATATAGTTCAGGGATCTGCATTTTATTTAAAAACGACTGGTAATTCTTAAGCACACTGAAGTTTGAGCACCACTTCCTTAAGGAATGGAGATAGTGATAATTCTAATTCTGAGTGGTTTTCAGCTACCTTCCTCCTTTCACCACACACACTCAGGCCCAGAAATACAACAACTGCTAGTGAGACAAAAAGGTTGGAATCTGGTAGATTTAGCTTCTCTCCCCCACCACCTCTGTTCTCTGTCTAGTTAAGACTGGACTATTCTACTCATACCCTCCTTGTCCACAGGAGACATTAGGTTGACTATAGCTTTTTCTAAATGGGTGGCCATACATCCCAGTGTTCCCAGCATAATTATTAATAGCACTCTTTTTCATCTCAAAAGTGTTTGGATGATAGATTATATACCATTACCCTAGGCCTAGAAGACATTTGATTAACACATGTAGGACATGAATGAGGACTGGCAAAATTTCTAAGATACGTTATTCATGAGTTATTCATGAGTATGGGGAAATATACCCAGATACCATGGACAACAATGAGAAGATGCTTTGGGAAGTGACATAGGAATGATCAGGGAAAATTACACTCTCACGTTATCCCATAAATTAGCAGCAAGAAAGCAGGACATGGAAAAACTAGGAAGTCTAGACAGGTTAATATCTCCTCTCTCACCAAGCAACTGAGCCCCCCTCCCCCCGCCAAAAAAAGCATGAATCTCGGCACCCTACAGTTAGTTATTTTCCTCCTTTCTGCTTAATGGCTATGATCTTGGGCAAGTTATTGAGTATCTCTGAACCTCACTTTACTCATAGGTAAAAAAAGACAATAAGGCTTACTTCAGTTTTGGGGAGTTAATGAAATATGTGTGTAAACCAGCTGGCACTGTGATTAGGTGCTCAATGATGGCAGTTCCACCATTATTCTTTCCATCGTGGCCACTCTGCACTATAGTTTCACCACAGTCACATGACTTTTAAAATAAATTGTTCTTGCCGGGCGCGGTGGCTCAAGCCTGTAATCCCAGCACTTTAGGAGGCCGAGACGGGCGGATCACGAGGTCAGGAGATCGAGACCATCCTGGCTAACATGGTGAAACTCCGTCTCTACTAAAAAATACAAAAAACTAGCCTCCGGGCGAGGTGGCGGGCGCCTGTAGTCCCAGCTACTCGGGAGGCTGAGGCAGGACAATGGCGTGAACCCAGGAGGCGGAGCTTGCAGTGAGCTGAGATCCGGCCACTGCACTCCAGCCCGGGCGACAGAGCGAGACTCTGTCTCAAAAAAAAAAAAAAAAAAAAGAGAGAGAATAAAATAAATTGTTCTTGTGAGAGGAGCCATGGGGAGGCTGTGGAAATGGGAATTGATTCTTGGGTGTAAAGACTTTTTGTTTTTGTTTTTGTTTTTGAGAGGTCTTGCTCTGTTACCCAGGCTGGAGTGCAGTGGTATGATCATAGCCCACTGCAGCCTCAACCTCCGGGGCTCAAGCAATCCTCCCACCTCAGCCTTCTGAGTAGCTGGGACTACATGTGCACCACGCCCAGCTAAGTTTTGTCTTTTTTGTAGAGATGGGGTTTCACCACATGGCCCAGGCTGGTCTTGAGCTCCTGGACTCAACCAATCCACCTGCCTCAGCCTCTCAAAGTGTTGGGCTTGCAGGCATGAGCCTCCACGTCTGGTCTTTCTCTTTCTGTCTTACTTTCTTTCTTGCTTGCTTGCTTGCTTTCTTCCTTTCTTCTGTTCTTCCTTTCACTGATTCTCTTTCTTTTTTTGACAAACTCAGTCATAAAGTCTTTGGTGAATGAAAAAGAAAGTGAAAGACTAAAGGGAAGAGCAGTAACTGAAAAACAGGTGCCATGGTGCACCTGTGTAGTTCAAGCTACTTGGGAGGCTGAATGGGAGGATTGCTTGGACCCAGGAATTCGAGGCTGTAGTGAACTATGAAAAAAAAAAAGTTACTGAAGATGGATCAGAAATACATTTATAGACCTATCTGAGGCAAAAAAAGAATGGAAAAGAAAAGGAAGGAAGGAGGCCAGGCATGGTGGCTCGTGCCTGTAATCCCAGCACTTTGGGAGGCTGAGGCAGGTGGATCATGAGGTCAGGAGATCGAGACCATCCTGGCTAACACGGTGAAACCCCGTCTCTACTAAAAGTACAAAAAATTAGTCGGGTGTGGTGGTAGCGCCTGTAATCCCAACTACTCAGGAGGCTGAGGCAGGACAATCACTTGAACCCGGGAGGCGGAGGTTGTGGTGAGCCAAGATTGCGCCGCTGCACTCCAGCCTAGATGACAGAGTGAGACTCCATCTCAAAAAGGGAAAGGGAAAGGAAGGGAAGGGAAAGGAAGAGGCAGAGGAAGGGAGGGAAGGAGGGAGGGAAAGAAGAAGGAAGGAAAGGAAAAAAAAAAGAGGTGATGAGCTGTAATCTCTAGTCAACAAAACCTGACTAGAATGTTGCCTGATAACTTCTGTAAAGGGTCCTGCAGGTTTTTTGAGGGGTATGGGTTGGGTGGGGAGTAGCCCATCCTATGGAAATGATAGTACTGTTCATATAACTGTTGCCTCTCAGCCATCTAGACTGCTGTTTGGGTGGGCGGGATGGAGAAATACTATTCTGTTAAAACTAAGAGCTTTGAAGTGGAGACAAACACAATCTGGTAGTATTACAGAGGCATTATTCACCCTGATGACTCACACTCTGGCTCCCACACAGCAGAGGCAAGAAGCAACATTAGTGACCTTGAAGATGTTGGCCAAGTATAGACCCAGCCTTAAAACCTGAGTTTTCAAATGAACACGTGTGTGTGTGTGTGTGTATGTGTGTGTGTGTGTGTGTGTGTGTGTATAGAGAGAGAGAAAGAGAAATAGAGATTAACAGAATGCATATTAAAGAGAATGTATGGTGAACAATTCTAAAAACTAGTATAAAAACTTCATATTTAAACAGCTAACTCAACTAAATAATAAGTACTTACAAGGAAATAATCATTATGTGAGTGGGTCTCAGCTCAAAGCATTAGTTGTTCAGAGCGAGAACATTTAAAATCATCATTGCTAGTGAGGAGGTAAATAGGAAATCCAGTCCCTATTCCTGGGCTCAAATCTCCCTCATCATTTCCATTCATCATGACTCTTTATGAATCCAGTTTGCTGAAAGTAATGTTTTCTGAGTTCCCAACCACACACTGCTCTATGTTCGGAGCCCTACAGACAAAATTCAAACAGATGCAGTCCCCAGGCCTTTGACAACATGCAATAGAAAGACAATAATAAAAGAATGCATCGGAACCTACAGATGTGCAGGCAGCTGCACAAATGGCAAACAGAGTCATGACCTTAGACCAGATGGTCCCTGTGGCTTAGTAAAAAATTATCAACACAGAACCCAGTCACAGTTTCAGGCTGATATAGATAGCTAGTTCCTGGAACTGTACATTGAAACCTCAGAGAAAAATAAATGCAAAACCAACCATGAAGTCATTTAAAGCTGACGAGAAGAGACAACTTTAGGAGTTAGATACTAAACAGCTAGAATAGAAAGGGTTTCCAGTTATTGAGTTTGCCACATGGAAAAACCAGGGGATGACAGAGGAGCACACCATTGTAAACAGTGAAGAATCTCATGGGTCACCATGTTTGCATGGACAAAAGAAGAGGACTGGATTGCAAGGGTTGTAGAGGATGGCTTAAAGGTAGACTTGAGACAACTGTACTCAGCGTTTGTTTCTCATTTAAGTTTCCAAAGGTTTTATGGTTATGTTTTGGGTTCTATTTGTCCCTCAGCATTTCTTTTTTTTTCTCTCTCTCTCTCTCTTTTTTGAGATGGGGTCTCGCTCTGTTATCAGGCTGGAGGGCAGTGGTGCGATCCTGGCTCACTGTAACCTCCGCCTCCCAGGTTCAAGCAATTCTCCTGCCTCAGCCGCCCAAGTAGCTGGAGTTACAGGCACATGCCACCATGCCTAGCTAATTTTTGTATTCTTAGTAGAGACAGGGTTTCACTATCTTGGCCAGGATGGTCTCGATCTTTTGACCTCGTGATCTGCTGGCCTCAGCCTCCCAAAGTGCTGAAATTACAGGCGTGGGCCACTGCACCCGGCCCTAATTTTTAAAAAGTGTTTACTTTTCATGGGTGCATATAATAGTTACAGGAAGTAAGGTGTGGTTTGCTCAGAATTCATAGCTATAATTAAAACAACAACAACAAAAAACCTCTTAGGATCTTTTCTCTGCAATTAACAGTAGCCCAACTCAAAATAGCCTAAGGAGAAAAGACTATCATAAGAAAATCCACGTGTTTCCCAGACTCCAAGAACTGGAATGTAGGTGGGTCACACTTAACCACACTTAAATACCACAAGCACTCTCTGTCCATCTTTTGTCTTTGTTTTGCCAGTCGGCTTCCTTCTTTGCTCACTACCAGCTAACCTGCTGTAGTGCTCATGCGTGCACATGGGAAACGCAACTGCCAATAAGCCACATCTTTATGTTTCTTCCTTTTCAAACAGCAGCAAGACTGGCCTGAGTCTTAGTCTAATTCCAAACTCCTGGGAAAGGGTTAAGATTGATTCCGTTTGGGTCAGGTAGCCACCCCTGAATGAATTAATGGTAGCCACTGGGTCACAATGTATTAACTCAGCTCCCATCGCTGCCATATTTGTAAACATGTGAAGGGGACAGTTCCTAGGAAAGAATGGTACTGACTAGACAAAGGGTATTTATGTATCAGGATGCTTCGTGGCTGGGCACAGTGGCTCACACCTGTAATCCCTGCACTTTGGGAGGCCGAGGTGGGTGGATCACGAGATCAGGAGTTCAAGACCAGCCTGGCCAAGATGGTGAAACCCCGTCTCTACTAAAAATACAAAAACTAGCTGGGCACAGTGGCAGGCGCCTGTAATCCCAACTGCTTAGGAGGCTGAGGCAGGAGAATTGCTTGAACTGGGAGTGTGGAGGTTGCAGTGAGCCGAGATCATGCCACTGAACTCCAGCCTGGCCAGCAAAGTGAGACTCCATCTAAAAAAAAAAAGAAGAAAAAAAATGCTTCGGGCTGGGTATTTATTATGTCACATAACCAAAAGTCTTGCCTGAAATTTAGTGAGTCTGAGATTCAAGTCAATGCAATTTAACCAGTACTTATTGAGCACCTACTAAGTGCCAGGCACTGCTGGTGATGTATGAGGCAGGCAATAATCTCTGCCTTCAGGGAGCTTATTATATTCTATGGTTGGTCAATTCTGTGACTCGGCAGCATTAACAAATTCTCAGATTTTTAATTTGTTTGTTTTAATTCTGCCAACCCCAGCAAGTCAGGTACAACAATCCCTGACAAGAGGAATTGAACCAAGACACATAAAGTTTTAGTAATTTACCTAAGGTCACACAAGAGCCTATGGAGGAATAATGAGACCAGACTCTTAACTGAAATACAGTGCTGGTCTTTTGGCTCTGGGGCTGGAGAAGGGCCCAGCCTTCCTGAAGCATGTAACTACCTGATGCCTGAACAAAATCAGGGGTCTATGACCCAAAAATGGGTGGGGATGACTTCTAGAGGGGAAACTACTGCGACTTCTATAGCCTGCTCATTGGGACCAATGTATCTTCAAATCTGAGAATTGACTGAGTTGGTAAAAACCACTGTATTTATAGTTAGAAGCTCTCCCTGAGGTCGTGGTTAGGAGATCAGGATAGAACTGGAGGTGGCTTACGCAGAATATAAGGGGCTTGTAAATCAAGGTTTCTCTTTGCAAAGATGTTGATAGCACAGAAGGGATAGAACTGATGGTTACAGCAGGGGGCAGTCTCCTAAACTGCAGAAAAGACACTTTGATGTAGCAGAAAGTATATGAAGTCTAGAATTTAGAGACTGTGGGTATCAATCCCTATAATGTAACAGCCAGAAAATTCTTAAGGTATGTTGGGGTATCATTTTAGCAGAGGTTGAGGAAAATTGTCTTCATTTGACTTTAACCAGGAAAGGTGCTTTTGGATCCCACATGGGCAAACCTGCTATAGCTGATTGCCATTCAGTGTTGGAAACTAGGAACTTCTGGAAAGAAAAGGCATAAATTTAAGCAGAATTTCTATAAATCTGAATAACATAGAAAGAAGAGGAGGAGAATCATAGATAATTACTCCTATGAAATACAAACTGGAGATATAACATCCTATATAAAGAGAATAATAATAGATCTTCATATTAAGAAACAAGGGAATTGCTGGGTGTGGTGGCTCATGCCTGTAATCCCAGCACTTTGGGAGGCTGAGGCAGGTGGATCACCTGAGGTCAGGAGGTCGAGACCAGCCTGGCCCACATGGTGAAACCCCACCTCTACTAAAAATACAAAAATTAGCCAGGCATGGTGGCAGGCACCTGTAATCCCAGCTACTCGGGAGGCTGAGGCAGGAGAATCGCTTAAACCTGGGAGGCAGAGGATGCAATGAGCCAAGATCGTGCCATTGCACTCCAGCCTGGGTGACAGAGCAAGACTCCATCTCAAACAAAAAAAAAAAGAAACAACAAACAAGGAAATCATCAAGAATACTGATAAATACACAGATAGGACTTTGATTGTATTGGCTTTCTTTTTTCTTTGAGACGAGCTCAAGTGATCCTCCCACCTCCGCCTCCCGAGTAGCTGGGATTACAGTACAGGCTCACACTGCCATGCTGGCTAATTTTTTTCATTTTTTAGTAGAGACAAGAGTTTCACCATGTTGCCCAGGCTGGTCTCAAATGCCTGTTTTCAAGGGATCCACCTGCCTTGGCCTCCCTAAGTGCTGGGATTACAGGTGTGAACCACTGCGCCTGGCCTACGTTTGCAATGTTTTATTTCATAAACTGAGTGGTGGGCACATGAATGTGTGTTTTATTACTATGTGTTTTTTTCCTGGAATATTTCATTAAAAGAAAAAAAACTTGGTATCATTTTGCCTTTTTGGAATCTGTCATTTGTAACTTGATGCACTGTCATTAGTGAGTGGGGAGGTACAGAAGAGGAACTGAGTTCCGATGTCTTCTTCCTTCCAGAAGGAAGAACCAGATCTGAGATCTTAGACCATCAAGAATATTCCTCATACCATGTTTGCGGTCATGGCACTACCTTCCCCTCCCTTTCTCCTGCCCCCTCGCAGTTTTTTCCTTTACATTCGGGAACTCAGTTGCATCCTACAATTTGCCACTGCCCCAGTTGCACCAAGGAGTGGGTGTAGTAGAAATTCAATATCCACTGGTATGTGTCATTGTTCCTGAGTCAACTTTGCTTTTCACAAACACAATATGTTATTAAACAAAATCTCCCCTCTGTTCTGAACAACAGACTAGCAGTTGGTTTTTTAAATACATACTTGACAAAAGTATACATGCTTAGTCCACTCTAAGGCTAATCACCTGCCAGGGTTTATTGGGAGTTGCTAGGGTGGGTCCCACCCACCCCTCACCACCAATTCTTGAGTCACACAATGGCAACATTTTGCTATAAAAATGCTAACTTCTCTTCTGTTGTACTTCTGCTGTTATTCAAAAACAGCCAAATGGATGTTATTGAAATCCGGTCCCAAGAAAGGTTGAAATTGCTCCCCAGCTGGGCCTGAGACCCTGTGTGCCAAATTTCAGCCTAAAGAGAATTCTTATATTTGAGTCACTCCGAGCAGCTGAAAATATGAGGTTTGGGGTGGAAATGCTAACAGACTCTTAACTATCATTTTGCAAACCATGTGATTATAACACAATGCAACCCCCCTCTGGAGCAGCTCTCTGGCAAAAGCAACAGAAACAAGACGTCTGGGCCTGAAAGTTCTGCCTTTACAAGCTTCTGCTAGGCTAGCAGCAGGCAGGGGAAGGCTAGTGATGCCACTGTCGACATTGCTGTTCTAGCTGACGTTAAAAGATGGGCCTCACTGGTGAATTTCTGTTAAATAGCATGAGCGTATACAGCTCATTCCTTTACAGGGTGCCTTGGAATGCAAGTTTATGGTCACCCTTGCCTGTTCTGGAAGTGTTATCACCAACACAGTGCTTGATTCCAACCAGACACGAATTGTTTGCCACCTCTAGTCCCATTGGCTTAGTCACACTTGCTCCCATTCCAACTTGGCAAAAATGCCTGCACTGCTTGGCCACTTGCTTCTATCATCTGGCATTTAGATGTGGGCTGAATCCTCTCCTCAGTAGCATTCGGGGCCACAGAGATGCTTTGGTTGCAGGCGCCAAACACATGTTCCAGACAGTGGGTGTCCAGATGTAGGTAGAGTTTCCATGGGCTGATTCATTCATGCAACCCTCACGGGATGGAGGGGCAATCAGGGCTTCTTGAAGGCAGCCCCCTAGAGCACTATTTCTAGAAGAGCCTCTCAACACACCTCCCAGAACATTCAGCCCTCTATAGGGCTGTGACAAAAGGTAAATTTCTCCCAAGGCCCAGTCAAACTGTGGTTATCTGTTTCTGCCACTCACTAGCCAGTCTACTTTGGGCAAAAAAATTACATGCATTGATGGGTAAATCTCAGTTTCCTAAGGGGCAGAACCTGCCTTCTGTCTGTTTGTGAAGATCGTAGAATGTGAAAGTATTTTCTTTTTTTTTTGCGACGGAGTCTGGCTCTGTCGCCCAGGCTGGAGTGCGGTGGCCGGATCTCAGCTCACTGCAAGCTCCGCCTTCCAGGTTTACGCCATTCTCCCGCCTCCGCCCCCCAAGTAGCTGGGACTACAGGCGCCCGCCTCGTCGCCCGGCTAGTTTTTTGTATTCTTTAGTAGAGACGGGGTTTCACCGTATTAGCCAGGGTGGTCTCGATCTCCTGACCTTCTGATCCGCCCGTCTCGGCCTCCCAAAGTGCTAGGATTACAGGCTTGAGCCACCGCGCCCGGCCAAAAGTATTTTCTAAACTGCTATGCACCATATACATTTTTGGCCATGATATCTCCAAAATTGCATCATAGCTTCAAAATTCAAATTTCAGCTAAACTACAACTGAAGTCAATAGGAGTGGATTTTAAAGATCTGCTTTCATTAGAAATAGTAGGCCACAGGTTCTGAGAATTAGTATTTGTCGGGTGTTTGATACATACTCAGTTCTCTGTTAAGGACTGTGAAGATGGCTGGGCGTGATGGCTCACACCTATAATCCCAGCACTTTGGGAGGCCAAGGCAGGCGAATCACTTGAGGTCAAGAGTTCAAAACCAGCCTGGCAAACATGGCAAAACTCTGTCTCTACTAAAAAATGGCAAAAATTAGATAGGCATGGTGGCAGGCGCCTGTAGTCCCAGCTACTCAGGAGGCTGAGGCACAAGAATCGCTTGAACCTGGGAGGCAGAGGTTGCAGTGAGCTGAGATCGCGCCACTGGGCTCCAGCCTGGGCAACAAAGCAAGACCCTGTCTCAAAAAAAAAAAAAAATGGACCGTGAAAGATACATGGTAAGTGAAGACATGATTCCTAATATTAACAAGATTATGATTTAACATAAAACAAAAGATACTTTGATAATTAAGTGAGAGATGCTAGATACCGTAACAATTCAAAAGTAAAGAGGAGCTATGAGGGCTGAAGAAATGGGGTAGCTTCATGGATAATGCATGTGATAGATTCTGTCATTTGTGTCTGTCAAGGACCCTTTTTTAAGGGTATCTTAGTCCATTCTGCAATAACAAAACACTTTAGACAGGGCAATTAATAATCAACAGAAATTTATTTCTTACAGATTTAGAGGCTGGGAAGTCTAAGGCGGCAGTGGCTTTGGTGTCTGGCAAACACTTGCTCTCTGCTTGAGTGCAGTAGCACAATCACAGATCATGGCAGCCTTGACCTCCTGGGCTCAAACAATCTTCCTACTTCAGCCTCCCCAGTAGCTGGGGCTACAGGCACAAGCCACCATGCCCAGCTAATTTCTGTATTTTTTGTAGAAATAGGGTTCTGCGGCCAGGCGCAGTGGCTCACGCCTTAATCCCAGCACTTTGGGAGGCCAAGGCAGGTGGATCACTTGAGGCCAGGATTTCAAGATTGGCCAACATAGTGAAACCCCATCTCTACTAAAAATACAAAAATTAGCCAGGCGTGGTGGCACATGCCTGTAATCCCAACTACTCAGGAGGCTGAGACACGAAAATCACTCGAACCTGGGAAGTGGAGGTTGCAGTGATGGCGCCACTGCACTCCAACCTGAGCGACAGAGTGAGACTCTTGTCTCAAAAATGAAAGAAAAGAAAAGGAGAGAGAGAGAGAGAGGGAGGGAGAGAGAGAGAAGAAAGAAAGAAAAGAAAGAGAGAGAGAGAGAAAGAAAGAAAAGAAAGAAAGAAAGAAAGAAAGAAAGAAAGAAAGAAAGAAAGAAA